>NW_022196075.1:0-595000 GCF_008641045.1 Pistacia vera | reverse complement strand
CTTCTCCCCATGTAATCAAATGTAAAATATATGGTTGGGTCTTTGAACATAAATTTCCAAATATCACTTACATGACGATTGAACATGAGTTAGATCCAAGTAACCTTATTGTTAAATAATAGAAAGTTTCTAACCTTTATTTGAGTCTTTTCTTTCAGGAGTATTAAAACATATTTCTTTATTGGATTAAAACAAACACACGTTTGTTTGTCTTTTGCACATGTATCACAAATATGATATCTTTTGAAAACAAGCTTAGACAAACCATTCGCTAAGTCATTTTTAGAAAGCTTTACAATGACATCCATGTTTGCATGACCTAATCTTCTATGTCATAGCCAACTATCTTCCTCTTTTACAATGTACACATTTGAATGTTTATAACCTATAAATGCAATCTTATTAGAGTTAGACTCAATAATTTCACAAAACATGGATTGAAAAACAACTTTGAAGCCTTTGTCACTCAATTGACTAATACTCTAACAAATTATGCTTCAATCCATCAACAAGCAACACATCATGAATGGTTAGAGACTTGTTACCGATAGAGCCAATTCCAATGACTTTTCCTTTTGAGTTGTTACCAAAGCGAGCATTTCCTCCATTATTTGGCTTCAATGAGGTGAACAAGCTCTTGTCTCCTGTCATATATGTTGAGCACCGACTATCAAGATACCACTTGTTTGCTCCTTACTTCTTTGCTTTAAGACACGCCTCAAATTCAGAGTCTTCTTCGTATCGCAGTCATTAGCCATGAAACAAAGGTTGGCTTGCTCTTCATTTTCATCACTCTCATCACTAGAGTCATCACTACCACTCCATGTGGCGACAAGAACCTTTTTCTTGAATTTCTTGTCCTTCTTCTTCCATTTGAGTTGAGGACAATCTTGTCGAATATGGCCCGATTTCTTACATTCATGGCAAATTATGTGCGATTTGCCCTTCTCATCTTCATTTCTTGGTTTAAACCTTTGGAAGTTTCTTACTTTGGATCTTTTGTTTCTTCCAAGAAATTTTGTGAGGAAGTTTCTTACTTTGAATCTTTTGTTTCTTCCAAGAAATTTTGTGAGCCTTTTTGCCAAGAAGTTGATCTTATCTTCTTCCATGGAGGAATCACCTTCCTCATCTTCCTCTTCTTCATTTATCGTCTTGAGGGCAATTTCTCTCCTTGGTTTGCTTTCTTCATCTTTCGGCTTTCTCTTCATCTCAAATATCAATAAGTTACTGATGAGCTCATCCATTTTCATTTTGGTGAGATCTTTGGATTCTTCGATGGCGGTGACTTTCATTGTCCAACTCTTCAATAGGGATTGTAAGATCTTTTCACCAATTCAAGAGTCTCAAACTTCTTTCCAAGACCCTTGAGATCATTCACCAAATTTGAGAATCTATTATACATGTTGGTGATGCTCTCTTCAACTTTCATTTCAAAAAACTCATAGTCTCGAAATAGCATCTCTATTTTTTATTCTCTCACTTGACTTTTTCCTTCATGGGTAGTTTGAAGGATTTCCTAAGCATCTTTGGCCGTTTCGCGTGTTGAAACTCTTCCAAACTCTGTAGCATCAAGAGAACAAAACAAAATGTTTAAACCTTTATCATTTAAACTTAATTCTTTTCATCATCGACCATATAGGCATCTTTCTCTTTAGGAAGACTTGTATTAGGGTCCATGAGAATGAAGTTTCCTTGCTCTACTATTTTCCACAAATTGTAGTCGGTGGACCTAATATGAAGTCTCATTCTAATCTTCCATTGTGTATAGTTTACACCACAAAACAATGGTGGTCTAGCAGTACATGCAATGACCTTTATTAAAGAAGGGTGATGATGAGTTTTTCATAATTAGATCGATTAACTCTTAAAACCATTTGGTTTTTAACACAAGATCCCAAACCCTAATACTAATTGTAAAACCCTAATTTGACAAACGCTCTTAGCGGGGGGTGAATAGGAGATTAAAAATTAATGCAAAATAAATAAATCTCCAACAACCCAAATGCTCTTAACACTTAATCAACCCTAGAAACAACAATGAATGAGCAATAAATGAAGTCTATTTAAGAACAAATGTACTATCAACGATAAATATCACTTATATGCATGAGACAAGTATAAACCAATGTTCTGAAACCCAGACCGGACCGGCCGATTGAACTGGTTCAACCGGGAACCGGCCACCTGTCCGGTCCAAGGTTTAATAAAAACCGGTAAAAGCATTTGACTCGATTAAGACCGAATTTAGACTGTATGAATGTTAGAGTAGATGCCCTAGAGCCAATCAATTATTGTAGAATTGACTCTTTGTAATAATGTTTATTAATCAATAATAAAAGGCATTTTATTCTATATCTCGTAAATCATTATTATTGCAATATGTATTGATATATGTCCTTAGAATGGTAGAACCGTGACGAGGGTATCAAGTGTTTCAAATCTTGATAGTGAGAACCCTATGAGCACATATGGTGCCATTCTAGAAACGTCCGTAGCCCCAGTATTATTCTGAAGTAAGGGCACAGATAATACGGTAAGGCTATCATAGTGTTGAATGACCCTGTCGAAAGGCAGTGACTGATCTCACTTGTCAAGGTTGTTTGGTGACAACCTGGTGCACACATGGTGCTTGTTGCGGATTACCGCACCAAGTTCACTGATGCCCCCACCGAGGATTCCATATGGATGGTAACCCCAGCGTCTATGGAACAAATCCTCTAACGAATGTGTACATGTGATCCTTAGACTTGAGATCACCGGAGCGCCTTGTGCACCGATTGGTACAGTTTGACACTACCTAACAGTTCTTTTCAAAGCTGTAAATACGGTGGTGATTGGCTGCATCGAGAGTGTATCAAGCTATGGTAGATTGACAGAGGATTTATCACTTTCGGTACGGAGAAGTTATCTCCGGCGCAATTCAGTATATGCGTGACACTAAAACTGTGGCCACAGTGGGATTGAGTTGTTGCTCTATCCGGATTATAATGCAGGTCATTGGTCCAGAACTGAATACATATATCGAGAGTAACCGAAGTTTGACACTATTTCTTGTCTTCGTCTCGTCGAGATAACGAATGATGAAAGGATCGTTGTACGGTAACCATATCGTTGACAGTAGCTACTTTGCTGAATCCGAATCTATCGGTGGCCATGATGCTTGCTAGGGGCCATCTTGGTCTGTGTATTAGTGAACGATTAATTGGTGTTAATCGCGATACTATCACTACGGTATGATGAGGAGCCTATGGGTCACACACATAGAAGTAATTTAAGACTCAAGAAGAAAGAAGGCATTTTCGTCTTTTTGGGCGAAGGGTATTTGGGTATTTCACAGTGCAATTAAATTTGCTGAGGTCGTAGCCTTTATTTAATTTGTTAGAAAAATTAAATAAGTGAAATTCCGTTTAAATATATGTTCGCATTATTTAAATAAATTATCATTATTGTAAATGTTAATATATATATATAATTATATTATATATATTATTATATATATAATATATATATTAAATATATTAATTGATTTTAATTGAAATAATGTGAATTAAATTAAAATATCTAAGGGAGTGTTTGGCAAATTTGGGGTGTTTGGGTTGAGCCCAAGCCCATTCCATATGGGAATAGGGCAACTTAAATTGGACTATAAAAGAAAAAGTATTAATTGAAAATAGTGTGACTTCATTTTTATTCATTTGATTATTTTTCATTGAAAGAAAAAACCTCCTGCCCCAACACACTCTCCCATGCCACTTTCACTGTTTGATTGAAAATCAAACTTTCCTTTTGTTCTTCTTGATTTCTTAAGGCCAAGGAGGATCTAGCAAATCCCTCCTTGGTTCTTGTTGATGTCTTCATGTGGACCTCTACGGTTCAATCCTACACTTGGATCGGTAGCAAACACGTTCAGAGACAATATTGGTGGAGCCTCCAACGTGGGTATGTTTCTTACCTTGACTGATTTTGCAGATTGATTATTTTATATAACTGTGATTTTGTACCCGGATCTTGGTTCTGAACGATCCATAGAGTTTATGTTTTTGTTTTCCGCTACGTAACTGGGTCGTTTCCTAACAATGAACAATGAAAAGCTGCCGGTCTAACGGGATTGATCACAAATCGGGTCACTTAAAAAACAAAAATCCTAAATTTTTTCGTCTCTTCCTTCGTCATTCTTCAATCTTCTTCTTGATTCTTGCAGCAGTGGCCACCACCTCCTCCTTCCACATATGACATTCCTACTTCTCCAAACCATTTTGTCTTACCCCTCCTCCTCCAAAAACAACAACAACAACATAGAAACAATAAATCAACGCCCTCATTATCACAAGCGTCTAGTCAGAACCAACTCAAACTATCACTTTCACTTTCAAAATCAAAGCGTTCAACATCAAAATCGCAACTTACAACACAGAAGAAACCCACAAGCCAAATGGTCTTATTCTTCTTCTTCATGTTCTCTTAGAGATGTGCGGCCGCGTGTGATTCAAACCCATTCCTGAGCCTTTCTTGTGTGTAGATCCAAACCCTTAGACCTTTTCGCCCTATTCCTTGATGGTGGATTCAACCCATGTTAGCCATTTTTGTGTTTGCTAGTGATTAAAGAAACAAAAATGGGGTTTTGTTGAAAAAGCATGTGTGGCTTAGCCAAAAGTGAGAAAAAGTAAGGGAGGGGGAATGAGAAAGAAGGAGAGGATGAAGTAAGAAGTTACATTTTTGTGTTTGCTAGTGATTAACAAAAATGGGGTTTTGTTGAAAGCATGTTGTGGCTTAGCCAAAGTGAAGAAAATAAGGGAGAGGGGAATGAGAAAGAAGGAAGAGGATGAAGTGAGAAGTTAGAGAAAAGAATAAGAGGAAGAAGAAAGTTACAGAAGAGAGGGAAACTAGAAAGTGATAGCAGAAAGAAGAAACTGACGAAGAGAAAGAGAAAAAAAAAAGTATATAAGCTACAGGGTGTTTTTGCTGGATTTCAAACCCGCAGGGGTTGATATTGATCAGCGGTCAGACCGACTGGTCCAATCGGTCAGATCGGTCAACTCAGGAATCGGCTGCCTAACCGAGTCATTGGACCAGTCGTTTTTCAAAACATTGGTATAACATTTAGTAGAATATAAAATAGATAGGGAAGAGAATAATCAGAGATTTAATGGTTTGAGCTATATCCACAAGTCTCTTATGTCCACTTCTTCAAGCAACCCCTTGAAGTTCCACTAGATCAGATTTCGCCTTTAACTAGTTTTCAGGATTTTGCCTTTACAATAGTTGACAAGATTTCGCCTCTAGATTTATAGGATTTCACCCAAGGATTAATATCAAAGTGCTTGTGAATGATTGCCTCTAAGCTAGGCTTTACACACAATAAGTTTCAAGACACTCTCTAAAGATATTCAAGAAAGAGTATAAATGAGAGTTATGATTTGGATTTTGAGCTCTCGGCATTTTGTGAGAATTTTCTTGATGTGTATTCACTTATATCTCTCTTGTCTCTCTTTTTTTTTTTTTTTTTTTTTTAAGTATAATCATTGAATTTATATCCCACCACTTAGAGAGAAAAGAGTCGTTGATACATTTAATGCAATTAAGAAAGTTATGAATTTGGAGGAACGATTTCCATCCACGAACGGTCGTTCCTACACCAATGAACATTTTTTCATTGACTTTGAGATCTTGAAATGGTATTTCCTTTATTGAACATGATGTTCCCCTATCGAGAATGAGCATTCCACCATCGAACTTTGGTTCACCAAAGTTAGAAATGTCCAGAGCCATGAATGACTTCCTAGAATGTTGTCATTCCTTTATGGAACAATCTTCAATATTTCTGGAACGGGCATTCGTCGAGGTCATATGGGTATGACACTTGACTTCCAAAACTTGAATTTGAGCTCGCAACTTTTAACCTTAAATCTTGCCTTTGACTGGAACGGGCATTCATTCTTTGATAGAAAATTTGAGTCAAGATTCCAAAAGCATGAATGAGGAACGAAACGATGTTGTTTACTATGGAACGAGCTTGACAGATAGTCATTCTTTCTCGACGAGTGTGCTTCAACCTTTTTGCTTAAGTCTTTAGATATGCTTGGAACAAATGTTCGATTTGATTGTTCAGTTTGGGACGGCTTGATCACTTGAAACAAAACCTTGGCAGAGCCATGAACGGGCATGAACAGCAATGTTGTTCCACTTTGAATGGCTTTCTAGGAATTTTATAAAGGAGGGAATGGGTGTTCGACTAGATTGAACTAGTGTTCCATTAAGAAGAAATCTTCATTTTGTTTGGGTTATGACATAAGTCATACCTTTGCATTTTTGTTATATTTCAATCAATCTTTTAATTAGTTTTGGCCCATCAAAACACATGATGACTCAACAGTAGTATATTAGGGTACAAAACAAACTCAAGTATGTAATTTTTTGTGTTAATATATTAAACTTATATCATAAATTATAATAAATAGCACATGAATATTTGTTTTGTCTATTTTTATTGTAGGATGTAGAGCATAATACAAAAAAACCATTTGAAGTCGACTTCTCTTCCTAGGGTAGGTCAAACTTTTCATTAGCCAAAAAAAAAAAAAAAATAGAGAAAAGGTTAGTTTGTACTAAATTTATATTATTTAGTGTTTCTGAAATTTATACATAATAATTATTGTTTGTTATTTTGATAATCCTAGGATTATACTGTTTTATCTAGGTTTTTTGGCCAAATTTTGGATACTTCTTATTTCGTTTGTGCCTGAATTGCAACTGAATTTCATATATTTTATGTTTCAGGCCAAAACGTGCAATTAGAGCAAATACTGAGCGGAATTGAGTTTCTAGACCTAGAAGCAAGCGAATCTCAGGATTCGGGGAAGTTCTAAAGCGGATTTGAAGCACTATGAAGCTTGTTCCTATTGGAGAGCACCAAAGATTGAAGATTCAAGCAAGGAAGCAAGCCGAGGGTAGTTTCATAATTTTAGAATTGTTCAGAAAAGTTCGTCGTGGCAAAGTTCTTTCTTCGCCATGGCGATAAACTCTTAGGACATATAAAGAATTGTAAACCAACTCGTTGCCGCGACGAAGTCTGCAAGTTTCAGTTTTTCAAAACTATGCGTTTTGTTTTAGGCGAGAGTTTTAGGTTTTTTTGGACCAACTATATAAAGGAGACTTAGTCATTTTAGAAAGGAGTTCGACTTTGTTTGGGAGAAAGAAGAGAAGATTGGACATTAAAACTCTTTGGATTCATCAAATAAGGAAGATTTTGTTCTCTTTTCTTTATTCCATCATGTTGAATGCATTGTTTACAGCTTTTATTTTGATTTGTGTTAATTTTAGTATGAACTAACCCACTTTTGGGTTAGGGTTTTGATGTAATTGGGATTTTAGATTGATGTTGCTTTTACATTCTATTGCATGGATTGAGTGGTTACTCTTGTTTTTATTGAAATTACTTGTTGAGCATAATGAGACTGGGAAGTGAATCATGTATTAGCTTCTTAGGGTAATTACCATTGTTTTATTGAATGTTAGAGATAGGTTTGAGAATCAATGAAATCAATTTAGGATTCCATTTAGCTTAACAAACTTGGAACTATTAACCTTCAATTTGTTGGGTGCGGAAGCTTAATAGAGATAAGTAGGAAAACATAGCCTGAGAAGGTATGTTTTACACATGAGGGTGTCCGATTTATAATCCGTGCATGTGAGTGTAGAAGTAACATAATTCGTAGATTAATTCATAAAATCCTAGTGAAGTCAAAACCCTAACTGCTTTGTTTAATCGATATTTCTCTTGAATTAGCTTTGCTGACATTAATTAGTTTTTAAAGTATGTAGTGAATTTTGTTTTAACTTTAGCTTGTTTTCTCTCGCAAATTCAAACATCTTTCGGTTTCTCCAACTTGATAAACAACGAGGAAAATCAGTGCTTAACAAGCAATCCTCGTGGGAACGATACTTTACTTATTACTTTATTACTTTTTGCGACTAGTGCACTTGCTACACATTGCATGTTGTAATTTCAACGCATCATATTTCTCTTAGATGAAAAAGAAAAGAGAAAAACTTGATCGCATTAGTATTTATTGCGACAAGAATAAAGAATGATGGAACTATAGGTGATGATGATAGTGTCGAAATAATTGTAAGTATGAAAAAGTAATTGTTTGTATATCAATAAAAAATATTTTAATATAGTTTTTTCTTTTCATATTTCAATTTGTTATACTTATGTTTAATCTAATCATGCAGAGTCAGTTTAATGAAAGTCTACCTCAAGTGCTTGAAGAACAACAAACAGAAGAAACTAGAGAGTTGATTTCCACTAATATAATGGGTCTTGACTGTCATGGTTAAGCTCGGATGTATGGTCATGGTCCATCGCCATCTGATGTTCTGTGTCAAGCCTCAAATGCAAGTAATGATGTTCAAAAAGTGTAACAGAAGTTGGCTAATTTGAAGGTGGCTTACAATCATTTACAAAATAAGTAGGAGAGATTGCATTCATGGATGGTGCACTGTTTTGAGACATTTGATGAAGATATATCATCACCTAAAGATGTGCAAGTATTAGTCATTTTAATATGATATAGTTTTGTATTGTAATTTTTTTTTTCTAATATGTGTATGTTTATATTAATAGGTTCCAAATGCATCGAGTCCGTACAATCATCTTCTGACAGAGAATCATGAAGATACCTAGGTAAAATACAGCATACTATAGACTATATCTTAAACATAGCATTTATTAATCTGTTCTTCTTTTATGTTGGTTGTTGAAATAAACAATTTGATTGTTAAATGGGAAGTGATTCTTTTGATATTTGGATTGTGGATCGGAGATTGGAGATGAAAAATTTCTTTTAGATATATGTTGCGTGTTGAAACATACGGATTTATTTTGTGATTTGGTGGTGAAATTGTAAGAAATTCAAGTTTTAACGCATTATTTAAGATGAGTTTTCTTATTTGTTTTGTTATCTCCCAAAATCACGGGTTTTATTCTGTTTTCAAATATTCATGTGCAAAAAGATAGATTATTCATGTTTGTGTTGGTGTTCGGACATCTTGGACCCGTCGATGCAAATAAATCAAGGCGAGCCAAAAAAGAGTAAAAGTACGCATCTACGCCACAACGCAGTTTTCTAAGCCACGGTGTGAAGACCATGAAACAAAAATTGAGCTGCAACACACTTTTTTGTGCCGCGACATAAAGTCGACGAAATCCAAAGTGCGCCGCGGCACAATTAAAGTCAGCCACAGCGCAAAACTTTGCGCCGTAGCACAAATCGCATTGGGCGACCATTATTTACAATTATGTCATTTTGACTAAAAATTATATAAAGGAAACTTTACTCCGTTTTTCAAATATAATAGGTTTTAGAGAACACTTTTTCAACTTTGGAGGCTTAGGAGAGAGTGATTGATTGTGTAAGGCAAGTCCTTGATCATCTTGAGTGGATTTTGCATCCAAATGTGTAAGTGTAAGATCAAGGTTTGTTTTCTTGTATTTATGAGTAGCTAAACTTTTTCCTAGTGTATCCAATGTAATCTAATTAGACTACTTTATGTTTATTGTTTAATCAAATGTTTAATTGATCCAATGGTATCTTAGTTTCATTCATTTATGTTTATTGAGTTGATTAATCATTATTATTGCATGATTGCCTCTAATTTACGATTGAATGGTTGTATGAGTCAAGGTTAGGCTACACGCCACTAGCTAATCTTGAATATCTCTTGATCTTTGATTGTAGCTGATGTTTGATCGTGTTTAATAGTTGATTGATTGACTATATGAGTTGGGGTTAAGCTACACACCACTAGCTAATCTCATATTGCTCTGATGAACGATTGATTTATGTCTGTGTGATGCCCTCGACAGATGTGAGTTGGTTTGTGTTCGTTTTGGTAATTTTATGCATAATGGGTTTTTGTGATTTAGACTAGGCTACACGCCACTAGCTAGTTTGGATTATGAAAACACTAGGTTGATCCAATTGGCCACGACATGACCTTAACTTGGTAAGTATCGACCCTAAGATTTGGATCGATAAACATCGGTTAGATTAATAGCATAAAGTAGGATAATTATGGTGAAATTGGATACACTAGACCATTTCTCATTGTTGATTAGTTGTTTAGATATTGTTTTTACCTTAGTCGTCATTTTAGTATTTCTATTACTTTTATTTGAATTTTATTTAATTTAGATTTTATTGAATTGTTGGTAATTTTATTATCTCACTTGATTTTATTATTTTAGTTGTTTTTACACAGTATTAGATTAATTCATAGCTCAACTTTCTATGGGATCGACCATTACTTGTGCATTGTATTGTAATAGCGACCCGTGCACTTGTGGAGGAAGTAAAGTTGTTTTTAACCGAACAATATAATATTTGGATAGTTTAATAGAATGTGATTCTATGTTGTCTGGGTTATGAATTGATCAAGATGAATGATTTTGTATTTTATTTTATAAAGTACTTTGATAGTTGGATTATTTAATGAAAAATGATTTTTATGATATTTGGATTGTACATTAGAGATGTTGCTACGAAAATTCGCACTAATCCGAGTGATCGATTGACCTTGGTGGAATCGGAGCGGATGTGTGCGTGATTAAAGATAACTAGCAATTGAATATAAAAATGTGTGATAATGCAAAGAACACGAAGGATTTTTAAAGTGGTTCGGCAAGTTAAAACTTGAGCCTACGTCCACTGTTATTTATTGCTTTTAAATGATTACAAGAACAATGTAATATGCCTAGAATAATCTGCTAACCCCTCTCTCATTATTTTTAGGGGTTTATATACAAGTTTATAGTTGATGGGGAGAGATAAGTTCGGGATTGCAATCAGAGTTGGTTTGCAATCCCGTGATCTTCATGATCGTGCGTTGAGATTGTGTTGCCAATGGTGATGATCTTATCCCTTCCGAAATATCTGAGATTGGAGTTTATCTTTGATTTCGTTGAACAACTATTTGGGTTAATTGCTATGGCAAGCTTCACCTTGATTGAGCTTACCCTGAATCGAACTGATTTTGGGTCGAGCTCTTGGGGTCGAGTTTGTCTAAGGTCGAACTATCTCTCTGCGAGCTTCTGAGATTTGCAAGCTTGGAAAAATCACACACAACATCTTCTTCCCAGTGTTCGGAGGTTGCTTCGAGCTTTGAAGACTAAGGTGATTGATTTGCCACTTTGATCAAACTCCTTCGTTCTGATGTGATTTACACGTAAGCAGCTGAGATTATCCGAGCTTTAACACTTGACCTTAGTTTTAGCCGACGTATTTGAGACTTGGACGCTTTTTGCAATGCCGTTGAATTTGAAATTTGAAATGAGGGGCAAATGGGTAACTTTAGAATTGACACATCGTATAAATGCTGTCGACTTTTGGTGGTTACTTTTCGCTGCGCGTGAACTATTATAGCTAGCGACGCGCATAGGTGAAAAGATGTGCGTCACTACTCGCAGAAACGACACGACATGTGCCGGCAGTTATCATTGCTCGATCCGACGGTTGATTGCCCTTCCTAGATGGTTGCCACCTGTACTCATTGATCAATTAAGATTGCTCGATAAATGGAGAGCTGTAATTCGTCGTGAATCCATGGCCTAGATTGAATCTTGCCATTTTGGTTTCCCACTCACCACTATAAAAAGGGGTTATTTGCCCTTAGTCTTCCATTCTTGTAATCTTGACTGCCTCTTCCCTCGATATTCTTCTTCTTCTGTGTGAGCATTACTTACTATAATCACAATGACATTCTAACAAAACTTTTCGTCATCGCATTTAGTAAGTTCTCTTTACACCTATTCTCTTTATTTTCTTGAAGTTCTTATTGTCGGGGTGGCCGTTATTGCGGCTAGGTCAGTTCTTTTGGGTTTTAGAAAACCCTCTAACCTCGGGTTTAACAGTGTCTTGGTGAGCGGCCGTCGGAATCCTTTGCTGAAATTCTTTGTCGATTGTTGTGAATCTTAATAGCTCGCTCTTATTCCTTTTTGTGCGAGCTTTCTGCATGCCTAAACTAGAGGCAAGTGTGGATAGGTTGCTCATTTTCTAACACTTGTTCTCTTGTTTCAGGTATCTACAGTTGAGCTTACTCAAAATGTCTTGCTGTGATGTCAGTAACGAGAGGTTGTTTATAAAAGGCTCCCTAACAGCTTCAACTGATAGTAGGGAGAAAGCTCATGATAAGCTCGCTGCCGTCACCCTTGAGCGATCTGCGAGCAGTGGGGCCAAGAACTCATTGAGCCAAGGTGAGGAAAACCCTTGCACGAGCTCCCGATGTTAGAGTAGGTGCCCTAGAGCCAATCCAATTGTGTAAATTGACTCTTTCTAATTGTGTTTTATTATCGATACAATGCATTTATCTATACCATATGATCTAATTATATTCGTATAAGAAAATGGTATATGTCCTTAGGATGGTAGAACTGTGACGAGGGCATCGAGTGTTTGAAATCTCTATAGTGAGAACCCTATAAGCACATACGGTGACCATTCTAGAAATGTTCATAGCCCTAGTATTATCCTGACTTAGGGCACAGATAATACGGTAAGGCTATCATAGTGTTGGACGACTTTGTCGAAAGACAATGACATATATCACTTGTTAAGGTTGTTTGGTGACAACCTGGTGCAACACATAGGTGCTTATTATAGGCAAGTTCACTGTACCGACCCATCAGAGGATTCCATATGGATGGTAACCCTAATGTTTATGGAATAAATCCTCTAACGAATGGTGGTGCGTGTGATCCTTAGACTTGAGATCACCAAAGCACCTTGTGCACCGATTGGTGTAGTTTAACATTAATCCAATGTAGTTCTATTCAGAGCTATTAATACAATAGTGATTGACTACATCAAGGAATGTATCAAGACTGTGGTGGATCGACAAAGGATTCATCACTCCCGGGTGCAGGTGAAATTATCTCACTGAGTAATTCGGTAAATGGAAACGACATTAAATTTGTGGCCACAGTGTGATTGAGTTGTAGAATAATCCAATTTATTCTGGTCGTTGGTCCAATAATCAAATATCGAGATATCAAGGATATCCGAGGTTGACACTACTTCTATGCCTCGGCCTTGATGATGTTAGTGTACATTAGTGTATGCCCTAGAAGCCATTCGTGTTGTCGGTTTCAGAGCATTTTGTCTTGTATCTATATATATCATAAATAATAGAAGAAAGAGTTCTTCAATTCATATATATAAATTGCCTCCTTTATTCAGTCATGCATTTAAAATAAAGTATGTATATGAACTGTCTAGATGATTCATTTAATCGGTAAATGAATTATCGAAAAGGGTTCCCTACGTAAGCAATATAATTTGGGCAACTATATTGCACAGTAGGCATATCGGATACTTCCGAAAGATATCATGAGTTGATATAAGTACAGATGACGATGATAGATGTCACTGGGGCATTGGTATGGATTAGCGGTTGGTGAACTGTTTTTCGAACGTGACCAAATAACGACAAATCACTTGGAAAAGCATGTAGTCAATGTTTATCGTTTGGTTATATCAGTGCACGATGTAGTCCTTTAACCTGAGACATTGTAGTCGGATCCGATACGGATGCGTATGGTTCATATGGTGTATAAGTACGAGACTAATCATGTTTCGTATAACAAAGCCTATTTGGTCATGCGTTGTTCATATGCGGAAACAAACGATGGTTAAGAGGGGATCCATTGACTCGGAAATATAAGATCGGGAGTACCGCTGACTCCATCCGGATTCGAGTTCCTAGACGAACATCGATAAATGTCGAAAAACAGAATCTCTGGCCAGAGTCTATTATTAGTCATGCAAAAGGAAGTTTGTGATGACGAGTTCCAGACATATTGATCGACGATTCGATAGAAGATCAAGTTTAGGATTTTCACGTTCCATGAATCCATGCTTGATCAGGATATTTCAATGGAGGGACTTTACCTACATGGTACGTATGATCTGAAATGGGTTCGATGAAGTATTTCTTTATCGTGGTTTAGGGACTATGGCATATTGTTAGATGTTTACCATAGTCGTTGGGCCTCCGGACAGGTTTTCGGATTCATCTAGAACCGGCTCACTGCTAATCCATGGTGGACTTACATGGTCCCACCAATAGCCTTGAGAAGTTAGAGAATTATGAGAGAGAGTAATGATTATCCGAAGAGGGCTAGCACCTTCCGAGGGTAATGACGGGATTTCTATGGTAATAGTTACATAGAAAATTGTTTGTACATTTTAAGGGTTAAAATGGTCAAGCAATAATTAATTATATTTAATTATTATATCTTAAAGCGTTAAGATTAATGAGATGAACGAAAATAACCTTTTAATAGTTAAAGGGTAAAAAGGTAAATTTATGGGTTGTTAATGTAAACTAGTTTAGTTTACATGGACCCTTGAATAATATTGATTATTCAAAGGGTGACATAATAAATTTAATAAGTACTTGGGCTCCCTTTTTAAAATAAGATTTTATTGGGTTTGGAAGTGAAAACCAAATAATTACAAAATTGCCCAAGTATATATAAATGCAAAAGGTTGCATTTTAGTTCATAACACACATTGTTCATTCAAAGCAAAACTAAAACTCTCTCTCAAAGCCACGACCACTCTCTAAACCTCTCAAGGTGGTGTTAAAGTGTGGAGGTCTCATTACTTTGAGGCTAATCTTCATCAATCTAAAGCAAAGGAGTATGTATAATCTCTTTTCCAAGCTTTGTTTGAAAACCAGTTTTTGAATCCATCCTTTTATGCTTTCACTCTTCATCTCCACCACTCCTCATGCATGTTGTTCTTTTAGATGAGATAATAGATGATGAAAGGATTGAATTACACAGTAACCATATCGTTGATAGGTAGCGGTTTCGTTGAATCCGAATCTATCGGATGGCCATGATGCTTGGCTAGAGGCCAATCTTGGTCTGTGTCTAGTGGGACGATTGATTGATTGTCAATCACAATACAATTCACTGCCGCTATGATGAGGAGCCTTTGGGTCACACTCATAGAAGACAGATTAAGAATAAAATTCATGAGAAGGGCATTTTTCGTCTTTTAAGATGAAAATGGCATTTTGGTAATCTCACTATGTAATTAAATTTGTTGAGATTGTTGCCTAAATTTAATTTCATATGGAAATTAAATTAGTGAGATTATAGATATTAAATATTTAGTTTGAATATATATATAAGATATTATCCAATATTAATATTGATAATGTGAATTCAAATATTGTTTTTAAATTTGAATTGAAATGTCATGCTTGGTTGCAAGGGTAATCTATTCCAATATTCCAATTGGAATAGACGGATTCCAATTTGGAATAGTGTTTTAGTGTGCACTATTTAAGTGCAACTAAAATTAAAATGAAATAATTCGTTCAATTAAAATAAACCCTAGCCACCCTCTCTCTTCCTCTCCCAAAAAACATGAACCCTTTTGTGAGAGAAATAATTTTTCTTCCCAAGAAAAATTCTACAGAAAATTATTCTTGAAGTTGAGAGTTTTTCCTAGCTTAAAAATCCCTCAACAACAACCATCCTGTCTCCACAAGAAAAATTCTACAGAAAATTATTCTTGAAGTTGAGAGTTTTTCCTAGCTTAAAAATCCCTCAACAACAACCATCCTATCTTCGTATGTATACCGCGAGTGCACTTCTACTTTGGAGTGGTAGCGATTCCAACCTCAAATCGAAGGAGCCTCCAACACTGGTATGAAATTTCATATCCTTTGATTTGGTCAATTTAAAACAACGTAAATCGAGCATAAAGATCTTGGTTAAGGTTTGCGGATCTAATTAAAAAATATTAATTCCGCTATGTTTTATAGATCCATTAACCTACACCAAGCACCAAACTAGGTTTAGGAAAGATCTGACCTCCTCGGTTACCGAGGTTAGTTTGAGGTAGGTTAGGGAAAGCTTTGAGATCTCGATCAAATATGATCTTTCTGCTAGTTTCTCGCAAACATCTCCCCCCGCAGGTTGGGTGGCGATCTCCGAAACCCTTTTGAGGTGTGGTATGTCGATCCCACCTCACCCATTTGTCGGTGACGTTTTAGATCACTTTAACGTTGCTCCCCTTCAATTGGTAGGGAATTCCTACATAATAATCATAGGCATGTATATTGTCTACGCTTTAAAAAAGATTGGCGAGCTATCGATAGAGGAGCTCGTCCACTTGTATAGTCTGACGAAAGGTCAAGGTGACACTTTCTATCTCTCCAAGTCAAGATCATTCCATTTAGATGGGTTGGTTAACGTTCCCAAGAAACTCAAAGATTGGGATTTCGGGTACTTTTTCTATCGCTCTGGGTGCGATGGTGATTTTGCTAAGAAAGCCCGTAAGTATTCTTGCCCTGTTCTTTTTTATTTCGCTTCATTGGTGGACCTCTAATTACTCTTGCTTCCTTTTGCAGAGAACGTTGAGCAACTCGATGTTAGTCATGAGCACAAGAGGTGACTAGCGACTTTCAGTGACCTTCTTGAGATTGTCGCAACGTAACAAAGCTAATCACGCTTCCTTATCTAAGAGCGTACAGGTTTTGCCTAGATACAGCGAACTTCAAGACTACTTTTGGTAAGTTAAATAGCTTGCCTTTTAAATTTCTTCTTGGTTATATGCTAACTTGTTCGCTGTTCTTGCAAAGATATGGGCCAAGAAAACCCAAGGTTTGAAGAAGACCATGGTAGGTCGTGCTACCGAGAAGAAGCAACCTGGCACTACGACCAAAGAGGCAGGGGCCGAAACTTGCAACCTCCGATTAAGAGGACTAGAGGCAAGCTTGAAGGGACTTAGAGCTCCAAAAGGCCTACCATCGCCACCAAAGTGGCTGAGAAAAAGAGCACCCCTAAGCTTCAGAAGAGCTCGGCGAAGAAAGTCCTCAAGCTAAAAGGAGGCTTGAAAAAGTTGATCGAGCCAGCTAAAGGCTTGAAGGGGAAAACTATCGAACTTGCCAGGGGTTTAAAGGGTAAATCAGTCGAGCCTACTAGGGGCTTGAAGGGGAAGTCTGTCAAGCCTATTGGGTGCTCGAAAAAAGTTTTGTTGGAGAGCCAAGCCTTGGTGAAAGGCTCGGATAAGAATAAACTCGCTCCAACTAGGAAGGACCCCAAGCAAGGAGTGAGAGAATAAGCTCGTTGCAATAGCACAACGAGGAGCCACAGAATCTCATGTTGGAGGCTAAGGTTGAGAGTCTGATCAACCAACTTCTAAAGCACCTTGGCGCGGGTGCGAGAATGGTGAACCTGGCGGTGCTCGCAAAGGTCTGCGACCTTTACAAGAACTCCCCTCCTCATGACTAGCTTTCTCGTGCTAAGAGCAGGGCCATAAAAGTTAGATTGTTCACTTGGTATTCTATTTACAACCTTTTTTGATATAAAGCTAATCCTATCTTTTCTTTCTTTTAGACCTACATGATGATCCAACTCCTCTACCACCAGATTCACGCTACCTCGTGAACTCAGCAAAGGCCTAAGAGGAATCAAAGAATGCTTTGGGGCGACCTTGGTGAGGATCATGGAGCTAGAGGACGAGAACAAAGAGCTAAGGGCCAAGCTCAAGCAACTGTAGCAAAAGCATGCAGACGCCTTAGTTGCTAAGGAATGGGAGTTTAAAGAAAGCCCTCCAACATTAAGGTTACAAAGGATAACGCGACCAGGGACTTAAAGCAATAGCGGGGCACCAACGACAAGCTAGTCTTTGAGCTTGACGAGAAAAGATTGTGAAGTTAGAGAATGCCATGGTGTCGAAAGACGTTGAGTTGTCTAACGCAAAGGCAGGCTATGAGGAATCTGATGGGAAGATCAATTGCTTGACGGCAAAGGTCAATCAGCATGTTTTGGATACCTCGATCTTCCTAATCTAGCAAACCCTAGAGGCTCATCCCATACTTGACTTCTCTTACCTTCCTCTGGAGTATCAATTGGAGGTGGAGATGATGAAGGCTAAAGCTAAGGGCTTAAAGTTCGTCTATTCGAACAACTCCGAGTTCGAGGAAGATAATAAAGATGGGGATGAGGATGGGGACGAGGATGGGGAAAAACTTGAGGTAAAAAATGTGACCTTGCCCACTCCAATCGTGGTCCCTATTGGCGACCTGGAAGCTATGAAGGACACTCTTGCACCAAAATTGGCTCCAACAGATCCTTCAGCTTCGACACTAGACTGAGCTCGATAGTTCTATCTTTTCAAATTTCGTTTCCTTTCTTTTTTGTTTATGCAATTCACAAACTTATTAATGAAAGAAAACTTGTTTAAATCTACTCTTGGATGTTTCATTTACTGCTTTTATATTTCTTTCTGCGAAGTCATGGTAGTCTGCCTTGCCGAACTAGTTGGTAAAGTTGAATTTGCTATTAAGTTGTACGTTGTTCACTTTCTTAAGAATTCTTTAACCAGATTTTTAAGTCTTTCTCGCAATGATGTCAAGTTAAGGTTATTTACCCATCTCAAGTCTTAGTCGACAAGTTGTTTTGACTTTCTCTTTGACGTATTTTTCTGAGTTGTTTTATGAGTTGCTTATGTCAAGTCAAGGACTGCATCCCTTAAGCTCAAATTTTGATTGGCTAGATAAGTAGGCCACCTTTTCGAGCTTTAGACTTCAAGTTTCTTCAGCAATAATTTTTCTGATTGCGATCTTAATGGACATAAAAATACACAAGGATATACTGAATAGTACTTGATATTTATTGACAAATTTTTTTGACCATAAGTGGCCTTACATCTCATGCTAATAACAATAAACAAAAACTTGAAAATAAACTAAGAATTCGAGCTATTTTACTAATGGTACCTTCACAGTTGCTCGACATTCCATACTTACAAAACAGTTGTGTCGTTTAAGTATACCAGGTGAAAAGTTCCTAGTGTGAGTTTTTCTGAGATCCAAAAAAGACCTTCCCACTTGGGCCCTAATGCCCCCAAGTTTGTATTATGTGTTCCGAGAATGACCTTTCTTAGGACTAGGTCACCTACCTTGAAGTCTTGGTTCTTTACTTTCGAGTTGAAGTATCTTTTCACTCGCTATTGGTATGAGGTTACTATTAGCTGAGACTTTGCCCGATGTTCCTCAATCAAATCTAACTTCAAACGAAGAAGATTCTCATTTGATTCTTTGTCAAAGACCTCTCGTTGAAATGAACTAACCCAACTTCTACTGGGGCCATCGCTTCGCATCATAAGTGAGCGAGAATGAGGTTTCTCCTATTAAGCTTCTGGTCATGGTTCGGTACGACTATGGTGCTTCAAGTAGCTCATCAGCCCATTTTCCTTTGAGGTGATCAAGATTTTTCTCCAAAGTGTGTATTATCACCTTTTTCACCGCTTCAACGTGTCCGTTGGCTTGATGTCGATAGACAGTTGAGAAACTCTTTGTTATGCTGAGCCTCTCGTAGAACAATTGGAAATCCTCGCAATCAAACTGCTTTCTATTATCAATGATAATGGTGTGCGAGATTCCAAACCTACAAATTATGCTTTTGTAATCGATGTCCTTTAGCTTGTTCGATGTTATTGTTGCCAAAGGCTTAGCTTCTACCCTTTTGGTGAAATAGTCCACGGTGACCACTGCAAACTTTACAGCTCTCTTTCCTTGAGGTAATGGGCCTATTAGATCGATTCCTCAAATTGCAAATGGCCAAGGGCTATTCAGAGCTGTTAATTCCTGGGGTGAAGCTCGCAAAATATCTATGAACCGTTGACATCTGTCACACTTCCGTATGAAGTCAGCCGCATCATTAAAGACTGTCGGCCGATAGAATCCTTGGTAGAGTACCTTGTATGCCAAAGATCGGCCCCCGATGTGGTTTTCACCGATTCTCTCGTGGATATTCCTCATAATATACTTCATATCCTTGTGATCTACACACCACAAAAGTGGGGTGTTGTAGCCTCGCTTATACAACCTATCGTTAATAAGCGTATAACAAGCTAATTTTGCTCGGAGAGTCTTGCCTTTGTTTCTTCCCTCGGGGACTATTCCATTGCTTAAGTATGCTATTATTGAGTCCATCCATCTATACCTTTGCCCTATCGCCAAAATTGCTTCTTTAGGTGCAAGGATGCTTGGACTTGGCAGAAATTTGATGGGGATGGAGTCCGTTGTTTCTTTGCTCATCTTTGAAGTCAGGCGAGCTAACACATCGACCACTGAGTTCCTTTCCCTTGGAATCTACTGAATTGTATAAGCTTTGAAGTGCTCAAGCTCGGATTTTACCTTCTGGAGATAGGACGTCATTCTATCCTTTTTGGCTTGGTATTCCTTGAAGACTTAGAGGACGATGAGCTGGGAGTCATTGTAGACTCTGATTAATTTTGCCCCCATTTCTTTGGCCAAGCGGACTCCCATGGGAATGACCTCATATTCTGCCTCATTGTTCGAGGTGACAAGCCCGAACCTAACTACAACTCGGATTGGATCCCCTTCAAGACCTTCGAGTAGGAGCCCAGGCCCTACCTCCTTTTCATTTGAGGATCCATCTATATACAAGGTCCACTGACACAAGTTGTCGAGCTTATATTCCATTGAATTGTTCTCTTCTACGGTGCTTGCTTCGGGTAAGCTTAACTCCCCCTTAAGCTAATATGAGAATTCCAAAACAAAGTCAGCCAATGCTTGGCCCTTGATGGCTTTCCTTGGGAGGTACCTAATGTCGTGCTGACTCAGTTCCATAGTCCACTAAATCAGTCTACCTGATACCTTGGGCTTTTGTATTACCTTTTTCAGTGAAAAGTTTGTAAGTGTTAGAGTAGGTGCACTAACATTGTAGCTCTTGTAAACTCATATTTTATATGAATAAAAGGCCAATGCTTCTCTATAAATAATATACTATAGTATCTATTTACTACGCGTAAAGAAAATAGTATATGTCCTTCGAAATGTTGAAACCAATGAAGAGGGTATTCACTGTCATAAATCTTAATTGTGAGAACCCTATGAGCACAAATGGTGGCCTTTCTTAAACCGTCTGTAGTCATAGTATAAATCTGACATAGGATACAGATTATATGGAGAGACTATCATCACGTTGAACAACCCTATCGAAAGACAGTGACAGTTCTCACATGTCGAGGTTGTGACCATCAACCTGGTGCAACGCATGAGTGCTTGCTTGTGCAAGTCCACTAGACTGACCCATCAAAGGATTCTATACAAGATGGTAACCCAGTATCTATGGAATATATCCTCTCACAGATGGTAGTGCATGTGGTCCTTCGACTTGAGATTACCAGAGCATCGTGTGTAAAGATCGATGTGATTTGACACTAACCTAACGTCGTCACTCTTTGGGATTACTAGAACGGTGGTGATTGGTTACATTGGGAAATACATTATGGCTATGGTAGATCAACAAAGGATTCATTGCTCCTAGTTACAAGAGACCTTATCTCAGCGAGATATTTGGTTAAAGAACTACGATTGCAAAGTCATGGCCATGGTGGAATCGAGTTGGTACTCGAATCCAATCTTATATAGTTGTCAGATTCAAGAACCGAATATAGAATATGTCAAGGTAATAGTTTTGAGGTAGACACTATTTCTATACCTCAAACCTTGATGAGATATAAGATAATGAAACAGATCAAATTGCATGGTAACCATACCATAGACAAGGAAAGCTTGATCGTTGAATCTTTGCATACCGGGGAATCTTGATTTCTTGCTAGAGGCCAATCTTGATTGGTGTACAAAAACACTAATTGGCTGATACCTAATTAGTTATTGGGACACTGTCGACAAAGTAGAGAGTCTTCGGGTCATACACACAGAAGGTAGTTAAGTGAAGGATGGAAATGGAAGGACAATCTTGTCCTTGGGCCAAAAAGGGTATTTTGGTAATTTGGGAGTCTAGGGGCATTTTCATCATTATGGGCAAAAAGGGTAATCTGGTAATTTCGTAGGGGTTGGCGCCATTATCCAATATTTATATTGGATGGATTTTGGCAAAATTAGATTCATATTAATTTTAATTAATATTAAGGAATATATTTAATTTAAATTAAATGTATTAAAATTCAAAATTAAATATGATATATATATATATATATGGATTAAATAAATGGAAATGTTTATTTAATTAGAATATGTATTTATATATGGAATTAAATAAATTAGAATATTTATTTACTTAAAATTCACAGTTAGGAGAATATCCTAAGAGATATTCTTATCCCTAATATAAAGGATTGCAATCCAACCCAAATTAGAATTAAGGAGATTGCAATCCAAACCAAATTGGAAATCAAGGATTCGTATCCTTGTAGAATTCTAGTTTGGGGTTGTCTATATAAAGAGGCAATGAATTTTAATTAAAGAGAGATTATTTTTGAGAGAACTCTTTTAAGAAAAATTAAATTATTTTTTCTCCCTTTCCCAAAAGCTCACGCCCAAACCCTAGCCACCAAGAGAATTTTATTCTCTTAGTTTCCGCCTCCCTTCCTTAAGCTCTAAGATTGGTCTACCAATTAATCTTAGGGTGATCCCAAGCCTACCTTCGTGTGGATACCGACGGATTCAATCTTGCGTTGGGTTGACAGCGATTAATCAAAGACATCCAGAGGAGCCGCCAACGAAGGTAATAGATCGAACCTTATATGGTTTTTGATTTAATTTATGTTGATTATCATGATCTTGGGTTAAAGGGATCATGCCATGGCAAGATTTTTTTTTTTATAATTTTGCGCTTGCCACGACACAATTCCTTCAGTAAGCACATGCATGAAGTGTGCCTGGAAGTATGCCTACAATTTCCGAGTGGCCATGATAAGTGCATAAGCGAGCTTCTTCATCTCCGAACACCTTGTTTCAGCATCGAGCAATCACTTGTAGGGGTGGACGGGTCCAGGTACCTACCCAAAATCAAAGGAACCAGAACCGACCGGTTCCTTTGATTCGGAACCAGAATCGGAACCGTCGGTTTCGGTTCCTAAAAACTTGGAACCAAAACCTGTGTTACAGGTTCCGGTTCTAGGTACCCTAAAAAATATTAATTACCCCTCTTTTTAAAAAAATTGACAAATAAACCCTTATAAAATTACAGTTACACCCCTAACAATTAAGTACAAAACATTAAATAATATATTTGTTTATATTTTCTTGATGTTTGATGCTTGATTATAAGTATTTAATTGTTTGTTTTCATCGATAATAAATATTTAAAAGCTATTATTTAACGTAATCTCTTAATGTATATTAATTTCTTAATCAAGTAATAACTTAAATATTAATAAAAATATTTTTAAAAACTGATCTTTTAATGAAAATTAATAAGAATTTTGATACTAAGATAAAAAAACCAAAATTTTCTTATATATTTATATGATATGTAAAATATAAAAAAAAAAAACTCCATATGCAAAATATATAAAAACCCCCATTATTTAATATTATATCAATTTAGTCCGGGTTTTCGGTTCCTTTGATTTGGAACTGAAACTGGAACCAGAATCGCATAGTATCGGTTCCAATTTTTTGAAATCGGATCCTACCCTATTAAGGCCGATTCCAGGAAGGAACCGAAGCCGACACCCAGGTACCTATCGGTTTCGATTCTACCCTAAAATTTTTCCCACCCCTAATCACTTGCTCACATAATAAACTGGCCACTGCACTTTCCGTCCTCGCGTACCAAAGTCGCGCTAATCGCAAACTTAGATACCAATAAATATAATAGTAGGGGCTCTCCGGGATGGGCTTTGATAATAAAAGAGGCTGCCCCAAGTGCCTCTTCAACTCCTGGAATGTTTCCTCGCACTCCTCTATCCGTTTGAAACCCTTATTGCCCTTCAAGGTTTTAAAGAACAACATGCATCTGTTAGTTGCTCGAGAAAAAAACCTGCTCAGCACGGCCACTCGCCCTATCAAACTTTGAATTGCTTTATTTTGGTTGGACTCTACATGTTCAGTAGAGCTTGAATCTTATTCGGATTGGCCTCAATAGCTCACTGGTTGACTAAAAACCCCAAGAACTTCCCTAAGCTTACTCCAAAAGCACACTTCAAGGGATTCAGCCACATCCGGTACTTTCTGAGGATACCAAACATTTTCTCCCAAATGCTCGATGTGGCTTTCAACGACTTTTGATTTGATGAGCACGTCGTCAATATATACCTCCATAGTCTTGCCAATTTTTTTGGCGAACATTTGATTCACCAAACGCTGGTAGGTCGTCCCAACATTCTTCAGGCCAAATGGAATAACCTTATAACAATGAATATCCGGTTAGTAATAAATGAGGTGTGCTCTTCATCAGGCTGATACAACGAGATTTGATTATATATTGAGTATGCATCCATGAAGCTTAGTAGTGCGTTCCCTGCTGTCGCATCTACTAATTGTTCGATCTGGGGGAGCAGAAAGCTGTCTTTAGGACAAGCTTTGTTGAGATTTGGAAATCGATGCAAGTCTGCCACTTGCCATTCGATTTCTTCACTACGACCTTATTGGCAAGCTAGTCCGAGTACTTTACTTCTCTAATGAAATTGATGTTTAGGAGCTTATCAATTTCATCTTTGAGCGCTCGAAATCTCTCAAAGTCCATAGATCTTCCCTTCTATCTTATTGGGCGAGCTTCTAGGTTGACGTTCAGTCTATGACACATCACTTCGAGGCTAATCCCTACCATGTTTGCATGAACCCAAGCAAACACGTCAAGGCTTTTCTTCAGGAACCTCACTAAACTGTTTGCCAATTCGTCACTCAGATTACTTTCGATTTTCAACAGGTGAGTTGGGTTTTCCATGTTGACAGGTACTTCTTACAGCTCTTTTGTCAGCCTTGCTGCGGGCTCCTTTTTGTGAATGCGAGGATCTATGGTATCTTCCAATGGTTCAGGCTTCAGCTTGGACTCGATGATGATCATGGTCTTCAAGAGTGCATATTTTTGTGCTGCATGTATGGCTCGGTTGTAGCATTCCCTTGAATCTTTCTGGCAACTCCTTATAAATCCAATTCCATTAGGGGTTAGGAACTTCATTTCCTGACATCACACTGAAGTGACTGTACTCAGGTCGTCCAAGAGCGGCATTCCCAAGATGACGTTATTGGTGGTTAGGCAATCAACCAGTAAGAACCCCGCTATCATTGTCCTTATCCAAGGCTTCTCCCCAAGAGTCATGGGTAGCTTGATTGTTCCCCTAGGGACTAAGTTATCTCGATGAATTCCTACAGCAGTGATGGGTATGCTCTTAAATCCCACTCGGTGAACCTAATTTCTCGAAAAGCTCCCAAGAAGATGATGGTCGCTACACTGCCATTATCAACCATTACCTGGAGGACTCGAGCATTGCCAATCCTCGCTGTGATTACAATCGCATCATGGTTATGGCGAGGGAAATGGTCACATTCTTCCTTGGTGAAGCCTATCACCTCACTTTCCATTTTGGGCTACTTTGATATCTTTATTTCACAATTCATTACTTGAGGACCTAAGTATGTTTAGGCTTCTAGCGCATATTGCTTGTGAGAATGCCTAGAGCTTTCAGCAATGTCGAGTCCCCCATAAATCATACCTACCAATACATCATTGTTCAGATGGACTTGATGGATCTGATTGTTCTGTTCGCTCGGCTTGTCGCGAGCTTAATTCTCTCTTACATACTCTTTTAGAAGCCCCCTTTTGATTAGGTCTTCAATGGCATCTTTCGAAGCTCGACACTCATTTGTATTGTGCCCGATATCTTTGTGGAACCTGCAGTACTTCTAACGATCCTTTCTCCTTGGTGCTCCTCTCATCCTTTCTGGTGGAGGTAGATTCCTAGCCTCGTGAGAGACTTCGTAGATGTGAGCCATATCTTCTATCAAGGAGTATACTCCGCATACCAAAGAAAATGTTGTCTCTCCTGACAAGGACTTATACATTGCCTTTTTTGGTACCTATTTCGGTTCCTATCACCCCAGTCTTGGCCTCTCTTTTTCTCTAATGGGCAGTCTAGCCATTGGTCAGAGGCTCTTCTTGAGGAACTACCAGTTAAGGCTGTCAGTGAGCTCTCAACTCGTTGATGTTTGGCTGCCATTTGGTAGAATTTGGCCAAACTGGCATGGTCTTCACTCTAGAGTTCTTTCCTTAACTCTATTTGTAGCCTTATCCCAGTAATCAATAAGGTTCGAATTGACTCTTCGGAGCGTCCGCAACTTTGGACTACTCGTTTTAGAACTTTGTAAAATATGAAGTTAGAGTTTTGTCTTTCTCTTGACGAATGTTACTCAGAAAACTAAACGGCATGGCAAATTGGCTCCTCACTTGGAATTGTTAGAGATAAAGCGAGGAAAACTGCTGCCATGATTGGATTGAGTTAGCCTTCAACCTTTTATACCACCTCTTGGCATCTCCTACCAAAGTGACCGCAAAACATTGGCACTTCGCCAAGTCAGAGACCTAATGTAATTCCATTAGGTCGTTGAAAGTATTAAGGTGATCTTTAGGATCTCATTTCCCGTCAAACTTGTTTTCAGGTGCCTTGAATCTCTACGGAAGTGGTGCCTAACGGACCTCCTCTATGAATGGAGAGCTTACTATCTCTTCTGTCGAATTGTTATGGCAGGCTCTTAGATCATTGAGCATTCTCTACGCCCGATCTAAATCGTCATTGTGAGGAGAAATCCAACTATGAGATTTGTTCAGCCTTACCTCGAGTAAATGAGTTAGGAGATTAGTCACTTATGAGCCTGCTCTATCAAGTGCACTAGTGCGCGAGGTGGAGTCATGATGTCTGGGATAGAAGTTGTTTTCATGCTCATCGGTATGTTGCTCGTGACGTTGGTTAAAACCAGAATGTCGATTATTGCCAGATTGGTGTGCATGGCTGACCTCGTAGGTTTGCAAGGTTTGAGCTCTCCTTTGGTGTGGGTTAAAACTGACACACTAGCATTGGGCATCTCGTTGATTAGGATGAGAATCCCTCTGGCAACCATTGCCTTAAATTTCCCACATGGGTTGTTTGCCTAGTCGCCTTCCGGGTTAACCTGCCCCTAGGACTCACGCTTATGAGTGAAAGGTGCCCTGTGATGTCAGGGATGATGATCACTATTTGCTGCTGATGAATCAGATCGGTTGCCAACAAAGTTATTATGCCCAGTGGGTGTAACATATTTGAAACGCGGCTGATTGAGGTTCTGGTTGGCCTACTGGTTGTTTCTAAACTCAGCCACATTCTGTTGCACCACCTATATAGCTAGCGTCCTTATCATCTCCATCAGCTAGCCATTCTCAAGATTAGAGGTCCCTGCCCCCAACTAATTTGTGACTTGTTGCGCTGGTGGTACTGACGGTTGACCTGGAGTAGTGGTATCATTCACCTCTTAGCGGGTGGCTTCCATATTATTGTGGTTTCCGATGGTTGCCTTGGATCTTGTACGGGCCATTAAGAATTTCAGGTGATCGGTTGTTCATTGAAATTGCTTTTTTTTTGGCAAAAAATAAGAGAAGTAGGTGGAAGCCTTCCTTCTAGCGCCAAAATATTGATACAAAAATTCGCACCAACTCGAGTGATCTGATTGACCTTGGTGGAATCAAAATGGATGTGTGCGTAATTAAAGATAACCAACAATTGAATATAAAAATGTGTGATAATGCAAAGAACACAAAGGATTTTTAAAGTGGTCCGGCAAGTTAAAACTTGAGCCTACGTCCACTGTTATCTTATTGCTTTTAAGTGATTATAAGAACAATGTAATATGCCTAGAATAATTTGCTAACCCCTCTCTCATTTTTTTTGGGGGGTTTATATACAAGTTTGTAGTTAAAGGGGGGAGATAAGTTCAGGATTGCAATAAGAGTTGGTTTGCAATCCTGTGATCTTCGTGACCGTGCATTAAGATTGTGCTGCCAGTAGTGTTGATCTTATCCCTTTCGAAATATTCTAAATTGGAGTTTATCTTTGATTTCATTGAACAGCTATTTAGTTTGATCGCTATGGCGAGCTTCACCTTGGTCGAGCTTACCTTAAATCGAACTAATTCTAGGTTGAGCTCTGGGGTCGAGTTTGTTCTAGGTCAAACTATCCTTTTGCGAGCTTCCAAGATCTGCGAGCTCTTGTGGCAAAATCACACACAACAGGAGATTAATGAACCCTTTTGGATATAGAGTCCATTTTATATCATTATATAATTCCTTAATGTATTTGAAGTTTATGAATAATTGTTAATTGTATAAACAATATGCAGGAAAATTGCAAAAATTCATATAAACTGCAATAAGAATATTAGTGAATATGATTAAACCTTTTTACAAAGGATTGTATAAACTTTTCACTTTTTTTTTTTTTTTATTATACGACTGTGTTTTTACCATCGTAAAAAAGTTTTATACGATGGTAACTGTCTTAAAATGTCAACATATATGTATTACGTATATACGATAATAAATTAACCATCATAACTAAGGCATACATAAGTACGCTAGTAAAATTGTTAGAGTTGGTGCCTTAGAGCCAATCAATTATTGTAGAATTGACTATTTGTAATAATGTTCATTAATCAATAAAAGACATTTTATTCTATATCGTGTAAATCATATTGATATATATTGATATATGTCCTTAGAATGGTAGAACTATGACGAGGGTATCAAATGTTTCAAATCTTGATAGTGAAAACCTTACGATCACATGTGGTGGTCATTCTAGAAATGTCCGTAGCCCCAGTATTATTCTAAACATGGACATAGATAATACGGTAAGGCTATTATAGTGTTAAACGATCCTATCGAAAGGCAGTGACTGATCTCACTTGTCAAGGTTGTTTGTCAACAACCTGGTGCAACACATGGGTGCTTGTTGTAGGCAAGTTTACTGGATTGACCCACTAGAGGATTCCATAAGATAGTAACCCTAGTGTCTATGGAATAAATCCTCTAACAGTGTTGCATGTGATCCTTAGACTTGAGATCACCAGAGTGCCTTGTGCACCGATTGGTGTAGTTTGACACAGCGTAGTTCTATTCAGAGCTATCAATACAGAGGTAATTGGTTGCATCGAGGAGTGTATCAAGACTATGGTGGATCGACAAAGGATTCATCACTCCGGGGTACGAGAGGAGTTATCTCACTGTGTAATTCAATAAATGGCAATGACGCTAAAGCTTTGGCCACAGTGGGATTGAGTTGTTGCTCAATTCAATTTATTATTCTGGTCATTGGTCCAGTAACTGAATACAAATAAATTGAGAGCTACTAAGATTGACACTATTTCTGTACCTTAGTCTTGATGAGATAACAGATGATGAAAGGATTTGATTGCACGATAACCATATCATTGATATGTAGCTATTTCACTGAATTTGAATCTATCAGGTGGCCATGATACCTTGCTAGGGCTCAATTTTGGTCTATGTGTAGTGAGACAATTAATTGGTGTTAACCGCGATACTACTCATTGTTGGTATGATGAGGAGCCTACAGGTCATACACTTAGAAGATAATTTAACCACCAGTTTATGCAAGGGGTATTTTCGTCTTTTAGGAAGAAATGGTATTTTGGTAATCTCATAGTGTAATTAAATTTACAGAGATTGTAACTTATGTTTAATTTAATGTTAAAATTAAACTAGTGAGATTATACTTAAATATATGTGCGCATATATTTAAATGAATTATTATTATTAATTAAATGTTAATATATTTCATATATATATTAATTGATTTTAATTATAATAATAATTAGTTAAATATAAAATACCATAACAAAGGTGTTTGGATACAAGGGTGGATTAGGGTTGGAGCCCATGTCTATTCCTTATAGGAATAGGGTTTTAACACATGCACTATATAAGTGCAAGTTGTGTTAAAGAAATCATTCATTCAATCATTATTAAAAGAAAATGAGGCAGCCCCCTTTACACCCTCTCTCTCACATTCTCCCCTTGATGTGAATCAAAGAACTTTTTCCTTTGATTCAACTTGATTCTTGAAGCCAATTAGTGGATCTAGCAAATCCGTCTTGGTTCTTTGAATTGTCTTTGTGTGGATCACCGTTCGTGCGATTCTACGTTGAATTGATAGCGAAGTATATTCAGAGACACTTGAAGGAGCCTTCAAACGTGTGTAAGATCTCTGATCCTTGTTTGGATTGATATTATCTTTGTTATTTTTAATTTGAGCATATATATATATATATATACCCTGATTTTGGCGTAATCAGAGTAATCGATGGGCAATAATTTTTATTTTTTGCTTCTTCTGCTTATCGATTTACTAACAAAAATTTATCGTCGTAAAATAAGTATAAAACATTTAAGGAAGCCACCCTAATATAATGTTTGAAATCTATGGTAATCTCATCGTAAGACCTTTTACGATGGAAACTACCATCGTAAAAGACTTTTTTTTTTTGTAGTTATTGAATAATTGGAATGATATTAGAGAAGAGGTATTTGCAAAGCTTGTGCATTTTTTTTTTTAAATTATTTTGGAGATATTTATGATTTTCGTCTTCCATTGTATTTAAAAAAACTCTTGAGTCAAAAGAATTAAACACTTTGAAAAACATTGATTCATCCTCTCTTAGGGTTATAAAATGCCTCATGTGCTGCCAACTGACATTAAAGTGCCAACCAATACCTTAAAAGCTTTCAGCATGTCTATATTGAAAATATATGAGGTTATTTTGATAGTGAAATATTTGTCAAAAGTTCAATGTGTATATTTAGGGTTGAGCAAAATTTTCGAGTAAACTTAGAACCGACAGGTACCCAGTGTTCTGGTTCTTGTTCCTAACTAGAATGGACAATGTGTGTGTCGGTTTCGATTCCCAAATGTATGGAACCGGTATTGTGCAGTTTTGGAATCTGTTCCACTAGTTCAAGGAACAGGAACCGACCCGACAACCAAAACCAGAACTGATATCCGAGTACCCAAGTTGGAGCTAGTTTAAGAACCATGACTTTAACTGATATTAATAGGATACCTAATGGACTTAATTGATATTTATCATAAGAATATGAAACTAAGAAACGACGTAGTTTTAAGATATTTATAATTCAATGATAGATATCCAAACAAAAATAGGGTTTCACATCCAACGAACCAAAATACCTCCACCACCAAACATTGAAAACTCAAACCCTAACTCTTATTCTTCCTTTTCCTCTCCCATTGCTACTTCTGTGACTCAGTGCCACATTTTTGTGAAGTAGGAGAAACTCTCTATATGTCTCTCCACATGCCTTCTTTAGCACTCTTTGACGTTAACGGAACGAAAGAAGAGAAGAAGATGAAGAAGAAAATAGCTCTTCAAAGCTTAGATGAACTGAGTTTTCGGCGGGAAAGAAGAAAAAGGTGAATGACTCTAAAAGGTCTAAGAAGAAGGAGAGCAGGAAGCAAAAGGTTATGGAAGATGATGACAAAGAAATAAGTCAAACGAGCTCAGAATTAGGCGAGCTTGTGAATTTGAAATTGGATAAGAAGAAGAAAAAGGAAGCGAAAACAGATGCTAAGGTGGAAGAGGAAGAGAAGAGTGAGAACCCGAATGCTATTTCTCGATTTCGAATATCGAAACTATTGATAGACAAACTCAAGTCTAAGGGTATTGAGTCTATGTTTCCAATTTAGGCCACCACTTTTATAATTTTAATTTTAGGCCACCACTTTTATAATTTTAATTTTTCACATAGTACAGGGTACCTAGATTCGAAATCGGAACCTATAGGTTTTAGTTTTGGTTCCATGATTTAGGAACCGCATTGTACCATTTCCGGTTCTTAAGATCCAGGAATTGATACTTTTTGGTTTTGGTTTCGGTTCCTTAGTTTTGGGCTGATTACCCAAATCCGCTCAACCTTAGGTATATTCGAGAATGAGATTTATAAAAAAAGACGTGTATATATATGTATAATATCATTTCGTTTAAAAAATTAATATAAGATCTTTTCTATGTAATCTTATCAATATTTAATAAATTTTATTGATCTTAGAACATCTTCAAATGCTCTTTATATGATCCAAACTCTTTATTATAAAGAGTCCATCCATAAAAATAAGAATCCAACAGACTCTTTATCTTTAAAATATAAATTAGAGAGTGAGTTTGACTCTCCATATTTAGAGAGTCAAATTTCACTCTCTATCCTAATTTTAATAATAAACTACAAGTTCCTATGCATTTTATTTATTAATTCTTTCTCCCATTAAGTCTATTTCTTAAAAATAAAGAGCATCTTCATTAAATTTAAAGAGTCTATTGGATTTGAATAAAAATTGTGTTCTTTATAATTAAAAATTAATGAAGATAGATGCTCTTCAAAATAAAGAACACCATTAGAGATGCTCTTATATTAATTTGAATAGTTGAAAATTAATCAATGAAGCAAACTAAACAAATTAATTAGAAGAAGGAAGAGGAACTTTACACAAGAACAAATTAAAATCATTGTAAATTAATATTACCAATTAATTGGAAGAAGAAAGAGGAACTTTATGTGTATTATAATGATGGAGTCTTTGAGAGACATAATAAATTGTATCACATAAGTCTAATATCTAATTTTAGACAATAATATTTTCTAAATTTTAATATCTAATTTTATACACATAAGTCTTACTACATATCTAACAAGTTACTAATGTTATATCTGACAAGTCTTACTACATATTATAATTGATCATGGATTATATCTAACAAGTCTTACTATATATTATAATTAATTTTTTGACATTTAATTTAAATAATAATTTGTAATTAATTTGCCTAGTAATAACAAGTTTTCTTTTGCTATGACTTCTCAATCCTTATCAATATAATAGATTCTCTTCATAGTGTTAGAGTATTTTAGTTACCTTTTGTAATGAATTTCTAATAAAGAATTTAGAAGTATAATTTATATAATCAGTATGTATCTTCATATTTTCTAATTATAAATATCTTAAAGTTATATAATTTATATAATCAGTATATATCTCACATATATTTGTTAATATTTCTTATAAATAATAATTAATTTTATATTAATTATTGATTCTAATTTCATTAGTTTAATTGGAATATTTTAAATTTATTGGTAATTATGTAAAATACGGTCATCTGTAATCAAGTTTCATATAATCAACTACAATTCATTCCAATCTTAATATGTCTAATCATAATATGCTTTTTCATTAGTCTTTACGCAAATTATAAAAAAAAAATGTATTAAAAATTGGAAAAAAAGTGTATTAAAAAAATGCTTAACCTCGTTGACCCTGCAAAGACCCAGTTGATTAGGTCAGGGCGGGGCGGGACCAGGGGATAAACTCATCCCCACGGGCTGGGCCCAAGATATCCCCCCCAACTCGAGCTCGAGCCTGAGGATGGGTCGGGCTTGAGGAATCCCTTAGAAGTCGAGGACAGGCCTGGGGATTGGGATCCCCTGCCTGCGCCCATCCCTAGATAAAAGCTTCAAGTTTCTTGTAAATTATGTCTTAAAATTACAGTTGAACTCTAGTAAAACTGACAGAAAGTCTTATGGAGTTGAAGCTTTGGGGTAGTTTATGATGATTTTCTTTAAACTTTTGGAGGAGATTGATTAATATGTGAATAGTCTACACGTGATTGTGATTTAGCAAAGACCAGGGAGGTAATTGACTTTTAGCCCTTAAAAAAATGGAATTATTTTGCCAAAAAAAAAAAACAATACCATTGGGTGCATGTGTAGCAACGTTACAGTGGAGCCATAGTCTGCGCGGCAAGTCATTGAATTCATCGCCAGAACCTGTGACTCTCCCTCTCTAACCATCAGCCATGCCTTTTCTCCATTCAAATCATCAACCAAAACCCTGAAAAAGCTTACACTATCAACAATGTCACTCACTTTATCACATCAGCTCTTCATAAACTCACTACCCTCTTCTCGTTCCTCACTCTTCTTCGCGACCAACCCCAGAAACCCTAACCATTTCTCTCTTTTATCTCCAATCACCTCCCGCAGTCTTATCCACATTTCCCATAGTACCCCCTTCACTTTCACTCCCAAATTTTATCACTCTCTCAAACCACCCAGCTCTCACAACCCCAGTATCACACCACAGACACATGAAAGTTTCAATCTTGATTCCGTTTTGTCAGTGTTTGAATTTGTTTGTCTTGTATCTTCTCTGGTGATTGCAATTGGGTTTTTTGTGAATTATTCAATTTTAGGGACCAAAGTGTTGGTGGGTTTAATGGGGAAGAGGGTGTTAGCGAGTGGTGTGGTGGCGTTGGTGTGTGGGGTGTGGACAGGGGCGGTACTACGGTGGCGGCAATTGTGGCGGATCGGGAGAGAGAAGGGTGGAGCTGTGGGAAGTGGGAGTGTGAATTTGGTGGAGAGAATTGAGAGATTGGAGGAGGATTTGAGGAGTTATGCTACAATTATTAGGGTTTTGTCTAGGCAACTTGAGAAGTTGGGAATTAGGTTCCGAGTTACTCGCAAGGCTCTTAAAGAGCCCATTACTCAGGTAATGGAAATTCTCAACCTTTTGATTATTGCAGTGTATTGTAGAGCATGATTTAGGGAGTATAGTGTGGAATTTTAAGTTTTGATGACTTAAATATGCAGATTAGGATTTAGAAACTAAACAGCTATATGGAACGCAGAAGAATGTTATAATATGATATGTTCATATTGTAAAGTATAACAATCATAAGAACATGTCGAAAAGTGTGATATGAAATGTAAACAGCTAAACAGAATGTTTACAGTTGCCTGCTAGAGAAGGAACAACGGGAAGAAACCTAGAAGTGAGGACATTTTTCCCCTTCAAACTTTAGAGCTTTGGTGTTAGTTTACTGTTGGCAGTCTTAGTTAACATGCCCTTTTGTCTTCTTCTTCGGTTTAAAATAAAAAACGTAATATATTGCTTTTCTTGTAGAATATTTCTTTTTGTAACTTCCTGTGTGGTTTCATTACCTCAAGCATGAAGAGAAATGTGTTACCCTGTGGTAGAGACTTTGATATAACTGTAACCTCAGAACTGTGAATTTTGTAGGTCAGATTCTTCTCTATTTTGTGTGTGTAAGATTTCTTCATTGTCTTCTAGACTGCAGAATCCTTGTTGCAGTCCACTATCTATAATTGTTTAGTCAATTTAAGATGATTTTAAGGCCGACTTTCCAACTCAAGGACCATCACCAATTTACAAGGCCCTCCAAATTGGCAGTCCCTCTTTTCTATAGTTAGGGAGTAGGTGCTTTGTTTTGCCAAGCATCTTCATTCATTTAATTTGATTTCAAGGGAGTGATTTTGTATATACTTTTTTATTCTTTCTTTCTATAAGGGGGACAAAACTAGGAACTTGATCAACAGCTACTGGATTATTATATGAGTGAGAATTTCAATGTGTGCTGCTATCATTAATTTCTCCCAGCACTTAGCAATTCCTTTATTATACTGGACAATCAGGTTATCAAACAAGTTAAAGCATCGCATTATTTGCCTAATGTTGGACAGTGATAATAATGCTATTATTTCCTTAAGAAAATAGAAATATTCCTTGTCATTGCCCAAAAGAATTTTCAGATGGTAATAAAATATGTCATTATTAATATGTAGCAGTTGTGTGCTGACATGGATTAGAGAAATTGAATCAACAAACTTTCTTTGTTTTTACACACTTGCTGGAGGAGGCATAACTAGAGTGTTAATTGTCACGAGTGAGATTAGTGAGATAGAGCCTGATGGAGCTGAAATTTGATCTCTCTGAAGCTATTTGTTGGGGGCATTCCATTGAGTAATTAGTTGGTGCTGACATATTTAACCTCTTGTTATAAGAGATTTAGATTAGGTTTTTGATTTAGAGCGCCAAATCTTATTTACATAAGTTGGCATTTTCCTTCTATGTGATAGGTTCAAATTTATAATAATGAGTTCAGTTTTAAATACCTATTATCATGTTAGAATTTTGTATATGTTTTAGTGGTAGAAAATTGTGTGATCAACACATTAAACAATCTATAGGCTTATGTAAGTATGTCATTTGCATGAATTCATGATGTTATGACAAATGGAAATAAAAGTATGCATGTAATAAGTGATATAATATATACACATTACTTAAATCTCAAAATAATAATCTTTCTTTTTTTTAAATATAAACATGGTATGTATAGTGATACACTGACAACTTTAAATAACATTAGTTTTTGACAACTTCAAATAACAGGAGGATTTGACAAAATCATAACGAGAATCTCTAGGGAGATACTCTAATATGGTATAAATTAGTATCTGAGTATTAAGAACAATAGACTCAATGAAAACATTTATTTCTTTCTTCAAGACATGCTTTTATGTGTCCAAGCAAGAGTAGTGTTCTGACTAGACATGTAATATGGCCCAGGTTAGCACAACATGACACGAATCAAACTTGAAATTACACCACATAAGCAGGGCATAACACGACATGAATACAACAAGAGATTTGGTCAAGGTTGTGCTAGAAAAGTATGAAGCACTTATAGGTCGTGCCAAACAGAAAACCCATGAAGGCTTTGTGCCTTCGCACAACTGAAATGAGTTGTACTAGTACGACCATTTTATGAATGTGCAAATCATAATTATCTTAATTATAATTACTAATTACCCACCTCACTGATATCGAGTCACCAGTCAAGCTCTCACCGCTCACTTAACTAGACCAACCCACCAACCACATTAAAATTCGTTAAAATTTAGATAATTTTGATTTGTGTATATACAAAGTTGGTCCAAATGGGCTGTGCCATAACCCATTTGGGCTGTGAAACATGAAGCCCAATTGTGTTGTGCTTTGGCATGAATCCTATTTGATTCGTTCTAGAATGAAACCCATTTGTGTTTCATGTTTGGCACGATTCCAGTCGAACTTTTAAGACCATCCAACTCCGACCCTCATGCTGTGCTGTTACAGTATTTGTGCTGTACCTTGTTCTTGCTGTACAATTACTTGTCATGTCATTTCAACCCTTACATGTCTACAATCAACATATTTACTGGATTGTGTAGTGTATAAATTTTAGCTATGTCTTCTGTTGAAATGTTAATTATGAACTTCTGGCTCCACAAATTTGTTCTCCCAGTTCTTTATTTTATGGCCCAAAGGAATGCATTAGACAGCAAATCGTTGTTCTTAAAATCCAGTTTACAATATGCTTTTATCCTTCAATAGAAGTATATGATCTCCTGAAATATTGGAGCTTCAGAGAAAAATTATAGTTAAAAAATCAACTAATTGGTGTAAGAAACTTTTAATTGTGGTAGAATTGTTGTGCAAGTCTCTTAGTACACATGTTAGCTCTTTTGATTGTGCAATATATTCATTTGTTGTTTTTTCTTTCTGTTTGTGCTTGAAGGCTGCAACTTTGGCCCAAAAAAATTCTGAGGCAACTCGAGCATTAGCAATGCAAGAAGACATTCTTGAGAAGGAGCTGGGAGAAATTCAGAAGGTTTTGCTTGCCATGCAGGTAAATTCAATAACATGGCTTTTATGATTAGAGTGAATTAAATATTTTAATTCAGGGAACTAAAGTAGTTACGTTCTAAAATAATTATTTCAAGAGAGGTTGGGGATTGCTAGATTATTAAAATAAATTATTTCAGGTTTTTCACCAGTAGAGATTTAGGTGTAACAGAAATATTTAGGTCAATGTTAATTATGTTCACCTAATTGTCCAACCTTATATATATTCTCAGCCTTTCATCTTGTTGGTTTGAGGAGAAATCTCTTTACTGATTAGTAGGTATAAAAGTCGCTATTTTTGTTATTGTTATTTTGTTTAGTTCTTCTAGGTAAGTCTTATACAACTTTAATGTAATTTTTATTGGATTACTGATTAATAGGTATAAAAGTTGCTATTTTTATTATTGTTATTTTGTTTAGTTCTTCTAGGTAAGTCTGATACAACTTTAATGTAATTTTTATTGGATGATTTCAAAACTTCTGGAATAGTGCACTGATTTGCTTCCAGAAAGCATGCTTGAAACTTATTAAGGTTTCATCTGAAGTGGCTTGATCGGAATGACCGTGTATTTTCAGACAATGATTGAACCACAAAGGGCTATTTTAATGTACCCATGAGGTTGCCAACGGTACAAGCATAACTCTAGCCAAAATATTGCCCTTTGATTATGTTATTACTCTTCAATGGTTGATCCTTGGCTAGGTGGATCAAATGCATTATAATAAATATAGTTTTGTGTTGCAAATTTAACTGTTGATTTGACTTCAATATTTCCTATTGAGTATATCTATAGGAGCAACAGCAAAAACAACTTGAGCTGATACTTGCTATTGGGAAGACTGGGAAGTTATTTGAAAGCAAGCGGGAATCTAATCAAGAACTGGATACACTCAAAACGTCAAATATTGTTGATGTGGCTGAACAAATGGAAACCCCAAAACTCAAGCTACGGTTCAGGCAGGGGAAGCAACAATGACAGATCCTAGGAATTTTATAGCAGCGGTCACTACTTGAGTTTTCATTTTCACTGCATAATACATTAACCAGTGGCATGCTTGGTTTAACTGAGATGAGAGCACCATTTTTGAGCCTGGGAAACGTTTCTCAGGTTCTTGGATTGCCACTATAGAGATGAAAGAAAAATTGATATGAAGTATAATTAATTTCTTGTTAAGCATGTGATTATACCAATGGACACAAGGGTTCACTGTGCTCGCTCGTGTTTTTAACTGTTGTAATTTTCAATCTTATAGCTTCTTTCTTTTCAGAAGACTGATCCTCATAACATCTGTGCAATGGTACCATTCTTTGGAATCTTCAAACTACATTGTTTGCTTAAAGGCAAAGGTTATATATAAAAATATTAAAAAAAAAATGGAAAAATTGGTTAATAAAAGAATCGGTTTGCTGAGCCACATGCATTTACTCAAGTAAACTTAAATCTCTTTAATATGTTACAATTTTCTTTTTGGGAAATTTCAAATTATACGCCTGAGGTTTTGCTAACACTCTACTTTACGGTACTATGCCAAAAATATCGGAAAATACCCTTTCTCTCTAACATTTGAGCTTCCTTTACCTTGAATTTTAAATTTTTTTGTGAAAACGTTATTTCACCCACACACTTTATTGAAGACGGAAAAGATTTCTTTGAACAGTGAATTTAGTTTAATTAAAATATTATTCAATTTAATTAACAACTTATTGGTTAAGATTAACTACTGTTTGGTTATTTAATGAGCGTGGGTTAATTTACTAGGGGTGAGCAATTTTCGAGTGGACCCGAACAACAGATACCCTGTTTGTGGCGGTCGTTTTTGGTTCCCAAACTTATGAAACCAATATTGTGCGGTTTTAGTTCCGATTCCCCAGTTCAAGGAACTATAATCGAACAAGACGGAATCGAGATCTAGGTACCCGGTTCGGAACCAGTTTAAGAATGAGTGGGTGGCAACTTTTTATTTCTATCTGGGAATTTGGACTTAACCCAAAAAGCCCACCCAAAAACCCAAGCTTGGACTAGTCCTAAAACCAGACTCAAACCGTGGAGGAGGGCCCAATAGGGTGGGCAAAAAAAATAGAGTAGAATCGTAACCGAGGTACCCGACTTTTGGTTTTGGTTCCTACTCGGAACCGGAGTCATAGGTCAATTCCGGTTCCAATTTTTTGGAACCGCCACTGTATGGTTCCGGTTCCTACAGGGGTGGAACCGAGAACCGGAATTGGAACTAGGGCTTAAAATTTTTTGGGGAAATATGAGGACTTTAATGATATTTTACGCTTCAAATAAAATAGAAAATTGTGATTGGATCATATTCATTGTCATTTGATATTTCGATTTAGGGTTTAGGGATAAAGAAAAATTGGGCGTTTTATTTCGATTCTTCAAATGTGTCTCTTAATTAGGGTCAGCACAGTAGCGGGTAGAACCGGAACCTGCGGATAAACCAGAACCGGAACCGAAACCTACTTGGAACCAGCATTGTGCGAGTAGGTTCCAGTTCCATTTATTGGACCCGACACTATGCGGTTCCGGTTCCGATTTCGGTTCTTATTTGTGGAGGAACTAGAACTTGGAAAAAGAACCTAAAACAGGTACCCGGTTTGGAACCTGTAACGGGTACCCAGTTTAGAACCTATTTTGGAACCTGGGCTACAATGAAATATTTGTGAATAATGGGGGGTTTTACATTTTCATATAAAAAATTTAAAATAGAAAAAGTTAAATTTTTAGATAACCTAATTAAATAAATATACAATTATACTTATTGCATTAAACTACACCATATTAAAAACTTTAATATATTTAATATATTAATATTAAAGTTTTGATTAATTAAGTGTATAATTAGAATTAGGATCCAATAAAAAGTATTTTAATGTTATTAAAAGAATTATTTTTGAATAAAATAGTATATTTGATTGAATAATATATATTTAGTTTTTTACTTCAATTATCAAGTTCTAAGTATTCTATAGTAAATTAGCAATTTAATTATTATGATAAATTGATAATATTAATAAATTTAATTACTAGTTAAATGATTACTTAATTAATTATAATTTTATAATATTACTAAATTGTTAAAGTATTTAATATACCATTACATTTATTGATTACTACTTAATTAATTGACTTATAACATTTAGTATATTCTTAATTAAATAATTAGAAATTTAATTAATTATAGCATTACATTATAGTTTTATGTTATAATTACTAATCAATTATAACATTTCATTATAAACATTAGTATAATACTTAATAGATGATTAAAATTTAATTAATTATAATATTACATTAATATTTTATATATGATTACTTAATTCACTATAACATTACATTATATCACATAATTAATTATAACATTACATAATTAAATGATTACTTAATTGATTATGACATTATATTATAACATTAGAAATACTAATTTACTACATAAACATTAGCACAATATTTAATTATGATTAGAAATTTAATTAATTATACATTACATTATAAATGTATAGTACGATTGCTTAATTATTGTAATATTACATTATAATTAAATGATTACTATTAATTATAACATTCTATTATAAACAAATTATTATAATTAATTAAAGATTTATAGTATGATATTTAATTATTATACTCCCTCCGTTTTCTTTTAATTGACGTTTTAGGTGTGGGCACAAGTTTTAATAAAAAGAAAAATTCTCTCTCCCACCGTTTTTTTCCCTGATTTTGCAGGTGACGGACTTTGAAAGTGGAAACATTCCCGCCTATTTAAATAACATTTTAAACATTTTGTCTTATTCATTGTTTCTCCCACCCCTTCGTCTGTTTCTTTTCTTTTAAGCTGCTCCAGTTCTTTAATTTTTCTCCCATGGACACCACTCAACCAGACTAGTCCACTCTCTCTGCACTTCTCCACGCCATCGCTAAACGCCTCGCCACACGCATAGGCATCCTCTCTTTCTGTGCCGTCTGACTCATTCAAGGACTTTCCTTTCCCATCATCTTTATCGTCACTCTCCTCTTAACTCCTCAAGAAACTTCAGCTTTTTTAACACCTTGTGGACTGGAAGGAAACGCCAAAAGCTCACGAGTTCAAGGCTAATCTTCTAGAGCTCAGAAAAAGGAAGTGAAGGTGGAGATTGAAGACGATAGGGTGCTTCAAATAAGTGAAGAGGAACTATAGAAGAAAACAAGAAAAGAGAGAAAAATGGAAGCAGAGACAAATTAGAGAAAGAAATGTGGCGATGGAAAATAAGGAAGAGATGAGAAAAGGGGAAGAGATAAGATAAAGATAAAATTAAAGAAACAGAGGCAAAAAGTAAGAAATGACAAGATGGAATGGAAAGAGAGAGAGATGATAAAAATGGACAAAGGCTGAACGACTTTAATTTTGAAAATTTTAGAAAGTTTTAAAACGACAATTAAAGGAAACGAGGGAGTAACATTTTATTATAGTATGGTTATATATTAATTATAACATTACATAATTATGATTATTTAATTGATATGACATTATATTTAACATTATTATAATATTACATTATAAACAAATGATTACTTAATTAATGATTAGAAATTTAATTAATTAACATTACTTATAATTAAATTATAACGTTATTACATTACTTATATTATATCGCTTAATTAATTATAACATTACATAGTTAAATGATTACTTATTAGTTTAATTTATAACATTACATTATACATTAGTAATTTACTACATTATTACATATTTATTAAATAATTAAAAATTTATTAATTATAACATTCCATTATAGATTTATAGTAGGATTACTTAATCAATTATAACATTCCATTATAAACATTAGTATATCAATTAAATGATTAGAAATTTAATTAATTGTAATATTAATTATAGATTTATAGTATGATTACTTAATTCATTATAACATTACATTAAATATGATCACTAATTAATTAACATTACATAATTAAATGATTACTTATTGATTATCATTAATTATAAACATTAGTATTTTACTATAAACATTAGCATAATACTTAATTATGATTAGAAATTTAATTAGTTATAACATATTACATTACATTATAATTTATAGTACGATTACTTAATTAATTGTACATTACATTATAAACAAAGGATTACTTAATTAATGATTACTTATTAATTTAACATCATTATTACATTATATTATGATTACTTAATTAATTATAGCATACATAGTTAATGATTTTTAATTAGTTATAAATTTATAACATTACATTATAAACATTACAATTTACTACATTTTACATTACTTAATTAAATAATTAAAAATTTAATTAATTATAACATTGAATTATAGATTTATAGTATGATTAATTAATCAATTTAACATTCCACTATAAACATTAGTACATTAATTAAATGATTAGAATTTAATTAATTATAATATTAAATTATAGATTTATAGTATGATTATTTAATCATTATAATATGATCACATAATTAATTATACATTACATAATTAAATGATTACTTAATTGATTATGATATTATAATATAAACATTAGTAATTTACACAATACTTAATTAAATGATTATAATTTTAATTATTATAACATTATATTATAAATTTATAGTATGATTACTCATTATTATCTCTATATCAACATTAGTACAATACTTAATTAAATGATTAGAAATTTAATTAATTATAATATTACATTATATTTAAATAGTATATTACTTAATTAATTATAACATTACAATTTACATTGTAGTATGATTACTTAATTAATTATAACATTACATAATTAAATGATTACTTAATTAATTATGACATTATATTATAAATATTGAATATTAGTAATTAATTAAATGATTAGAAATTTAATTGATTATAACATTATATTATTAGTAAATAATTACTTAATTAATTATAGCATTACATTATAGTATGATCACTTAATTATGTATAACATTACACAGTTAAATAATTTCTCAATTAATTATAAATTTATAACATTACATTATAAACATTATTAATTTCCTATATTAGTCATTAGTACATTACTTAATTAAATTGTTAAAAAATCTAATTAATTGTAACATTACATTATAAATCTATAGTATGATTACTTAATTAATTATAACATTACATTATAAACATTAGTACAATATTTAATTAAATAATTAAAAATTTAATTAATTATAACATTATATTATAAATGTATACTATAGTATGATTACTTAATTAATTATAATATTACATTATAATTAAATAATTACTTAATTAATTACAACATTATTATATTATATTATAAACATTAATAATTTATAACATTAAAGTTATTACATTAGTATTTAGTAGTGGGAGAATCAAAGAAGTTGGTGACAGTTTCTAACTTTCTATATTGTTGTTTGTTTGAATGATTTTGGTGAAGTTATTTGATGTGAATTGTGATGAATAATTGTTTATGTTTTGGTTTTGATCGAGGAATTTTATGTAAATTGTGATGAATTGATTGAATTCAAGTGTTGCTTAGAGATTAGAGGATTTATGAGTTACATTGGACACAAATGAATGTGTAATCAGAATTTGTTAGGGGTGTATTTGTAAACTTTTAAGGTATTTTTGTTATTTTTTAAACTAATATGGGGGTAATTGATTTTTTACAGGGTACCGGGGAAAGGAACCGGAACCTGCATTTTAGGTTCCGATTCCTTGAATTTAAGAACCTGCACTGTGCGGTTCCTGTTCCGGTTCCTTTTTTTGGGAACTTGCACTGTGCGGTTCCGGTTCCGATTCCTCCGAAAAATGCAGAGTACCCGGAACGGCTCACCCCTACTCTTGATTATCTTCCGTTGTCTTCCCAGCAACAAAGTTCTCCGATCAATTGTCTCCTCTAAAGGTACTTTTTCGTGAAGTTCATCGGCTGTGACTCTTTTTCATATGTTTGGTTCTGTAAATTTGTGTTTTTTGATTTGGATTCTTGCTCAAAAGAGGATTTTTTTGCTATGTTTAATGAGTGCAAATCATATCAGTTCATATCCTAACCTATTTACATTATTTTTTTGTTTGTTTGTTTGTTAGACTAAAGAGTGCTTAAGGATAAGGGAGAGTGCAAAGGGAGCGAATGTACTGCAGAGAGAAGAGCAGTCTGGAGAAGAATAGAGAGGAGTTGCGCCAGATGGTGAGAGAAAGTGAAAACTGCACTTGCCTCATTTTATGCAAGTTTTCTTCTAATTTTCTTTTATACTTTTTGCAGTTTATCAGAACCTTAGCCTCAAGCTTAATATATATACCCAAGTGTGGAACTCACCGTACAATGTACACACCAGCGAAACGGCATGCAGTTTATCAGAGAAGATTATTTTGAGGTGGGAATTGAATTGATGAATGAAGTGTGTAAAATATTGATTTGAAATCAAAGTCAAGTTGACTCATGTTTAGCCATAATCACTGAATTAATTGAGAGAAATGAGGGCCAGCACGCACTTGGGTTTGGGATTGGAACTGACTTTAAAAGAAGTGCTGTCAATATTAAATTACTATTTGTAAATTAGCTAATACTCAGACAACAATTGGAATCCTATGTGAATTTTTGTTGCTGAGAAGCCACTAATTAATATAAAAAAAAATCCAAGTTATAATGATTTTTAAGCAAGACTCAATCCATTATAGCTTAACAAAATTGCCTAATTAATAATTAAATTATTTCATTTTAATTCATTAGTTGGTGAAGAGGGACAGCTTAACAAAATTGCCTAATTAATAAAGTTAGCATCATGGAACCCCAATAATGTTGATGAAAAGCGGGTTTTCAATTAGAATTATTAAGCATTTTGTGAGAATAAATTCAAAGGGAACATCCCCTTAAAATACATGAAAACAAGGTTTTATTAATTATAAATTTCCAATACTTTGAAAAATAGCTAATTTTGTGGGCGGGAGAAAAATCCAAATCTCTTTCTTAATTAGAGATTAAAGATATTAATCATTACTAATTAATCAACGTTTGACAGCTACTTAATTCTGAAAACTGCAGGGTGTATTTCTCCTTTCTGAAAACTGTTAGGGGCGCAATTGGAATTTTAGAAGGGTTTATTTATCATTTTTTTAAAACATATGGGGTAATTAATATTTTCTCAATTACTCGGAACTAGAACTGGTTCCAGTTCCGGTTCCAATTCCTTTGATTTTGGGCGGGTACTCGGACTCGCCCACCCCTAGGGTATGGGCCTTGGTTCGGGCCCTCCTCCAAGGCCCAAGCATGGGACCGATCCTAGGCTCGGGCTTAAACCCTTATTTGAAATTTTCAAATTGACCCTTAGCAAACTACCAAAAACCCCCTATTTTTTTAAATTTACAATAAATATAGGGGCTAAAATATATTTTACAAAAAAAAAAAAATTGCAAGCTAACCGTTGGTTGCTCAATCAACGGTCACATGGAGGGGAAGCTTTATTTATTTATTATTTTTTTTTTTTTTCACTTTCCGCCACAACCTCAACTATAAAAACCTCTCTAAACCTCCATTTTCTTCACAACTCAACTCTCAATCTATTATTTTCTCTCAATCTTTCTACTTCAATTCTCAAATTCTTTTCAATTCAATTTATATTTATATTTATTCATATCATTAGTTATATTATTCAATTTTTTCCATTATTCAATTTCATCTATTATTCAATTTCTTTCATTTTAATTATTTATTATTTTACTATAAATTCATAATGGATTCCCGAAATTATGCATTCAGAGGATCATCCCTAAATGAGTTTTACGTTCCATCCACCAAAGAAATGGAAGGGTTTGATCCATTTTCATCCTTTCAAGAGGTAGCAACGCCAATTCCACAACCACCAACGATTGAAACTGGGTCTAGCCAAACACAAGCAAGCTGCGACTCCACGGCCCGACCATCAAAGAGGGCTATGTTTAGGGTATGGCAATTCTTCACCAAATTAAAATGGACAAAGCTAAATGGGTAGGGGGAAAAGACGTGTGGGGAATGTAATTTTTGTTCAATCGTTATCGGGGTTGAGAACGGGACTTTGACAATGTGGTGACACTTGGAGAAGAAGCACCCCTAACATATGCAGTAGTCCCGCCAGTCCGGTTCAAGTTCAACGACACTAGATAGGCAAATTCAAACTCAACTTACTACTAATCTACAATCCTTAACTCTCTCAACATGGCAAAACAATGCACTTATAGCATGAGAGGAAATAACAAAATTCATATGTGCTACAAACTCTCCTATTTCTTTATCTGAAAATCCTTATTTTGTTGAATTGATTAAAAATGCTTTTTGTCCTGAATTTACCCTTGTTAGTAGAGATACAATTAGAAGGGACATAATAAAACTTTATGATAAAGTAAAAAATCAACTTAAAAAAGAATTTCAAAATTTTAGGAATATATCTATTGCACTTACTTCAGATATATGGGTTGTTAGATCAAAAATAGATTTTTTGAGTTCACAATACATTATCTAGATCATGGTTGGCATTTACAACAAAAATTGATAGGTTTTAAAGAATTATATAAAAAAACATAGTGCTGAACTATTTATTTTACAATTATTGAAGTTTTGCAAGAATATTTATTATCTTAGATAGTTGTGGCGCTAACGTTTGATAATGCAGTTGCTAACACCTCATCAATTTCTTTATTGGAAAAGAGATTGGATCCGCATGGTGAAAGCAAATTTTTTCACCAGAGATGTGCTTGCCACATCATCAATTTGATTGTTAAAGTAAGTTTAAAAGCTATACATTCGAGGATTGAAAGGGTGCACACGGCTATCGGATTCATCGCCGGTAGCAATTTAAGATGGATTGAATTATGCAAATATTTTTGCCAAGAGGATCCACCGATTGAATCAAAGAAGTTATGTACGGACATGCCTGTCCGTTTGAACTCCATGTACCTAATGTTGGAAAAAACTATACCAACCACAAAACAAATTACAGAGTTCGTCAACTGGAAGAACTATCCAGAGGAAGTTTTCAATGAATCCGATTGGACAGTTTGTGAAATATTTGTTTTGTTTCTTAAAGTTTTTTATGATTCCACTAATATATTAAGTGGTATTTAATATCCTACTACTAATGTAGTGTTAGATATTTTACTTCAAATTTCTACAACTTTTGCTACATATAGATATAATGAAGATTTGTGTAGCATTGTTGTTCCAATGGAAAAAAAAATACCGGAAATATTGGTTAGATATTCCATTTTTATATGGATTATGTCTTACTGTAGATCCCAGATTTAAATTAAGCATATTTAATTGTATGGTTGCAGAGATAGACCATAATTTACAATATGACTATAGTTCTTATTTGATAGACTTTAACAGAAAATTGGAAAGCCTTTTTTCTTTGTATCAGATTGGGCACATTAGAGCGTCCAGTGCCAATAGAGACGAGCAGTAGGACCCTGATGAAGACCAAGGATGGCAAGGAACGAGCATCTAGAGGTTTGTGGAACGTGGCAGTAGTGGTGGTGGAAGTAGCAGCTCGTACAGACAGCTTGGACCAAATGAGTTGCATCGATACCTACAAATGGCCATGTCCTACATGACCACGAAGGAGAAATGTGAGATGAATGTGCTTCAATGGTGAAACCACAATACAAGTCAATTCCCTATGGTAGCCCAAATGGCACATGGCATTTTATCTGTGCCAGTTTCGACAATTGCATCCAAGTCGACATTCTCAATTAGTGTCCGCATTGTTGAAGAGAGAAGATGTTCTTTAACCAATGAGATAGATGAAGTCATAACATGTTTATGGGATTGGACTCATGCAGATAAAAGAGATCAGCAGCACCCTGAAGATCCTGAACTACTCAACCTCTTCAGAAACATAGATTTAGAGGATATAAATATTGTTGATGATGTAAATTAATAATTTAAGAAAATCAAATTTATTTAATTGTTTACTTGTGAAGTGTGATTGTGTAAATATTATATTTATGTTAAAATTAAATTAGTATTATCTCTTTAAAGTTTAAATTAAAAACACCCTAAATTTAAAACCAATTAAGAATTAGGTCATTATTCATTAACATTTAATCATTCATTTATATTTAATTATTAATTAAAAAATTTACAAATTACCCGATATACCCCTAAAAAATTACATAAACCCCCTTTATAATTTCGATAAAATCCCTAAATAGATACAAAATAAAAGGGATAAATGAAATTGTTTAGGCCCATGGGACCAGTCCCAGGCCCATGAAAGATCGGGCCCAGACCTGGGCTCGGTTGGGTTTGGTCCCTATGCACCTTTAGTAATTTCTTAGAAGTTGGTTGGGGCTAATTTCAAATTACGATTTCTGGTTTCTATTTTCTAAGAATTCTTCTTTTTCTTCTTCTTCTTCATCTTGCTCAATTCTTCTCTCAAATCTCACATTTGCAACACGACTTCTCTCTCAATTCGACAATTTGTTTTGGTTCTGGCTTCAACATACCACTTCTCTCTCGTTCAACGATTCCTTTTATTTCTGGCTTCAACGTGCTATTTCTCTTTTGATTCGTTCTCATTCGGCAAGTTCACCAATCAATTTTCTCTGGCGAAGGTTAGGGTTTAGTTTTTTATTACCCATTTTGTTTGAATATGTTGTTTGTGAATTATGTGTAGATTTTTGCTGTAGACTTTTTTTTTCTGGAAGATAGTTTGATTGTGTGATTGAGATTTGAGACAACTTTGACTATTGTAAAACGACTATTTTGGATAGAATGATAAACAGGCTTGAGAAACGGTGTCATTCCGTATGGAACGGCTTGCCTAGAGTTTTGCTTTAATTGGGCAAAATGTGTAATGGCTTGAGGAATGGGGTCGTTCCAGATAGAATGACTTGCTTGGAGTTTTGCTTAGATTGGGCAGAATGTGTAACAGCTTAAGGAACGGGGTCATTCTATAAGGAACGACTTGCCTGGAGTTGGAAATGGGCGTTCCTCTTTCATGAACGGGCGCTCCAAGGATAATTTCTGCATTTTCATATTTGGTCATGACTTATATCATACCTTAGAATTTTGTTAGTTCTTATACAGTTATTTTCCTAGTTTTGGCACATCAAAACACACAAGGGTCTAAAAAATATGATAGCTTCAATGGTATATCATATATGTTTTATTGTGGGTTTCTATTTGTATATTTTTTGGGTTGCAAATTCATGTTATATTGGAGTGTTGAGCTGGATTTATCATATCATTTGTACTAGAAATAACCTTACACATCCTTATGTAGAAATTTTCTATAACAATTGAATAAAATGTTCATTTTACTTAATTTGCTGTAGTTTTCATTCTCAATTACTTATTGTGGGGGTCAAAAATCACCCAAGGCCTTATCAGGCCTGAATAGACATGTTCCACCACAACGGCCCAAGCTTATGATCCAATTTCGGTTGGGTCAGCATCAGAGTTCATACTTGGGTCAAGACACGATCTCCAGATCCAACCTTCTTCTAGAATGGGCGACACCAACGGCCTACCTAAGGCTAGGCCTTGCAGACCAAGGTAAGTAGCACTCTTCTTGTTTGGTTCTATCCTAATTTGCCCAAGATTTTGTATCCTAGGCAACTCATGACTCCTATTACTATTAAGTCAAGTGAACCAGGACCTTTCCTATTCACAAGACCTCCTCCCTTAAGGATTTAGAGTCCTATCAGGATACAAAGATCCTACAACTACTATATAAACAAGGTTCACTCCTCTATTTAGGCATTCAGTCTCAATATCACCTATCAACACCCAAGGTCTTACTCCTAAGAGCTATACTACCACGCCGTGGTTGTAGTTTTTGACCTGACCTTTGGTAACCCTTCATTCCCTTACCCTTACTAAATTGTCTTATTCAGCCTTACTGACTTGAGTGTCGGAGTGCCTACGACAAACACCACACCAGTGTCCAAGTAAGCTCTACGCTTGTTTGCTTTGTGTGCAAGTGTAATGGATTGCCAGTGGCCTCAACCTCATGGGATCAGACCTATTTTCGCAACTGTAGATTTTAGCATCTATAGTTTGGCGCCCACCATGGGGCTTTGGCAATCGACCTCCGTTCAAACTCCCGCTTTACAAAAAAAATATACGCTATGGCTGAAAACACGGATACTGCCCTAGCTGACCTCGCAGCTTAGGTCAAGGCTCTCTCGGCACTCATGCAACAACAAGCCGACAAAGTCATGGCGTTGGAAACCAAGAATAACAACATTCGGGATGAGAACCAAAGCCTAAGGGAAAAGGTAAATTAGTTATATTCTCTTGACTTCCCATTCAATCAGATACCAAAGAATTGCTTTTGCATCTCGGTAAACCCATGCAACCACTAATGACCCTAGAACCTCGGCTTTTGACCCACAATCTTCCCAATTCCAGTCATCCATGGCAGATGGACTAACCCCCACCACTACATATATAACAAACCTAGCCATGCAAACAGAAACACTGTCAATCGATCCCTTAATTACCTGTGACCAGCTCACTCTAGCCATCCCAAGCCACCAACAACAAAACATCACTAATGTTGACCAACCCTTTGGCTTGAGTAACCCACACTACATCCAAGAACCTTCTAGCTCGGCTCACCCTCATGGGTTGACTGACAGATCCATCCAAACACCATTCGGCTCGGCTCATCCTAATAGGTTGAACGGCCCCCAAACCGCACCTTTAACCATCCACATCGATAGAAATACCCAAATAGTTACACTACGGATGACATACCCTGAAAGGAAGAATGCAATCCAAAACACACAAGATAACCATCAAGCTTATCACAAAGACTCGACTTGTCCTACCAGACCGAGTGAAAGAAACACACATCCCCAAACCATGAACCTAGACCTTGTATCTACAACCTCCCCTTTTAACATATATTAGCTAAAAAGTTGGCCGACATGGAAGCTATCATGAGACATATACCTAGAGTACTTGCCCCAGCCAAGAAGAGTCTTCCCCATAGTTATGCTGACTCACCCTTCATTGACTCTAAAGCCCTAATTGAGATACCCCAGAAATTTTCCTTCCCAAATATGAAACCATATGACAGAACGACCAACTCGAACTATCATATAGCTTCATACAAACAGAGGATGTTTGTTGTCTCCGTACCTCAGGACCTTAGAGAAGCATGCATGTGCAAGAGCATTGGTTCGAGCTTATCAGGGCTAGCCCTTCAATGGTACACAAACCTCCCTAAAAACTTCATAGGCTCATTCGCCCAACTCACTGATGTATTCGTTGAGCAATTTGCAAGCAGCAAGAAGCTAGAGAAGCTGTCGTCCGACTCATACAAGATCTATCAAAAAATGGGAGAGCTGCTACATGAGTACGTTAGTCGATTTAATAAAGAAAAGATATCAATCTCATCCTGCCATCCTGAGACTGTGGTGGATGCTTTCAAAAAGAGACTACTTCCCAATGGGAAACTCTACAAAGACCTCACTAAACAGGGTTACAATTCTATGGAGGATGCCCTGGCTTGAGTGATCATTCAGATAAGGTGGGAAGAAGATGAGGTAAAACGTAGAAAGCATACATCCTACGATGAATGCCTACAGAATCGCAGCGAGAGGCACCTAGAAGCACTGCAGTATGAAGCAAATAACTTAGCTCCAACACACAATTCCAACAGAAACAACAGGAAACCATAAGACCATCCGCCAGCCTGGCCTGCTTATAGACCTTCCAACTCTTCTTCGTTCATGAACCTTGAGTACAACCTCATTGTCGAGCAAACCCAAGTGGTTACTATAATGAAAGGGATGAGTCCAACAATTAAATGGACACCAAAGCTGAGATCGGATGCCAAAAAAGACACAACCAAGTGGTACGAGTTCCACCATGACCATGGACATAATACTACCAACTGCATAGCTCTAAGATTGGAAGTCGCGACCTTATTCAAGAGGGGACATCTTCGTGACTTATTGACCTATAAAGGTAAAAGCATAATGAAAAACAGGGATGAGAAGAACTGATCCTCCCCTCTGCTTGACCCAAAGCTGAAAGGTTTTTGCAACATGATATCCGACAGTTCAAAGATTAGCGGAGTTAGTTATTCCTTGGCAAAAATGCATGCCCAAGCAAGCTATCTTCTTGAAGCTCATTCTTCCTATCCGTCCACACAAAAGTCGTCTCAACAAGTCTTCCAGTTCGAAGACAATGAGCCAACCACCATAATAGCCCCGCACCATGGTGCCTTGGTTATCTCACTACAAATAGCAAATATTCTAGTACGGAGAGTGTTTGTAGATGAAGGATCTTCCACCAATATCCTCTTCTTAAAGGTGGTCAAGACAATGGGCCTAGACGAATCAGATATCAATAGGTGTCCCACCATCATGGTCAGATTCAACTTTGAACAAAAATATACAATTGGAGAAATAACCTTGCCTGTCTACACGAGTGGAGTAAACCAACAAACCATCTTCCTTGTGATGGATTGCCCCTCACCTTACAATGTTATCCTAGGTAAACCTTGGATCCATGACATGAGAGATGTCCCTTCAACCTTCCATCAAACAATTAGATTCCCTACCAAATGAGGAGTAAAAGAGATCAATGGTGACCCAAAATCCTACAGGGAGTGTTACAAAAATGCCATCAAAGGCAAGCCCAATACCTTATAGCAATTACAAACAAGTCCGACTCGCCCAGTCGAGCTGGATCAACCTTTAGTGGAAGAACTAGATGAAAGTATAGGTTGACCCTAATCATCTCAATTGAAAGACCCAAATTGGATTGAGATTGAGTCCTAAAATCAAAGAGTGACTAAGCAACTTCCTTCAACAAAATCGAGATTGCTTCGCCTGGTCCCATGCAGATATGACAGGGATCAGTCTTGACACAATCATGCATCATCTATAGGTCAACCCTAACTATCACTCGGTAAGGCAAAAAAGGAGAAAGTTCACCCTATAATGAAACCAAGTGATCAACGAAGAAGTAGAAAAACACTTGAATAATGGGCTCATTCTAGAGGTCCACTACCTCGACTTGTTAGCTAACGTGGTAGTCGTCTGAAAGAAGAATGGGAAGTGACAAGTCTACATAGATTTTTCAGACCTGAATAGAGTGTGCTCGAAGGACTCCTTCCCCCTACCACACATTAACATGTTGGTTGACGTTACAACCCGTCACGAATTGCTCCTCATGCATCTGAATGACTAAGAGAAGACTTCATTCATCACAGAGAGTGGCACTTACTGTTACAAAGTGATCCTATTTGGACTTAAGAATGTTAGGGCTATCTATCAATGGCTCGTCAACAAGATGTTCGAAGAACAGCTAGGGACCACCATGAAAGTGTATATTGACGATATGCTCATCAAGTCACTTGTAGCTGAGTAGCACCTGGACCACATCAGTCAAGCCTTTGCAGTTCTGAAGAAATACAACATGAAGCTTAATCCAGCCAAATGCTCATTCGGGGTCTCTTCTAGTATGTTTCTTAGGTATATGGTGACTCAAAGCGGGATAGAGGCTAACCCTGATCAGATTCAAGCCGTCCTGAACATCCCCCCACTAACATGTATCAAAGATGTACAACGTCTCTCTGGAAGAGTGGTTGCATTAAGCATATTCATCTCTTGGTCGATATATAAGTGTCACCCCTTCTTCGTAGTCCTTTAAAAGTCAAAGCAGTTTGAATGGACTCCAGCCTGCAAAGAAGCTCTACAGCAATTTAAAAGGTACTTGACTTCTCTAACTCTACTTTCTAAACCACTAACTGGAGAAAAATTGTATACATGTTTGGCAGTCTCAAAGTCGACGATTTCAGCCATCCTAATTAGAGAAGACAATAGCAAACAACTACCAGTCTATTACGAAGCTGAGTATGAGGTTTTGATAGTCAACCTCTCACTCGCAAAAGAGATAAGGGTAACAGGATTGGAAGTCAAATATGATTCTCAGTTGATAGTCAACCAACTACAGGGGACCTACCAAGTTAGGGATTCAAAGATGTCCGTCTACCTAAACCTAATGAAGGAACTCTAATCGACTTTCAAAGAGTTCACAATCACTCAAGTACCAGGAGTAGAAAGCACACATGCTGATGCACTCGCCAACCTCGACTCAGCCTTTTAAAGTACATCTGACTCTTCCGTCCCACTTCTTTTCCTTTAATGGCCGGCCAACTAGAAAGAGCCTTAATCTAAGGCAGTATGCATCCCCAATGAACCCTTTGAGGTTATGAACATCAAGCCAATTGAATCATGGATGACTCCGATCCTGAAGTACTTAAAGAAAGATAAGCCCAGTAGACAAGAATGAAACATGTCGCTTGAGGGCTAAGGTAGCCTGATTTACAATCTATGAAGGACAACTCTTGAAAAAGTCATTCTCTGGCTTATACCTAAAGTGCATAACTTTAGAGGAAGCCCATTGCGTACTAGAAAAACTTCATGAAGGCGAATGTGAAAACCATATTGGGGGACACAGTCTGACACACCAGGTGATAGCCTCTGGCTTTTACAAGCCTACCATGTTTTTGACATAGTTGCTTATGTCAAGAAGTGCAATAACTGCCAACGATTTACTAATGTCTTACACCTTCCCTTGAACATCTCAACTCCATCTTCACCCTTTGCCATTTATGAAATGGAGAATGAACATCGTTGGTAAACTCCCAATCGCATCTAGACAACAAGTGTGCATGTTGGCTGTAATGGACTACTTCACAAAATGGATAGAGGCAAAAGCATTCGCCCAAGTGTGAGACCAAGAATTAAAAGGATTTATCTGGAAGAACGTAATCTGTCGGTTTAGGATTCCAAAGGAGATAGTCACCGATAATGGGTCTTGATTCATTAGTTCTGACTTTAGAGATTTCGGTGAAACATGCGGAATCAAGCTCAGCTTCTTTACCTTGAAACCCCAGTCAAACGGGCAGACCAAGTCATCTAACAAGACAATCATGCAAACCATGAAGAAGCGTCTTTAGAAAACAAAAGAAGCATGGGTAGACGAACTACCAGGAGTATTATGGTCATACAGAACAATAGCCTACTCTTTCACAAACGAAACTCCATTCTCCCTAGTGTATGGCTTGGAGGCAGTCATCTTAATAGAAGTGTCGGTCTCATCCCCCAGGCTCCAATGGATGAACGACAAATCAAACAACCATAATTTATGCCACAACTTGGACTTGGACAATATTGATGAACTACGTGAATAGGCACATATTAGAAATGTGATATATTAACAACGTGTCACCCGACACTACAACTACAACTTCTGAGTGAGGTCATTCAAAAAAGGCGATTAGGTCCTCCGAAAAGTCTTTAAAAACACAAAGGAGATAAATGCTAGCAAACTTGGTCCCACTTGGGAAAGCCCATACAAAATCACCCAGTCAGTTGGTAAGGGCGCCTACAAACTTTAATCATTGGATTGCAAAGACATCAGCCACAATTGAAATGTCATCCACCTCAAAAGGTATCACTTTTGATAAACCATATCTTAGTTTTTTTTTTTTTTTTTTTTTCATAGGGATGAGTGGGCCTATCCACCTCTTTCAATGTCAATCAGCCTCAAAGCCTTAAATCAATAAAAAAAATACTATTAAGAGAAACATTGTGTTCAACTAACAAGATAGTCATGCAAAATGAGCATTTAACAAGACAGCCAGACCGAGTCATCTAACAAGACAGTCATGCAAACCATGAAGAAGCGTCTTTAGAAGGCAAAAGAAGCATGGCAGACGAACTACCAGGAGTATTATGGTCATACAGAACAATGGCCTACTCTTCCATAAGCGAAACTCCATTCTCCCTAGTGTATGGCTTGGAGGCAGTCATCCTAGTAGAGGTGTCGGTCTCATCTCCCAGGCTCTAATGGATGAACGACAAATCAAACAGTCATAATTTATGCCACAACTTGGACACTATTGATGAACTACGTAAACAGGCACAGATTAGAAATGCGATCTACCAGCAGCGTGTCGCCCGGCACTACAACTGCAATGTTTAAGTGAGGTCATTCAAAAAAGGCGATTTGGTCCTTTGAAAAGTTTCTCAAAACACAAAGGAGATAAATGCTAGCAAACTCGATCCAACTTAGGAATGCCCATACAAGATCTCCCAGTCAGTTGGTAAGGGCGCCTACAAACTTCAATCACCGAATTGCAAAGACATTAGTTACAATTAGAATGTCGTCCACCTCAAAAGGTATGACTTTTGATAAACCATATCTTAGTTTCTTTTTTTTGTTTTTTTCAAAGGGATGAGTGGGTCTGTCCACCTCCTTCAACGTTAATCGGCCTCAAAGCCTTGAATAAATAAAAAGTACTATTCAGAGAAACATTGTGTTCAACTATTCTATTACAATCAACGCCCATGGGCTCAATACTTAAGGATAAGAAAGTTTCCACTACACAGTCAGTCATGCCGACTGGCCCCACAACATTGGGGCAGATGTTTTCAACTACACGTCGATCACGTCAATCACGCCGACTAGCCCCACGTCATCGGGGCAGATTTTTTCAACTACAAAGTCGGTCACACCGACTGGACGCATAACCCTCAAATTTTTAACTACGAAATCGGTCACACCGACTATGACACCAAGCCTTAAGAAATTACAACCACAAAATCAGCCACATCGACTCGGCCACAAGGCCTTCAAAGTTCATCTTCGGACAACCACATCGATTTAGCCATAAGGCCAAATGATCTTTCCTACGCGTTTCATATGTAACACAAGTTCCACTTGTTCAAAATCCGCTCCAACACTTAGAAATTTTGTCAGTTGAACAGCTCATAATCATTTAGTCAAAAAAGACCGAATTAGTTAGTCTACTACTACAACCAAGTCTTTAATAGCATCGATTAACAGTCGATCAATCGCACCGTCAACAATCGATCGGTCACACCGACAGCACCCAAGGGGCAGTAAACAAAAACTCAGTCGGCCAGTTCAATGAGTTTCAATATTAACAAAATATCAAATTTTATTAAAGCCTCATATGAGTCGATTTAAGTACATAACGGTGAGCGTTCAACACCCAAAATGTAAATATAAGGAAACAAGAAAGAAATACATTTAAGAAGTAGCATGCTCCGGATCATCATCCTGAGATGAATGCCCTATAGTTGGCTCAACCTTCTTCCCTTTGCTCGTTGAAGCTTCCATTGCTGACTCATCCCAAGGAAGAGACTTAGTCGACTAAGCGAGCAATCCTTCCAAGTCTCAACCTGGTCTTTCTTTGCTCCACCGGCTGCTGACTTTGCTTCAATCTCTTCCCACAGCTATATATCTTCATCAGGGTTCTAGTGAGAGGTGTTGCCCGCCTTATATTCCCTTCATCAATTTAGCACGGGCCTTGATCATGGCATTTATGACAATTGATCAACATCGCTCCCTGAGGGCAACCGATTCCTCATCCTTCTCGGTAAACGTCTCTTCCCTCTCAACCAGCACTTTGTCCTTTCAGCTAATGTCTTCTTCAATTCAACCAACTCCAACTCGGCTTGTTGAAGTTTGGTAGTATTCTCATTCGATAACTTCATAGCCGAAACTGCCCAAGTACGCAAGCTAGTGTTAGCCTTAGTTAGTTCCTAGATCTTAGCATCCTAGGTGAATGTAGCCTTCTTCAGATATGGACTCCCAGTCAAAGCCTGCAAAAAATCGAACACTCAAGAGTCATATTTTAGGAAACAAAGTGTTCAAAGATAAAAATTACCTGAAACTGCTAAGCCACCGCCCATTCAACAACAGCACTCATTCCCATCTGATCCAGTTGACTCTTGTCCACTAGTAGTAGAAAAGACTCGGCCAACTTCTCCATCTCGGCTGCATTAGAATAGATAGAAGCAGTCATCAGGAGTGTGATGGTCATCTTCTCAGCATCCTTGTCGATTTGGACACCCTTCGACGACTCGACTCCAATCGAAGGCAACACAGTCGGTGGGACTGACTCGGTTCATTCCACCTGGACATTTTCACTTGGCTTAGCCGCTAACTCTCTCTTTCTCTTAGCTCGGTGCTGGGTGATCACCTCGTTCGCATTCAGAATGTCGACGTTAATATTCTTCATGAGTATTTCTGCAAGGACAAACTCACTAGGAGTTAAATGATGAAGAAATGAATGTCCAAAATAGATGTGGTTATAGTAGCATGTCAACAAAACGCTACACGTCTACTTCAGCGTAGGGAAAGGTGTACCTCTCTGTATTGCAATGACCCAATTCCAAAGATGACTCGCCCAAAGGTTTGCCTCTTGTAAGAGCACTCTCCAGTCTCTTTGCTTATGTGGTATAACAAGCACTTCCTGAGTGGGCACGTCCAATCCGTCACCACTTTGCTCGGCCTTGTTGAGCCTCGGATCTGCATAATAACGAAAGATAAGGCTTAGTACTCAAAGAACAAAAGATGAGTAAAAGGTTACTCACCAGTCGCCCTCCTCTCTCTCTCCAAAGACTGCTTCGCCTTTCAAGAAGAAGAACTTCCCCTTCCAGTTTTTATCACTCAATCGTAAGAATGTCACCAAGTGGAGTTGTTCATGCCTTAGGGTGACTGAATATCTACCCTTTTTTGTGTCGTGCTCCTTCAAGTAGTAGGAATAGAAGAACTCATACAGGCCGAAACCCACTCGATACATAGTGCAGAGCAGCTCCAACGCTATCAATAACCTCCAGCCATTCGACATAATCTGAGTCGGCGTTATCATGAAATGGTTCAATACTTCCCAAACCAAGCAGGTAATCGGCAACCTCAGCCCATCATAAAAATATATATCATACATAGCGATCCACCTTGGTACATCCTAGTCAACTCACTCATAGTATCTCGGCAGACGAATCTCGACCGAGTCAGGAATATGACACATGGTCTTTATCCTCCATTCATCATCCTAAGTAAGCTCTGGGAATAGTCCAATGGCAAGATCCCTCCACCCGGTAGGTACATCCCTCGCACTCCCACTTGTAGAAGGCTCGCCCTCGGGACTGTTGCTTGACTCTTCATCACTCTCTTCCCCACTCTCCCCTTGCCCATTAGAGTTGTTACTAGTCGACTCGACAGCAATCGGATCGGCCATAGCTACATTTAGTCCCTTGGGAACTCCCATGGGCACGTTGCCTTCCTCCGGCAATACTACCATAGTAGGGGCATTCTCATACTCTCTTCCACCCTCCATCTCACCCTGACTGTTTCTACTCAACTCAAAATCTGACATTGGGTATTCAAATGTTGAACTTCTTACACCACAATCGGCTCGATCTGACAGACCGATTGGATGGTCGAATCAACTTTCATTGCGAAGAAGTTATATGTAATAACTGCTTCATACTAGGGTACTCATAGAAATACATCAAGTAAAATGCATTTATATTAGCAAAAGTAAATGGGCCCAAAATTTTCTTTTAATACATATAATCATTCTTTATACAAAATAAGGTATCATTTGTAAAAGTTATCAAAAACAATGGACAGTATAGCTATTGCTCCTTGCTTGCCGACGCCCATTCGACCGCGTCCTTACCTAGATCCTGCAAACACAAAGAGAAACAACGGGGTGAGCACAAAATAATGCTCAGTAAGTAAATCCTCTACTCGTTTGTCCCCGTAACTCTTTCTCTTAATTCTTTCCTTATACTCATCTCATCTCATTTATTTTCTCTTTTTGTTTCTCTTTCACATAGCTCTTTTCTATTAACTTTCTGTCGTATGTCACGGCCTCATCTTACCGGAGGCATGGCTGAGTGGAGATCACAAAGCACCCATCCACTCTTCGTGACTTCTACTCATTCTCTCCCTCTATTCTTTCTCATATTTTCTCATTCTTTCTCACTTGAATGTCACGGCCTCATCTTACCGGAGACACGGCCGAGTGGAGTTCACAAAGCACCAACCCACTCTTCGTGACTTTTGGGTGGAGTTCACTAAGCACCAACCCATTCTTCATAACTTCCAGGTGGAAGTTCACAAAACACCAACCCATTCTTCATAACTTCTGGGTGGAGTTCACAAAGCACCAACCCATTCTTAGATTTTTCTCATTCTCTTTACTTTTAGAGTAGCTCATTCACAAAGTTCTCTGCTCTTTCTCAAACCACTTCTCAATGCACAATTAATGCATAAGGATGGTTCATGCTTAAAGTTTCTTACTTAATGCACTTATGAAATGCACAAATGCAATATTGCATCAAGATAGTCATTCTGCAGAGGTCACACTCAAGAAGACATAACTTGAGTTATGAACATTGGATTGATATGGTTTTGGTCTAGTTTTAAAGCTTAGAGATAGGGCTACAACTTTTATGTTTTGGTCTAAACCCAGTTCAATCTGTAAGATGCCCAAAAATCACTCAGAAAGTCATGGCTGTGATAGGACAGTTTGGTAACATGTTTTCACTTAGGCATTTCATCAAACATTAGTTGTGCATAAACAAACCCTAATTCAATTATCATTCTATTTATTTCTTAAACCATCCAAAATGAGAGAAAAACTCTCTTGTAGCATCACATACCTACATGGCAAACACACTCCCAAAAATTTTCTCCAATTCTTCCAATTTCAACCCATCATCAAATCATCACATATACTTCTCATATTCAAATACATCCAACAACAAACATAATTCATCATCAATCTCATCTCAATTTCTCAATAATCACAACATATGCATATTTAAAAGAAATCTCTACTCACTTAAATTCTTAAATTTTAGCTTGAGTTGGATTTTGAGTGGAATTTACTTACCTTGTGCTTGAATATTCTCTTCTAAGCTCTCTACTCTTGTTGGATTCCAATCTTCTCTTAACCCTAAGCATAAACTTCATAAGAACTTAACTTTTACACAAATAAAACATAGATAAAGAGCATGAATTCTCACCTTTTGATGCCTTGAATCAAAACCCTATGAAAATCTACTCAAAAGCCCTCAAATTCCTTGGAGAAGTGAATGAAAATTTGAGAGAAAAAAGGAGGAGGAGTGTGGGGGGGTGGAATGAACGAAAATAAGGGTTTCAAACCCTTAACACTTTAATTTATAACCACACTTCCCCATTTTGCCCTTGCTCTTTCTTGGAAATTTCATCTATATCCCTTAGTCAATTACAATAATGCCCTCATTTTTAATGCCTCTATGAAATTCTATCTCTTTTCACTCCCCACATTTCAACTAATTTTGAGTGAAAAGACCATTTTACCCCTAATGAAAGTTTACGGGATTTTCTTCACATTTCTCTCAGAATAACTTTAACAAAAATTCAACTAAGGGCCAACCAACCAATATTAACGATATATCAACCCAAATAAAAACAAAACAATAAACATTCAAGCAATACACCATAACTTAGCTACGTACCTCAAGTGGGGCGTTACACTACAGTAACTCCAGAAGTTATCACTCGACCCGGACAGGCACCGCGGGCATGCCAAGTGGAGATGGTGAGCAAATCGACTTTTTCTTCTTTCACCCACAAACCAAACTCCCAAAATTTCTAGACACTTTCCTAGCAACACCCGTGCTTCTAAACCAAATCCTTTAAAGCCCTTTTCCAAAACTTCTAAAAAACTTAACAAAGATTGTCCCAAAAAACTGGTCCTAGCCTTGGAATCTAGCCAGATCTAAAGATATCATCACAAACCTACGAGAACTCCACTAAATTCCAAAAAAACCAAAAAGAAAAATCAGCATTTCAAACTACCCAAAGGAAAACGATCCTAAAACGCGCCTAAACTACTTGGAAAACTGAAGGAAAGTAGAAGCGAAAGAAAGAAATCGATTTCTGTGAAGGAAAAGAGATTTACCATGAACAAATCGTTGAAAACTCTAGAAGAAGCTTCTATGGCAACTGAAAAAAGTTTTTAGAGGAGTCGAGAACGAAATGAAAACAAAGATGAATAGTCGCCAAAACAACCTCCCCTTTTAATCACCCAACCTGTCAGGACAACATGTGGCAGCGACTCTTCAAATTTCCGCTTAAAAGAAAGAAGAAATCCTAATCACACATATGTCATATGATAGGATCGCCTCGAGAACCATAATGTCTCGTCTCCTGCTCAAAACACATGAAACCCTACAGTACATGCGTCCCGTTCTCCTAATGCCACCCTATTACACTTGGACGACTCGCCTAAGCTAATCGACTCGACTCCCAATCCGAGGAATAGACAAGACTTACTTTTCAGAGTAAAGAACGCACAAACACTCGGCCTGACTGGTCGATTGAACTCTATAAAGGGTGGTGCCTCATACCCTATCATTTAGTTCAATTTAGTTGACCCGATGGACTCAACTTCAAGGGTTGCTTCTTACACCCAATCGCTCGACTCAGTCAACTGAGTGGACACAACTACAGGGATTGCGCCTCTCATCTTAGCGCTCTACTCGATCAACCAAGAGGACTCAACTACATAAGGTTGCAAAAATATAACCAACAGTCTTCTCGTAGCTTTCGCCAAGACAAGACAACTTATTCAATCAAAAAGAATACTCGACCAACCTGGCAGGCTGCCTTCCAGCGAGGTTAGCTCCTTTTCAGACCAGCTACTCTCCAAGCCAAATACTTTTTAGCTTAGAGAGTGGGGGGCTAACTGTAGGGGTCAAAAATCACCCGGGGCCTTATGAGGCTCGAACAGGCATGTTCCACCACAGCGGCCCAAGCTTATGATCCAATTTCGGTTGGGTCAGCATCGGAGCTCATGGCTTGGGCAAAGACACGATCCCTAGATCCAACCTTCTTCTAGAATGGGCGACACCAGCGGCCCATCTAAGGCCAAACCTTCTAGACCAAAGTAAGTAGCACTCTTCCTATTTGATTCTATCCTGATTCACCTAAGATTTCATTTTCTAGGCAAATTAGGACTCCTGCTACTATTAAGTCAAGTGAATCAGGACCTTTCCTATTCACGAGACCTCCTCCCTTGAGGATTCAGAGTCTTAAAACTACTATATAAACAAGGGTCACTCATTTGTTTAGGCATTTAGCCTTAATATCTTCTATCAACACCCAAGCTCTTACTCTTAAGAACTATACTACCACACTGTGGTTCTAGTTTCTGACTTGACCTTTGATAACCCTTCATTCCCTTACCTTTACTAAATTGCCTTATTCAACCTTACTGACTTGAGCGTCGGAGTGCCTACACTAGACACCGAACTGGTGTCCAAGTAAGCTCCACGATTGTTTGCTTTGTGTGCAGGTGCTGCAGATTGTCAGTGGCCTCAACCTCATAGGATCAGACCATACTTCCGCAACCGTAGATTTTAGCATCTACATTACTAACACTATGTTCATTTTCCTTGTTTATAGGAACATCAACTAAAGATAACACTGTCGAGATGTCTAATATTCTTGTAAAGTCGACATCAAATTCAAAGGTAACTTCTAAGCAATCTACCAAGTTTGATATGTGGCAACATTTTGAAAAAAATTGTTAATGAGACAACCAATAAGACTGAACAAATGAAGTGTTATTGTGAGAAGGAGTTGATGTACAATATGGCTAATGGTACTTCTGCAATGTGCAAGCATTTGTCATGTTGTAAGCAATACCCTCAAGATGTAGATAAAAACCCTAAACTTCTCTCATCTTTCAAGACCAACAACAAAGGAGGAGGAGGGGATAATAGTTCTCTAACCACTTGGAGTTTTAATCAAGAGTATTATAGGTCTATTCATTGCAAATTTACAGCATGAAACATGAAACATGAAACATGACAATCTTGCAAAGTTGAAAATTGGGGTTGATGTTTTATTTTGATTTTATTTGGCAATGTTACGTTGTTTGTGTGATTCAAATTTATGAATTATGACTAAGACAAATGAATTATGACTAAGACAATTTCTTGTTATTTGAAATATTTGTAATTTTAATTTTGTGAATAGTACAGGGATATATTTGTAATTTTAATTATGTGGACACTAAAGAGTATATTTGTAATTTTAATTATATGAACAGTCTTAGCCTTGAAATTTACCAGTATTTGGTTAATTTTAAAAAATATCCTTGATGAATTACCTCAATGCCCTAGAATTGGTAAAATAATTTCACAGTGTTAGTGATGAAGGTTATTTTTGATGAGTTTTTGTAATTTTAATTATGTGAACAGACTCAGCCCTAAAATTTACCTGTATTTGGTTCATTTTAAGAAAATTTCCTTGATTAATTACCTCAATGCCCTGGAACTGGTAAAATAATTTAACAGTGATGAGGGGTATTTTTGATGATTTTTTCATTTTTTTGCATAGTCTCCATTAAGGTCAGTGTTAACAAAACCTCAGTGGTAGATTTTGAAATTTCCCCTATTCTTTTTGACCTTTCTGAAAATGCTTGATGCGTCTAAACCTAATCTTTTAGTGGGCCAATAAGAGTTATAGGGCCAATAATGGGCTTTCAACAATTAGTATAAATACACTGCATTTCCCCTCCTAGCGTCCTTGAGAATTGAGAATACGAGAAATTAAAAATATACAGAAATGGAAGAACTGAGAAAGCTGGAACAAGTACAGAGAACGTTGTCATTCATGCAAACTCGTGGCTTTGTTTCTAACGATCAAGATTCCGATCGCTTTCTGGCCAATCTCATTCTCCTCTTGGTATACAATTTTAACTTCAACTTTTCTTTGCTTTCTCTCTTATACATTATGTGTTTATACTAAATACTAATTAATTCAAGGTACAACCCTGTGGAGAACTCAACTTTGACAAGAAGTGCAGCTTGATTTCAAAACACTTGCCCAGCGTCAGTGTTTCTTTTCCTTTTTAATTACTTGTGCTTATGTTACTATAAAGTTTGATGAAACGTCACTTATGTCTTTAGGAGAAGTTTATCTCGTTTTTAGGAAGGTTATTTTGATGAATTTTGTAATTAGTTACGGTGTGTTAGGAATAGATTTTTTTTCCTTTAATTTTTTTTTTTTTTTTTTTTTGGCAGCTTTCAGCTTCTTTCTTGAGGAAGCATCACTGTGGCTGGTCAGGATGGTATATGAATAGTGCTTGTTTATTGCATTCGCTGGATGAAGTGTTAAAAGTATGAATAAAACTTCACTTTCTTGCAGGCACTCAACAAAACTGTATTCCAAGTAGTATTGTAGAAGAGAGTGAGTGCGATTGTTGCCAAGTAATTAGATGACAGACCTATGGTTGGACTTGCTATGCAGCGAGCGAATTCTACGCTTGAGGATTTTGTATGCACTTATTTGTTCTTACAAAATATGCTTGATTTATTTAGCTTAGTTGAAATCTATAATTCTTTATTAAGTAGATTCTATGAACCGTTTCATAATCTGACTGAATGGATTGATAAATGTAACAATCAAACTGAACCTTGCTAATTTAGTAATGAACTTGAATGGATAACAGTGCAGATCTTATCTCATGTTTCATGGAATGGAGCTAGCAGTCCCAAGCAATATTCAAATATTTGCCGGTGCTGTCATTCACAGAAAGTTATATATATCAGGTAATAATTGAATAAATATATTGAGTGATAACCCTTTTAATAACATGAAGACATTGGGAAATAATTTATTGATTTTGTCAGTGTATTATGGCTGCCAAAACACTTTTTTCTAAAGCAAGCAAATGAGCTGTGCATGGCCTGTGCTTAAACCTTTTTTCTGGAAAACAAAACGAACATTCTAATGTTAGAATGAATTTATTTCTCAACTTTTGCACCAGTAAATCTTTGATATTAGTATCATGCTTTTTTATCTTTTTACCTCTCAGCAGTCTTAATGAAGCTGATTAGTTTGTGGAATAATTCTTGATGTGCCAACAGTGGACCCTAGCTGCTTTTTTTTTCCTTTTACCCCTAACGTTTTTTTTTTCTTCATGCAGCTGGATACGTTGAATGAAAAAATTCTTGATGTGCCAACCAAGGATTACTAGAGGATCTGAGGTCTAATTCTTCAGACTTTGGGCGTTCAACCACAAAAACCTTGTAGTTGTTAATCAACTGTAACCTAACCTATGTGGTTTACCTTTATGATGCAGGCAATAAATCATAAACGGTTTCAAAGTTAAGGATGTGTTCAAAACTGTTCCATTCAAACAACTTGTTGGTCTGCTAGAACATCATGGCCTTTTGACAGGAGGTAAAATTACTCACTCTGAATGTATTCTTTTGCAAATAGAAAGGAGTTCAAGTCTGAATCTGAATTTTGTTGATATTATCTTTGCTTCATGGATGAAGGATCAGAGAAGAATTAAGATTTGGAGAAGAGTATTGGGCTCTGGAAAGAAAGTATGTTGGGAATTGATGAGCAAAAAGCAAGTAGTATGTTAGTGGGGTCATTTCTGATCAATGATTATATGTTCATGCTATTTATACATATTCTCTTTTTGCCACAGTTCCTTACTTAATAATTGCTTAAGGTAGGATACTTATGAGACACTCCATAGGAAAGTTTGTTGAGCCTTGATAGGTAGTCATTTGCAAAAGTCATTCTGTTCTGTACTTTTAACTTTAACTTTTTCATTGTAGATTTGAGTTACTGGGTTTTAATATTAATTTCAAATGTCTATATATTGCCTAAAAAAGGAGTGTCTGCAAGATGTCATCTTCATGAATTGGGACTCTAAATTCTTATTTTCCTGTTAATGCACTTTGAGTTTGTGAAGTTATTAGTTCATGTGCTTCGCGGAACTAGTAAATTTCTTTTTTTTTTTTCTTTTGTTCTCTGTTTGTTCTTTACTTTTTGTGTTAGAGAGACATGATTAACTAACTCAAATATGGCAAGAATAAAGTTTATTTTCTAAATTTTAGCGATTTATTGTTGTCAACACAATCCTTGACCCTAAGAATAGGTTGTGCTAAAACACTTCGCGTGTTGCAAACAATTCCAAATCATACATGAATCTTGGAGTTGCTGAAGATAAGCATGATTGAATTAGTCTGGCAAGTTGTCTAGTCCTTTCTAACAATCTACTTTGCAAACACCATGAAATTGGTGTCCACTCCACATCTTATTAACCAGAGATAGTCCATATAAAAGAAACGTGAACATTACAAACTGTTTTAATAATATGATTTTTGTGTTGATTGAATTGCTGTCATGAACACTCTTTCATGTACATTTTTTTTTTCTCTGTTTAGTTAAAGTCTATGGCGTAAGATATTGATATTTGTTCAGTTAATCGAATGGATTCTTTTCTCTTTTTTTTTTCTCTCTCAAATGTGAAGAACTTGTGTTATCGTAAAGCCTTGGCATGCTCAAGAATAATAGTTTGATTAAAAACTGAAATCTTTTTCAGGTATCTATTGAAAATGTTATGAGGGCACATCTAAATCATTTGATTATCGGGTGCTGAATCTTCTGTTGTATCAGTTGAGAGGAGAAAGGTGATTTTTGTTTGCATTATATCTCTAGTGGATATATTTTTGTTTTACGAAAATTTTATATCACAGTGCATAAACATTTCCTGTAATTTAATGAGATGTACATGATTTGTTGAAAAAAATAAAACTGAATCTAGTGTGAAACTACACATTCCATCATAATTGAGTCTGAGCCTAACCTAACGTAGGAATAATTCTACCTATTTTACACTCCCAGCACCGATTGGATTCCAACACTCCGCCAAGTGTGGAGCATATAAGTATATGCACCAACTGGGACAAAGAAACCACGAGAACCCTGAGAGAGGACGGGGAGGCGAGCAACTGGTGCGTGGGACGGACACGAGGGCAAGTCCCCAATAAGAGACTTTCTCTCGACAACAGTGACATATACAGCCGATGTTTTAGTCCTCTCATGAAACCTGGATTGAAGCAATATAAAGGGTAGCGGGACACAGGGTAACTTCTTTGTGATACTTCGACAAACTCAACTCTGAATTAGTTGTTTTAACAAAACCCAAGCCCAAATGGGCCATCAGCCTGCACATATCTTGCTTCAGCACTGACCTTGTAACAACGCTTGTTCTCTTACTTTCCAGAAACTAGGTTCCTCCAACAAGGACACAAAAACCTGAGGTGCAACGTCTATCAGATTGGAATCTGCCCATCGTCATCTGAATAATACGTTATATGTATGACCTTAGTTTAATACCGTAAGCCTCTCACTGGTGCTCCCTTGATATACCTAAAATCCGACAACTGCCATCCCAGATGGACATTACAGTGGATTGCACGGAACTGACTTACAACACTGATAGAAGAAAAAATCTCATGGCTCGGTGATAGTAAGAGGTTAATTTTCCAAAAGTCTTCGCATACCTTCCAAGATCAGTAAGAGGCTCACCCTTGGTCGGTGAGAGTTTTAAATTATGAGTCATAAGAGGAAATCATTGGGTTAATCAACTCCTTGTTCCCTAGAAATCCCAATGCATACTGTCCTCTAGGATAGACACCATAACCAGATTGGACTGTACGACTTTTATGCCAAGAACGTATTTGAGCTAGCTAAGTCTTCGCGACACGTGTTTGAACAAGTTTGCTTACAACTGCCAATGCATGATTGACTCACTACTCTGTAGGGACAATATCATCGACATAGAACAGATAGATAAATTGCTTCGCTAACTCGGTGATGTATGTCTAAGAAAACGAGTGATCATACTCACATCGAGTAACTACCAAACTAATGATAACGTTACTAATCGTCCAACCAATCAGAGGAGACTGTTTGAGCTCTAATAGAGACACGAGAAGTTTACATACCAAACCAGACTACCCCTGAAACCAAAAACCAGGGAGTTGCTCCATGATAAATGCTTGTGAGTTCACCATGAAGAAAACATCTTTTCCATACACTGATGCATAGGCCAATGTCGAATGTGCAGCCAATCAAAAGCTGAACAACCGGACGACGAAGACTCTTAGAACAGGGAAGAAAAAAATGTAAAATGTATATCCCATAATCTGAGTGCTCCTTGGGCCCTAAATAGTTTTCAAGCCGATCAACCTTACACATCTGGCCAACCTTCCCCAGTAAAATCACCGCAAACCAACGTCCGAAAATGGACCAGGAGTACGGAAACTAACTCCAGTATGATATGATGCAAATTGAGCATTTCATCAACCATTGCCTGACGCCCACTTAGGTGAGAAAGTGCCTCTGAACAGTGCCATGACAGAAAACAGAAGATAGGGTGGATACAAGGGCATATTATGAATATAAACAGGATGAAACTCAAAAAAATTGTAGATGGCTGATGGTTGCCATGTAGACCGCATACTTTTACGAATACAATAGGGAAAAGTGATCAAACTTGATATAGGACGCGTGGCATTGGAGGAATCGGGCAGCCTCCGCGTTATAGGGATCTCAGGAACGACAACGGGACACTCAGGGATCACCTTAAAAGGAACAAACTATTATCGACCGTGAAGGTGGTATGAGATAGATTGAGGTACTCGAAACAGAGAAGGTGGGGAAAGCAAACGTATAGAATATGAGTGATGAACTCTACTATTGTAGACTCCAGGGGGATAAGCAAAAAATGGAGACGACTTAAGAACATAACCATTAGTCAGAGATGAAGTAGCGATGTGTTGCGGAGGAATAAACCCTTGTGCCCTTCGGAAGACGTGCAATACCTAAGAAAATACATTTCGTTACGACCTGGCCGCAAGTTTATCCTGGACCCAGAGAGAGAGAAAAGTGTGAACAAAACAGGTGCTCCCAAAGACACGCGGTTGGGAAGAGATCAAATAAACTGGAGTACTGCGAGGGAATACATATGCGTGTGGAACTCTGGTCTTGCAAGACAAAGAAAGCATGCATTTCATTAAGTAACAGCTTAGAACCGCGTCAGCCCAAAAAAACGCGACAGGGGGAGGAGTGGCCTATGTAAGAGAGAAGAGTGCGAACAGTTCAATGGAGGTGTCTATTTTCACGCTCAGCAATGCCTCTTCGTTGGGGACTAAAGCACAAGAGAACTGGATCAAGATATTCCTTTGAGATGGTCATCATGTATGTAAAGGAATCAGAGAAATCTCTATAGCCATTATACTCTATGTACGTAACAATGCGTCGTATTGTGGTTCTTAATTGATTCAGAACAAAATGATTGAAAATGGAAATAATCGACGAAGCCGAGAGCGCAAAAAAATAACCAACGTACAACGAATAGTCATGCAACTAATGTAACAAAATATTTAAATCCCAATAAGTTAACACGACAAACACTACACATTATCGAATGCACTACTCAAATGGGGATGCAGCCCGTTTATTGACACGCGTTGAAAAAGAACTACGATATGCTTTCCAGATGACACGCCTCACAACTCAGAACGATTAATTTGATAGACCTGGGATCATTTTCGAGTTTGGAAGACTAGGATGGCTCAAACGATTATGAAGGAGATCGTAGAATCGGAACAATGGCATGTTGTAGATGGGATATGGAGATAGAGACCTTGTGACTCAACGCCCTGTGCCAACTATCCATCCCGTGTCGCTCGGTGATATAACACAGAGTTTAGTATCAACCGAATAGAGCACATTTAAGGAGGGGTAAGTTATGACATAACACTGAGATTAATGGACATTGTGGAATATAAAGCACAGAGTTCTAATGCTAAGAGGGGAGGGGTTTGTGCATAGCCAATAGCTTGAAACATGGGCTTTAGACCCATTGTGCTAAATACAGATGGTTAAAAGATTACAGGATATTTTGTAATGCTGAGTAAGTAAGAGGGTTACCAGGAATATGATCAGGCCTGATTAGGAAAAACCCAGGTCCTAAATCGAAGAGAGAAGGAAGCAACTGAATACCCGTTTGACGCGAAAGGCAATAAGATGAAAGACTGCTTACTTGCCTGATACTGTAGTAGTCATCAAATCAGTACTGTGCAGAGTTAGGAGGGCTGTGATCCGGCACTCTAGAGGATCGTGAATGCAGATCAAACAGTGATCAGCCTCGGCAATATAGAGCTCGGGTAGGGTCGACAGCGAACCTTAAAACATTGCTCTCTGTATGTCCCCACCGATGACAGTAACGACACTTGGGCCGATTTCCTCTGCCAGTTCGAGCGCGGCCGTGATCTCTAAAAGTGTGGGACTCGGCGAAAAAGGACCGAAGGTCACTTGGGGAATGCACAGTAGTAGGGGAGGAGAACCCAAGTAAGCTGGAAACAACTTCAATCAAGGAAGCCCACGGTGAATCCAGAAGAATTTGATCTTGAACAGAATGTAAGACTGGACAAAGGTCAAAGTGTAAGGAACATAAAGATTGTCCCCATGAGCCAATCCTTCTGTCGCTGTTTACCAAGCTGGTAACGCAGTTGAAGTTTGTCTTAAGGGAAGCCCTCCTACCAAGGAAGTCCGACATATCATATCCTGTTGGTTTGAGATAACTAGGTGGACACAACAGAATATAAATGTTGAATGTCCATTGTATAGTAGAAGTCTGAAGCCTGTACTCCAATCATCACAACAAGTGCGATAAAGAATTTGTAGAATAGGGTGAAGGGGGGGATCAATAGTTTAGCCATACAACATGCCACTACCGACCATACATCAATTTTCAGTCAAGAAGGACGTCATCTTACGCCATAATATCACACAACCTTGGTGGCCAGTCCATCCTCAGACCTGTCAACCCATCCCTTAGATCGACAAGGCAGCCCAATGATGAATAATTAGGCAAGTCCAATTCATCGCTCCAGTGTGATGGGGAGGGAGAGATAAAAAGAAAAAAAACCACTTGGTCGAATGCAGAGGCGTTTTTGAGAGAATCCATAAGTTCTTGAAACTGACAGAAAAAAATAAAAACTTACGCTTGCCGAAAAAAAACTTGAACACGTTCGTCGAAAAAAACAGACACTCGCCGAAAAAAACAGATCGGACTAGACGCTGCGGAAAACACCTTGCAGGGGTTTGCCGTCGAGGTGGAGAGGAACAAGAGCTGACGGTGTCGGTGAGAACTCAGCTCGCTGGAAAAGCAATTGGAGGACGGGGCTTGCTGAAAAAAAACATCGGACGCGTGAGAGCGCGTGCACGTCGCAGTCGACGACGAAAACACTCGGGTTAGACGACGGAGAGACATCAAGGTTGGTGGATTAGACTAGCTTCTGATGCTGTTGCTGGAGAACAGTGCGAAAAAAAAAAAAAAAAAATCGACACGAGAAAGCAGAGAATTTTTTTTTTTGAAATTCAGAGCCAAGCTTTGATACCATGTAAAGAAATATTTCTTGTACATTCATAAGGAGAGTACAATTAATTTATAGCAAAACAAAAAAACTAATCTAGAAGAAAAGAAAATATTACATTCCTTTTAATTGCTCTGATTCCTAACCTAATATAGCGATAATCTTATTTCCTATTTTACACTTCAACAACATCATTAACTTTCTCCTTAGATTTTTATCTGAAGCCTTTGTTTTTTGAACTTGTACCTTTTAATAAAACTTCAAATTTCTACTTGTGTGACAACTACACCATGTCATCATAATATGTTGTTGTCTCTGTTTCATAGTTACATAACCACTTCTCTTTGTCTTCTCAAATTGCCATGACATTACTTTTATTGTTATTAGCATTTTTAGTTCATTTGCCTTTTACCAATGTTTCTCAATCAACATTTAGATCTGATACTCTAGTAGTAGTAGTGCAATTTAGTTCCGTAATGACACTCTTCTTTTACTGAAATGCTGCTTTTGTTGTTATTTCTGGTGTGACATTAGTGTTCCATACTTTTATTGAAGTCTACTGGAACTGGTATATTTCATTAGGCTAAATGTATTTTCTTTGAAGCTACTGTGAAGGTGAATGACTTGCACATGGAATTTCTTTCAATCTCGAATTTCTAGTAGAAATATCTGATGATCTGTAAGTATGTTTCTTTTGTTTCTCCACTGATTTTTCCATAGTTCCATGTAAACAAGGGTTTAAGCGATAACCATTTAGTTTGTAAAATCTTCTGACTCTTTATCATATACATTATTTATATTCTAATCATGTGGCAAGCATGATTATTTTAGTACAGAGTTGCAATGTTGATGCTGCAGGTTTGACTATGAGGTTAGTTCATTGATTGACAAGGTTATAGCTACTACCGTCCTATTCAATAAAACCATATCTGACTCATAGTCATGGTATTTCTCTAGGATGATGTTTTGGAGAACAATTTAACATTTTGCGGATGTTGTCAGAATATATGGACCATCAACAGGCCCAAACATGCTTGTGAGTACATCAATCTGTTCATTTTGTTTCTATTTAATTGTTATTCCTATAAGAACTGAATTGTCCACTGTTTCTGCTTCCTTTGAATAAATCTGAACCATTATCCCCGAGGGTTGGTTTCAGTGATTAAGGCCTTTTTCGTTTTCTTAAAAAATCAAGAGGTTCAACACTCCTTGGAGACACTTATTTTAACTATTCCCTGAGTTTCCTGACTACAAAGGTTGTAGGGTATAAGTCATTTAAGCTATTGAATATATGGTAACAGTCAGGGAGTTTTTGCCAACAAAAAAATAAAAATTGAAGAAAAGCATCAAGTTGTTTGTTCTAATATTATAGCCTAACACTATCATTTTGTTTAAAATAATGTTTTGCTTTAGGCAAAATGCATTACCGAGCTGAGAAAAGTACCAGCTTTACTGAATATTAGACCCGAACTATCAATTAATACACAGAGAAGATGCGAAGAAGCTACTAAGAGGGTAATTTTTGGAATCCAATATAATGTGAAATTAGATTTTTTTTTTTTTCTCCTTTAAATCCTGGTTGACATTCGAGTTATTGCTTGGCAGGTGGATGATATATGGACATCCTCCGGCACATGGAGTATACCCCCCATAATAGCAGACGAGGAATCATATAGATCCAACTTGTCAAATTTGAAATGAGCGATTCTTCCTCTAAATTGATTCTTCTGATGTTTACGCATCAGGTTACTAGTTCATCTAAACATGGCAACAGCTCAATATACATTTGGATTTGGTTTTGAGACATCAATAGTTTTAGTTTCTGCGTGCAGTTGTTAGAAAGGCTGTGCGATAACTAAAAACAGGCAGGTTATTTAGGGATGAAGAATAAAAAGCGGTGTATCATTAAGCTCAAGGCTGTTTTGTTTCAGTTTTGGGAATACTACTTTAGTATTCCCCAAAAAGTTAAATAGGAAATACCCAACACTCAGATTTTGGGAATATACTCCCATATATTATTCAAATTTTTAAACCTTTAAATTTGATAATTTAATTAAATAACCTTAAATATTTTTTTTAAAAGACAAAAACACCCCAATATCACATTAGCAGATTTGGGCCACCCCCACGGACGGAAAATGACCAAAATCTGGTAGGATGGCGGGCACTACGCGGTAATCTGGCGGGGGGTATGGCGCCGATCTAGCTTTTTGTGTCAGATCTACGGTGGATCTGGCTGGAAAAGGCAGATCTTTGGCGTACAGTCTGTCACGACGGCCACAAACGGTCGCGGTGACCATCAACACGACCGTTGTTGACCGTCGTTGAGAGCAAATACGGCATCTACGGTGGATTGGCTGAAAAAGGCCAAACTAAGCCAAAGATCTGGGCCTTGTGAAGGCCAGATCTTTGGTCGTCAACAGTTGGTCGACGGCCACAAACGGTCGTCGTTGACCATCAACGACGATCGTTTGTTGGCCGTCGTTGAGAGCAATACGGCCAGATCTGGCAAGTTGCGGTCAGTCAGATCTGGCTGTAGATTGGCCTTTGTCGGCCAGACACCGTGGATCTGGCCAGAAAAGGCCAATCGGCGATGACGGCAAGATCCAGCGTCACTGATCCATACAGGTGACTTCAGGCACCTCGTGGGGGTGGTGGCTGACTGGGGGTGTTTGAGGGGGGATTAATTAGGGGATTTGTGGTTAACTTTTAATGTTGTTAAGGGGGTATTTGTAAAAAAATAAATATAGAGAGTATTTTATTTTATAAATCTACATCGTAATACCTGTTTAATTTAACTTTTTTTAAAAAAAAATTGTCTTGAAAACCCCAAATTTTCACCAAACGGAGACCAAGCGTTTTAGCAGGAGTTTTAACTTTTAACTTTCCTTAAAAATCTGCTGGAGTACTTTCAGTCCATTTAAGGACCCAAAATCGAGACAGCCATCCAGGTGTTTCAGGTCATTTCAGCTTTTTCGTTTTCAGCATTTGTACTAGTTTGTCTTCACTTCTTTCCTCTCTCTCTCTCTCTCGCCTCTCTGCCTTCCCTTTGGACTGTCCAGCGCACCGAATTCTATTTGTTGCTTATTGCCATTTTATTTATCTAATTGCCTTCACCCACCCAAAAAAAGACAAAATCGCTCTTCTTTTAGTTTCTTGTAGATGTCATTTCTGTCTTCTGCGATAAAAGGTATAGATAGATGGGTAAGACGAGAGCTTAATGAGTTGTGGCAATCCTCATGCAAACTGCACTTTTGTGAAATAATGTTTAGTTTTTAATTCGTAAGTCGAGCAACGCACTGAATAAGAAAAAGTAGTGAATTAATGTTTTGGGATTTTATGAATTATATGTATCACATAATGTAGTGATTTTATTTTTAAAAAGGTCAAGATTAAATTTCAGTATTGGCAATAATTGAGGACAGAAAATAGCATTTTAATGATTAATGTGGTCAAAAGGCTAGAATATGCCTAAAGGATTTGTTAAAACCACGCAAAAATTATCTGCATTTGTATGAGGATATGTATTCTTGTGCAGGTTTGCTAGAACTAACAACGGAACAATCTGCCAGATTTAACCCGTACTAGCCTTAATACAGCTTCCTTTAAAATTTATTTATTTATTATTGCTAATTTATAATATCAATTATATATTATATATATATAAAATATATCTATATATAACTAAGATATATAGTATATAGATTAATTGTGGTTCATGTTCTGAGTAATGTTATTGTACCAATTAAAACTCATGACTAATTCAAGAGTAAGTAATAATCATATTAATTCAAGTTATTAAATTAAAATTTTGAACTTTTTTTTTTTATTTTATAGTTTTTAGGAAAACTGACGTGACAATATAAAAGGTTTGTCACATCAATTAGTATTGGATTAGTATGGGTTTGGGTTTGTGTAGCCATCATTATTCTTATATTCTTGCCATGATAAATGAATGGATGACAGAAATTTATACCATATGAGCACGATACGAAAGCAGAAATAGAATGAGACGCAAAACGTTGTGGATGTGCCGCGTAGAATGAAGACGGCCATATATATATTTCACGCTCATACAATAATTCATTCTTTGCTTTCATTTATTTGTATTTTGTATGGTACTAACTGGCTTCATCTCTCTTCCAAACTTCAAATATTGATATTCTTCACATTTTTTATTCATACAAATCTAAGGCCATAATCCAGGGTTAATGAAATTCAATATTTATGATTTAATGATCCAAACTGGTTATGTTTATAAGATATGATAATGGGTTGGTGTAAACTATTGACTCAGAATAAGTATAAACTTTTTATCGTTTGAATTCCATAGTTTGAATGGCTTTTGTATGCTTTGTTAAAGATATTCTATGATTTTAAGTATACAATAAGAATACACGTTATATTCATCCAATCTTGATATATGTTGTTGGATGGTAAATTTATGCAAGTTGAATAAACGCCACGTGTTCCCAAGGTGCCTATCATTAGAACGTGTGTCAACTCCTTAAAAGACAATTTCTTTAAGAAGTGAGCTGCCTCTCAAAAGTCATATGTCCGTTCGTATGAGAAAATCTTCACCGTTAAAGTTGCAAGTTGTCCTCCAAGCTACGTATTAATTCACATGTGGACTACTTCATTCATAAGCCAAAGAATGCAGTGTCATATGTCAGGTTGTACTTGGATTACTTCATATTTAATATCACTCTCGGAACACTATAAATAAGGGTCTCTCATCCCAAATCAATGATCAATCTTCTGATTTTCTAAATAGATATAGAGCAATTATCTCTATAGAGCAAATATCTTTTGTAAACACATAAATAAAATAACAATAGACGTAGGAATTGCGCTTTGCATTTGAACTATTTTAAAATCTGTTTTTGTCTATTCTTTCATTTGTTTTCACGCACTATTTTTATTATCACTTATAGGTTTAACATCATATTTCGTTTCTTAGTCTCTCATAGGCTCATTGCGTAATCCTTTTTAAAGCTAGTGTACCTCTCATTGGTGTGAGAATCCACGTCAACATATGTATTATATATGGCATTAACATATAAATAAAATGGTTACACATTAAATGATGTCTATGTAGATTTTATTATTTTATTACAATTTATGATATAGAATTAATATTTTAATATTTAAGCCTGTTGTAGATATTGTGTTCAAAATAGAAGTCTACTAATTTATCAAAGTATCAAGATTTTATTTTTATCTTCTGTGAAAATAATAATATGATAAATGGCTATAGTATCAATGACATTATCAAGGTTATTACTATATGTAATATGAAAGTATAAATTAGTAACATCATATCATAATACGTAATATGAAAGGATAAATTTTTGACACATTAAAAGTAAAACTAAAATCCATGTTATAATATTTAAAATGTAATATGAAAAATAAAAATTTAATTTTATACAATTAATATTACTATAAGTAGTAATTAGTAATATTGAAATAGAATATGCATGTGACTTTAAAAATAAAACAAATTTGCCAACAATTAGTGCAATTTACCGTATTAATATCCTTCACCAGATCTCGGTACAGCACAAGAATATACGAAAGATTATTTAATTTGTGACCGGCAGTATAACCATAGCACCATACGATTCTGCATCTGCCACGTGACACCATTTAATTTACAACAAAACACCATTGAACGTTGTTGGAGTTTAAGACCAACCGAATCATAAAAGTGACACTTACACCCCTCACATTGATGTTATAATAGTATTGATAATACTACACTCACAAACCTTTTTTATTAACTATCTCTCACAAACGTGATATGTCAGCTCATAATTAGTCAGCTCACAATGGGTCCAGCCTGCCCAACAATGAATCTTGTCTGACTAAATGCGAGCTAACTAATTGCAAGCTATCACGTCAATGTTTGTAAGAAAAAGTTGTGAGAAGTGTTTATCAACATATTTTTATTCTAATAGTGTTTCAAAATACTATTCATGGTGTCTGTTACTTTTAATTTAATAGGTGGTAGTTTTTTTATTTGAACTCATTGGTGGCTATTATGAGATTGGCAGTTTCAAAGTAATTGGAGCTATTATAATATTTATAAATTGTAGTAATTTGTCTGTTACTATATTAATTCTTGGGAGAGTAACATCTAAATATTTTTGTGTATAAAAGGACTGATTCCTTTTCATTTGAGAATACACTCCAATTATTATAGCTCCCATTTTCATATTATGTCAAAACACCTTTTAGCTCTTATGTTGATATCATATCATCACTGTTTGGTTATTTCTCTATTACTATTCTAAACCTCTGTTAGAGTGTGCACTCTAAAAGGAGTTTCGTCATTATATCCTGGAGGTCAGTTCACTGTTGAGCCTTTTTGCACCATGAAAATTCTTCCAATAGGGGCAGAATTCTGATCTTAAGGACAATGCTTTTGCACGCCTTGACATTGTTGTTTTTGTTGTAGTTTTCCTACTGTTTTCCTGCTGTTCTTCCACTATTTTGCTACTAGATTTTCTACTATTTTTCCTGCTATTTTGCTACTAATTTGTAATAAATTTCAACAATCTTAAGATAAAAAATAAGTGAAATATGCTGAAATGGACGCTACAATTATCACCGCCAAGTCTCTTCCTGACATCTCCAAAATTGAGCCCTTTGTCGAAGCTCATTTCGTGAGGTGGCAAGAAAAAGTGTTCGACTCCCTGGACGTGCTCGGTTTTGTAGAGTACCTCACATTAGAATAACCAAAACCTGGAGTGGACAATTTTGATCAAAAACTTGACACACGAAAGAAAGGAAATAAGGTATGTCACCATACTATCCTTAGTACATTATCGAATGAGTTTTATGATGTTTATTGCGCTTATAAGACTACACATGAGATATGGACAACACTAAAAAGGAAATATGTTGTTGAGGATACTAGATCACAAAAATATGCCATAAAAAATTTCCTAGATTTTAAAATGGTAGAAGAAAAAGAGGTATCCATGCAAGTCCATGATTATCACTTACTAATAGATGACTTGAAAATGAAGAAATAATTCTCCCTAAAACTTTTGTAGCTGGATGTTTAATTGAGAAACTTCCAGATTCATGGAAAGTTTATAAGAACAGTATGAAACATAAGCAAAAGCAAATGAGCTTAGAAGATGTGATAGTATATATTAGGATTGAGGAGACAAATAGGCTTAGAGATAAAGCTGATAAGGCCAAGGAATTGACATCCAAGGCTAATGTTGTTGAAAACCAAGTGGTTCCTCCTCAACCTAAGAACAAGAAACCGCAACATTTGAAGAACAATAACAAGAAATGTTTTAACAAAAAGAAGCCCAATGCTTTCAAAAAGAAGGTTATTGTTTTGTGTGTGGGAAAATTGGACATTTTGCTAGCCAATGCAGATACAAAAAAACTAGAGACAACAAAAATCCTCCTAAAGCCAATCTAGCTGAGGGAGACGATGTTATTGCTGTTGTGGTTGTCTCACAAGTGAACATGGTTACTGAAAAGAAAGAATGAATAATTGATTCTGGGGCCACAAAGCATTTTTGTGGAGATAGAAACTCTTTCTATGAATACATACGAGTGAGGGATGGAGAAGAATGTGTTCACGTTGGTAATTCCCGCTCTACTCCTGTTTTGGGAAAGGGGAAAATTCTTCTCAAACTTACTTTTGGGAAAACCCTCTCACTAAGTAATGTTTTACATGTTCCAAACATTTTGAAATAATCTTGTATCTGTTTATGTATTGAGAAGGCTGGAGTAAAAGTCTCGTTTGAGGGTGACAAAATTGTAATGTCCAAAAATGGGGCTTTTGTTGGGAAGGGGTATTGCTCTGGAGAGTTACTTAAACTCAATGTATTTAATATTATTATGAATTAAAATTCATCTTCTTCTACTTATGTTATTGATTCAATAGATTTATGGTATGGTAGATTAGGTCATGTGAATCATGGTTATCTGAAAAAGATGAAAGAACTTGGTTTATTATCAAATGTCAATATTTCAAATATTGAATAATGTGATGTCTGTGTGGAATCTAAATCTACTAAAAAGACTTGTAAACCAGTTCTAGAACGAGAAAATGAGCTTTTAGGTTTAATTCACAGTGATCTTAGAGATTTGAAACAAACCATGACTAGAAGAGGAAAAAAGTTTTATATAACTTTTACTGATGATCACTCTAGATATACTAAAGTATGCCTATTGAGAAGTAAAGATGAAGCAATTAAAATGTTTTAACTTATAAAAATGAAGTTGAAAATCAACTCAATAAGAAAATTAAAAGGTTAAGAACAGATAGAAGAGGCGAATATGAGTCAAATAACTTTGATTCCTTTTGTAGAGATCATGGTATTATACATGAGACTACACCTCCTTATTCTCCACAGTCTAATAGAGTTGTTGAGAAGAAAAACAAAACTTTAAAAGAAATGATGAATGCTATGTTGATTAGTTCTAGAGCACCTTTGAATTTGTGAGGTGAAGCTATGCTTTCGACTTGTTACATACAAAACATGATTCTTTTTAAAAAAAAAAAACAGGCAAAACACCATATGAACTATGGAAAGGTCATGTACCTAACCAGAAATATTTTAAAGTGTGAGTGTGTTTTGCCAAAGTCCTGATTCTTGAACCTAAAAGGAAAAGGTTAGGACCCATGATTGTTGATTTATGTTTATAGGTTATGCTCAAAACAATGCTGCTTATAGATTCATGGTAATAAAGCAAGAGGTTGGTTTGTATGATGCAAACACAATCATTGAATCTAAAAATGCAGATTTCTTTGAGAATTTTTTTCCTAAGAAAATCAATTGTGAAAAGGCTTAATCTCAAAATGAAACTTTTGAGAGTTCTCCTCAAAATGAAACTCTTCATAATTCTTCTGAAAGTTCAAGCTTAGAAATAAGGAGAAGTAAGAGAGTAAGAAAAGCCAAAAATTTTGGTGATGATTACTATGTCTTTCTTACAGAGAATGATCTTCAGACTTATGAAGAAGCAATGACTTCTCATGATACATCCCTTTGGAATGAGACAGTAAATAATGAAATTGAGTCCATTATGAGTAATCATACATGAGAAGTACTTAATTTGCCTCTAGGAACTAAACCAACAAGGTGCAAATGGATAGTTGAAAAGAAATTAAAGACTAATGGATCAATTGATAAATACAAGGTAAGACTGGTTGCCAAAGGTTATAGACAAAAGAAAGATACAGATTATTTTGACACTTATGCTCCTGTAACAAGAATAGCATCAACTAGAGTGTTAATTGCTTTAGCTGCAATTTACAAATTACATATACATCAAATGGATGTAAAGACAACTTTTCTTAATGGAGACCTGGATGAAGAAATTTATATGAAACAACCATAAGGTTGTGTTATCCCAGGTAATGAGCATAAAGTGCGCAAACTGGTAAAGTCTCTTTATAGACTTAAACAGGCACCAAAACAATGGCATGAGAAGTTTGTCCAAGTGTTAGTCTCAAATGGTTATACAATTAATGATTCAGATAAGTGTGTATATTCTAAATCATTTGAAGACAATACTTATGTGATAATATGTATCTATATTGATGACATGTTAGTATTTGGTGCTAATATGGATGTGATAATTAATACTAAAGAGATTTTTGCCTCAAATATTGATATCAAAGATATGGGAGAGTTAAATGTTATTCTTGGGATTAAAATCATTAAGATAAATGATGGTCTTAAGTTATCAAAATAACACTATGTTGAAAATTTATTAAGGAAATATGGGTATTTAGATAGTAAACCCGTCTCAACTCCTTATGATGGAAATACTCAACTTAAGAAAAATACATAACACAGTGTGAGTCAAAATAGATATGCCCAAATTATTGGTAGCCTTATGTTTTAAATGAATAGTACGAGGCCTGATATTGCTTATGTTGTCACTAGATTGAGTAGGTATACTCATAATCCTAATAAGAATCACTAGATAGCATTAGACAGAGTTGCTAGATATTTGAAGGGCACCATTGATTATGGGCTAACGTTTGAAAATACACTACTTGTTTTAAAAGGATATTTCGATGCCAAATGAATATCATATTTAGATGAAATAAAATCCACAAGTGGTTATATCTTTACACTTGGTGAATGTGTTGTGTCATAGAAGTCTTCCAAACAAACTTGCATAGTTCGGTCTACCATGGAGTTTGAGCTTATCACCTTAGAAAAGGCATGTTTTGAGGCTGAGTGGTTAAAAAATCTCTTAGCAAATCTTCCCATTGAAACTCACCCTCCTGTTTTAGTATAATCCATTATGATTGTCAGGTCGCAATAGCGAGAGCAAAGAGCAAAATTTATAATGGGAAAAACAGACATATCCGGATAAGACATACCATTATAAAGTAGTTGCTAGAATATGGGGTAGTGAGCCTAAACTTTGTGAAGTCATAGTTAATTTTGGTTGATCCTCTGACTAAACCACTAAGTAGGAGGTTAGTGGAATATATGTCGAGGGGGATGAGACTTATGTCTAATGCATAAGGCAAGAGTTATGGTAACCTTACCTATATGATTGGAGATCCCAAGAAGTAGGTTCATAAGGGTAATAACAAGTCACTTGTTGTCTTGATAAGTATTATCGAATTTTATATCTATAGAAATTCCTCCCTATGGCGAGATAATACTGATTGTAATGAATAAGGTTGAGTAAAATTACTCTTAATGAAATCCATAGCCAACATAAAATGGTGGTGTAGAAAAAACTACAATACACACCTTATGGAAATTCACCTATGTGAGTGTGGAATTTGGTCGATTCCTATGAGAGTTAGGCAGGCATCTCTAGAGCATTCAAGAAATCTAGGTTGGCACAGGGCCATAAAGTGTCAAACCGCATAACAGTATATAATGCAGAGAATTTAGTGTGAGGAACTAAGCCTCTGAATTACATAAAGAAATTTTGGTTCATAGAAACTTAGTTTCTCCAAATTTCTGTAATTCAAGTTTAGTTACTCAGTGATTGGTTCATAGTCTGAAAGACACTAATTCATAAACATTAAATTCTATAATCAATGATGATTGACTATTTTGAAATATGTGGGGGATTGTTATAATAGTATTTCAAAATACCATTCATGGGTGGCTGTTACTTTTAATTTAACAGGTGACAGTTTTTTTATTTGAATTCATTGGTGCCTATTATGAGATTAGCAGTTTCAAAGTATTTAGAGCTATTATAATATTAATAAATTGGAGTAATTTGGCTGTTACAATATTAATTCTTGGAAGAGTAACATCCAAATATTTTTGTGTATAAAAGGATTGATTCCTTTTCATTTGAGAATACACTCCAATTATTTTATCTCCCATTTTCATATTATGTCAAAACACCTTTTAGCTCTCATGTTGATTTCATATCATCACTGCTCAGTTACTTCTATATTATTGTTCTAACCTTCTGTTAGAGTGTGCAATCTAAAAGGAGGTTTGTCAGTGTATCCTGGAGATCAGTCTGTTGTTGAGCCTTTTTGTATCACAAAGATTCCTCCAGTAAGGGTGAAATTCTGATCTCAAGGACAGTGCTTTTGCACTCCTTGACATTGATGTTTTAGCTGCTGTTCTTCCATTGTTTTGCTGCTAGATTTTCAGCTATTTTTCATGTTGTTTTGCTACTAATTTGTAATAAATTTCAACAATTGATGCCTGCTAACTGCTAATTACATCTCCAGTACAAAAACAAGTATACCATCACTTGTTTTATCCTTAACCTTTTTTACATATATAAAATTTAAAAACCAAAACTAAAGTTTATATAGTTCATTCGAATGCCAAATGATAAATCTTAGTCGAAAACATGATTTGTATAAAAGAAATACACACTCATAAAGACACTTGTGTTTAACTCAAATGGCTTGTAAAGGCTAACGATGACGAATATAACATTGTAAGGAATGCAAGTGTTACTTTTAGAAACAGGTGGGCTTAAAATACTATTAATTTATTAACTAAAATTATTAGTTAATTAAATATAATAATTCAACATTCTGTTTTCAAAGATTAAGTAAACTGTCGACAAATTCTTTTAACCACAATTATTTGTGGTGGTCAATCATCTTCTTATGAAAACTTGCAATAACTTGAGATACTCAATCGACCTTGACGGAATTGAGTAGGATGTAAGCATGATCTCTAAGGATCAGCAATAAATTGAATTGAATTGAATAAGCAAATAAAAACAAAAGATGATTTTTAAGGTGGTTCGTGTTCACTCAAGCTTACATCCACTATTCTTTTATTAATTTTCCTTTAAAAAATAAGCTCTCTCTCTCTCTCTATAATTTTGCTAACCCCTTTACCATGAGATTAAGGGGGTTTATATAACATGTCATGAATAATGGTTACGAGAGAAAAAACAGGGATATGGGCTTGATTTTAGGGAGTATATCCCATGATTGAAGGTGTTGTTGCAAAACCGAAACTATAAGGAGTAATACCGAGATTTTCTCCTTGATTCTTGGGGATAACTGATCTGTTTCTATTAGCTTAGAGTGAGTTAAAACACTTTCAAATAGCTTCAACAACAACAAAACTCAAATCTACAGCAATTTCTCCTTATATGAACTATATCGACAACCCAACAACAAGCAAATAAACACACAAGCACAACAAGATAACAACTCATAAACAATTGTCAAACAATCCAAGGCCTAAAGGGAATCCACTAGCCAAAGAATCCACCACCAATCCTTGACAAAGATTGGATAAAGGAAAAACAAAGCAACTCTCTAAGAGTTCAATTTTCATTCAACAAGTCTACTTTTTTTACAATGGAGAATGTGGCCTTATATATGGCCCTTCAAAATATCTAAACAAAATGTAATCTAAACCGTACAAGTGACATTCCATTTGACAAAACGTAATCTAAGCTTACATGTGGCAGCCAAGATTTAAACAAGTCAAACACAATTAACAAGATTACATGGAAAAGATAAAAGGCTATTCTAATAGGACAATGCTATTTAGATAAGTTGATCTAGATCAAAAACTTTTTTGGGAAGGTAAATTTACAAATTTACCCTTTAGTAAAATAAATTTATTTTTGGCTCCTAAACCTTACCTTTGGAGGGAAAACAATTCCCTCCATTGACATTATGGAAGGATGAGAGAGAAGTAATGATTACTTCGACTGTGTTTGGTAGAGTATTTAGAATAGTATTTTTGAAAAAAGTTGATTTGAGTTGAGTTTGGTTGTTATTACGAGAATAAGATTTGAATTTGGAAATTTGTTTGGTAAATTTTTGGAAAACATTTTCTAAAAATATTTAGATTATTTTTTAACCCCCTACATTTGTTAATTTAGCTAAACACCCTCTACAATAAAAGTTTTAAAATTAACAAAAACACCCTCACCCACCCACTAAATGTCGACAGCCAGCCACCACCACTGGATGGTGGTTGAAAGTCGCCGGAATGGCGCATGACCGGATGTATCTGGTCGATAGTGTGTCGATTTGGACCTTTCTAGCCAGATCTATGACCAAAGATCTGGCCGTTGACGACGGCCATATCTTGGCTGTCGTTTGGCTATCAACGATGGCCAAGATATGGTCGTCTTTAATGACCAGATTTGGCTATCAATGACCATATTTTTTGCTTAAGGCCAGATCGGCGCACAACCAGCCATATCCAGTTGGTCGTGTGCTATTCTTATAGATTACGACGGTGGTGGTCGGCTATTGGCAATATATGGGTAGGTGGGGGTGTTTTTGTCAATTTATAAACTTTTATTGTTGTGGGTGTTAGTTAAATTAACAAACCTAGGGGGCTAAAAAAATCTAATTATTTTAAGTTGAATAGAATATGATTGAATTTTAAGAATATTGAAACAAATATGTATTTTGATAGAATTGGATAGCGTAGTAGGATATGATAGGGTTTGAATAAGGAAACAAACACAGACTTCAATATTTCCAAGAATAGAAGTTGGAAAGTTGGAATTAATTTATTGAAACAATTAATAAAAAACATGTAAACTCTTTCTTGTTCTATATCTTGCTCTTCATCTTTACGACTCAAAAAAAAAAATAAAAATAAAAATAAAAAGGTAAACTCCAATTGTTCATTACAATAGAAGGTGGAAAAAATGAGATGAATGAATCTACGAGTTTTGGAGTACTACATTTAAAGTTTTAAAAAGTGAATCCCCATCCAATACTAAAACTAAACAAAAGCACACAACATATAAAACAATTTTCCTTTATCATTTTTCTTCTTTTCTTGATAGCCTAATGGATCAAACACCTACTAAAGGAAGAATTCCACAAACACCTTCCCACTAGCTTTCGTTGTAGAATTAAATTAATTTAAGTATGAGAAAGAAAGTTGGGCCACGTAACATATGATCCATGCATTATTAACTTAAAATGTGAACAACAAGACAATCATGGTTAATGACGTTGCTGTGATGATTGATGATAACAGTTATGTAAAAATTGCATATTAACAGTCATGTTTGTTGTTAGGTTTAGGTGTTTCATCTTTAACACTATGATAATGAAAATATTGTTTACAAATCTAGAAGTAATGTCGCAATCTATTCTAATTTTCTAAACTTTTATTCTGCCTACTCATTTTCTATTTTTATTTTTTCTTTTTAAATTATATATTTCTTCATCGATTATTAGTCTTCGTAATTAGTATCCATGTATTTCAAAGAATAAATAAATCAATTATTAAAACCTTTTAATTAGAAAAAAATAATAAAATATGAGAGGACCTTATATTACAAGCCTGGTACAATTGAGAGAGATAAAAAAAATCATAAGATAGCCTCACACATTATATACATTTGTTCTTATAGCAGGTTAAACGAGATTTGAATAAGATAATTTTATAAGATTCTTAAAGGCACCCGTTTTTAATAAATTTAAGTCACCCATTTTTAATAAATTTTAGTTGAAGTATTTACTAATTAATTCCATTTCACCTTTGTATTAGATTTTCTACCTAGTCTTATCTCTTTCAATCCAATGATATATCTTAAAAGTTGCGTATTGCAATTTATTTTAATTATATAAAAAAAAAAAAAAACATCATTGCTCTTAGAGTTCAAAAGGAAGTAGAAATTGACTCAATTATGTTGGTAAATTTAATTGATAAATAAAAGGTTGCCTAGATGATTTCAAATTGATAAATAAAAGTGTGTAGTTTGTGCTGCAGTAAAAGGGAACTTTCAAACTTATTTTAGATAGATTTATTATAACATTTAAATCTTTTTGGTAACAAATATAATATTTTACAACAAATCCAAGATTTTGAAAATATCTTCTTGGAATTTGATTTCCAGACTTAATGATAAGAGAAATTTCATTTCATTCTCTATCTCACCATTAAATCACTTTTTTACTTCTTAATTTATCAAGGGCAAATATGTCTTTTTATACATGGATCACCTATAAAGAGTCAAACATATCCCTATTTGATCCGGATCCATTGATCCAACTAGCATTTTCGATTCTAATAATCACTAAACTAAACAAAATAGGGATTATCAATATTCTTTGACTTTTTCAAAGAAGAAAGGGACAATGAGCTGCCAAGAGGAGATTACCTTGATTTTGCCTAAAATAAAAACATTGAGCCACCTTTGTCATAACCTTGTCTACTTGCATTAATTGCTTCCATGTGCTAGCATTGATTCTCCCTTGATTTTCCCTCCCAAATAACTTATTTGCATCCCATAAAACCAAGTTATACTCAAAAATTGGATTTAGGCTCAAAAACTCACCAATTAAAGGAGTGGGGTAGATTGGGCTCAAATTGGACTTCCAAAACCCATCTTGTATAACTTCTTCTCCTTGGGTCGATCCATTGGACTTACAAAGAAGTTTGGTGGCTTGTTTCGTATCATCCTCCATAGGTTAAAGAGGATTTGACCTCAAATCTGTAGTGTTGTTATCTTCCAAGTATGAGGACAAATCACCAATGTTGAATGTGACCGAAACACCTCCAAAATCACTTGGCAAGTTTATCTTGTAAGCATTATCCCCAATTCATTCAAGAACCTCGAATGGGCCATCAGCTCTAGGTACAAGCTTAATCTTTCTCTTAGATGGAAACCTCTCATTTCTTAAGTGAACCCAAATCATGCCTCCTGGTTGGAAGTGGGCTAGTTTCTTATGTTTGTTGGCCTACCTCTCAATTTGACCCTAATGGACTCATGCAACTTCTTCATGGTTGTAGCCTTTTCCTTATCATCCAAACTCACTTGAACATCAATTGGTAAGGAAGATAATTCAATTGGAGTGATGAGATTAATACCATATACTACCTCAAATAGAGAGTGACTAGTTTTGGAACTAGGAGACTAGTTGTAAGCAAATTTTGCATTTGCAAGCTGGACATCCCAATCCTTCAATTTCTTGTTCACCATGGTTTTAAGAAGAGTCCCTAATGTTTGGTTTGTCACTTTGGTTTGGCCATTAGTTTGGGGATGGTGAGATGTGCTAAGCAATAACTTGGTACAAAACTTGCTCCACAAAGTCCTCCAAAAATGGCTAAGGAACTTTGTATCTCGATCTAACACTATGCTTCTTGGAATCTCATGCAATCTTACTATCTCTTTGAAAAACAAATCTGCCACACTTTATGCTTCTTTGGTTTTGTGACAAGGGATGAAATGAGCTATCTTGGAGAATCTATCAACCACAACCATAATTGCATCTTTGTCCCTTTGAGTTTGGCAAAGCTACCTCAAAACCCATGCTTAAGTCCTCCCAAGGCTACTCTGAAATAGACAATGGAGTGTATAGACCTAGCTTGAAATGAATTTTGCCTCGTTGACATGCTCCACATCTAGTAACTATAGCTTGGACATCCTTTTTCATATTCGGGCAATATAAGTGTTTCTTAAGGACCTTCAAAGTTTTATGAACCCCAAAATGACCATCAAGGCCTCCTCTATGTGTTTCCCTTACAATCAACTCCTTATAACTTACTTTTAGCGCACAAATCTTATCACCCTTAAAGAGAAACCCATCTTGGATTTGAATAATCCTCAAAACTGCCCTTAGTCCATTCAACAATAATCAAACTCATCTCTACATCATTAGAATAACTATACCCACTCCATTTGCATCGCACTCAACTTCAAAGACTTGGTTGAAATCAGGTAAGGCTAAAATGCGTGCCTCACATAGTTTCTTCTTGATCACACCAAAAGCTTCATTGGCTGTCGAACTCCACTCAAAGTTACCATTATTCATGTACTTAGTGATGGGTGCCATAATGGTGCTAAAGTTAGGCACAAACCGCCAATAGAAAAAAGTCAACCCATGGAAACTTTTAACTTTGGCTATTGTTTTGGGTTGGGACCAACACATAATTGTGTCCACCTTAGTTTAATCCACCATAATACCCTCCTTGGAGACAACATAGCTAAGAAATACAATCCAAGGTGAGAAAAATTCACGTTTCTCCAATTTTGCCGTATAGCTTCTTTTCCCTCAAAACTCTAAATACTTGTCTCAAATGCTCCAAATGGTCTTCTTCACATCTACTATACACCAAGAAGTCATCAAAATAAACTACAACAAGCCTCCCTAAAAATGGCTTTAACACCTCGTTCATAAGCCTCAAAAAGGTGCTAGGTCCATTGGACAACCCAAATGGCATGACCATCCACTCAAATAACCCTCACTTGGTCTTGAATGTTGTCTTGCACTCATCACCCTCCCTCATTTGAATCTGGTGGTATCCACTCCTAAGGTCAATCTTTGAAAAGATTGTTGAACCATACAATCCATGCAGCATTTCATCAAGCCTAGAGATTGGGTACCTATATTCGATGATAATATTATTTATGGCTCTACTATCAACACACACTACCTTATAGGTTCCATCCTTTTTGGGCACTAACAATGTCGACACTGAACACGGACTCATGATCTCCCTTACATAGCTACAACTCACTTACTCATCAACCTGCCTTTGTAATTCTTTAGACTCCTCCAGTTACATCTATAGGCTAGTCTATTAGATAAAGGTACGCCGGGAACAAGGTCAATTTAGTGTTCTATGCCTCTCAAAGGTGGTAGTCCGGGTGGTAATTCATTTGGGAAAACATCATTGAATTTTTTATGTAAGGGTTGGATTAATAGGTGTGGGTTACCCTCATGCTCATTCTCTTTTCTGTTGGTTATGAGTAACGCAATGACTAGTTTGTGTTTAAGTAAGGTTCATTCAATTTTGTGAAGTAAGGTTCATTCAATTTTGTGACCACTCAAAAACAAGTTTTCCTTTTTGTTTTCTGCCTTAGGCATGGTTTTATGTAAATGGGATGGTTTCAAGGGTGCTAAGGTTATGGTTTTCTCCTTCAACCTAAAGAAATAAGTGTTATTTCTACCATCATGCATAACTCCCCTATCAAATTGTCATGGTCTACCCAACAATAAATGGCATGCATCCATCGAAATCACATCACAAACTACCTCATCAACATAACTAGTGCCAATAAAGAAATGAATTATAACATGCTTGGTGACTTGAAGTTTGCTCCCATTACTTAACCATTAGAGATTGTAAGGTTATGCATGGGCTAAGGTGGGTAGGCTCAATTTCTCCACAAGTGTTGATGATGCCACATTCGTGCAACTTCCACAATCAACTATTACCAAGCACACTCGACCCTTGATGGTGCACCTAGTTTGGAAAAGATTTTTCCTTTGTTCTTCATTTGGGCTAAATTGAGCATTCAAAACTTTTCTTATAACTAGCATGTTTCCATTATCTGCTTCCTCCACTACTTCATCCCCACTCTCGGTTTCATCTTTCGCACTATCTTCCTCGTAAGCTCCTTCAATCTCCTCGATTTCTTTTAACGTCATCACTCGCTTTAGCTTGAAAATGCCCATAACCATGGCATTTGAAACGCTATTTTTGGGTAAGTAAAAAAAAGGTCGTACCACTGCTTCATTCCCAGTCTCGGTGTCATCTTATCCCATCTTCCTCGTAATGTTCCTTCAATCTCCTGATTTCTTTTAAACGTCATCACTCGCTTAGCTTGAAAATGCCCAAACCATGGCATTTGAAACTCTATTTTTGGGTAAGTAAAAAAAAAGGTCTTACCACATGCTCTTGCCTCACAAACTAGGCTTAGTATTGGCTATTTCTTCCACCTTTTCCTTTCCCTTCTCCTTAGTGGATGTTTCGGCCTTTTGTGTAAGAGGAACCCTCTTTGAAAATGAGTTTCCCCTATTGAAATTATTAGGTGTCACTGCCTTCATTGCCTTCTTTTGCTTTTCCACCATAATGGCCAACTTGCATATATCTTCAAAGGTGCAAAAAGATTGCATTCCACCATATGATCAATCTCTTGATTCAAACCTCCCAAAAACCTTGAAATGGTTTGCTCTTTAAGTTCGGGCATCACTTCTCTCATCAATCTCTCAAACTCCCTAATATACTCTTATACACTCTTATCCCCTTGCTTAAGAGTGTGCAACTTCAAGTAAATGTCTCACTTGTGGTTTTCAAGCAAGAACCTCTTCTTCATCAATTTCTTCACTTTCCCACGATCTAACCTTATATTTCCCTTCTTTGTCCATTTGCTTCCTAAGGTTTCCCACCACAAAAAGGCATAATTTTTTAAATTTCAGAATTGCCACTTTGCACTTCTTGACATCCGAATACGACTTGAACTACTCTCCCAATCTCATTAAGCCAACCTAAGAAATCATCTGGATTCAACCCTCTTCGAATTCAAGTATATCAACTATAAGCCCCCTATCATTATCATTGTTTCTCCTCCTCCTCCTATTCACTTCGGATCCACTAGATTCATGATAAGAGTGTAATTTATATATTGTATTCCTTCCGTATTATGTTTTTTGTTAGTTTTATGCCTATTTGAGTTATTAGAGTTTATTTTGTGGTTTGGCATAGTTGGTAACTTTAGGAAATAAGTGATAAAAGATTAGGAAATTCCAGAATTTTTGTTATTCTAACCAGTGTTGCGTTTTTCAGGTTTTTCATGGAGTTAGATTTCTCGATTGCAAAAGTGTTCTTCAGAGAAATTAATTAAACGATCAAGCTTTTCAAGAAGGTATTATGGGAAAGAATCCGAGTTCGTTTGTGTCTTCATTAGTTGTTGCAAAACCGACCTGGAATCCTAGTCGCGGAAGGATTTCCTGGCTAATTATGAATCTTCGAACGGGCCAACTGGAGCGTCAGATATCGAAAGCGGGTGATTCAAAGCCCAAATTCGTCTAAACATCCTGGCCTACAAGTTTTATGAAGTGACCGAGCCTAGAAAGATCTTTTACATTGCGAGAATCGGGGTGCAGCTGGAGACGAATTCTGTTTTCCATATCTGATAGATTTTGACAAATCTAGAGTCTATCTCTAGGAAACGTCTAGGAAAGAAATTCCGTGATTCTTGGGTAGAATTAGAGGAACACATGTTATTTATTGATGGGTTTGTTAGGTTAACAAGGGGGGAGAAAGAAACAGCAGTGGTTTTGGAGTTTTTTTCGGTTTTCTTTTACTTTTTACATCAAGATGTGAGGCTGATCTTTCTTCGTAGTTCAGGGGATTTTGAAGCCTAAATTCATGTCATTGGTGTAACCTAACTTCAGTAATATTGTTTTAATCTCGTTTTTATTGGAATTGTTTATGTTATTCTGTTTTAATTATTTATAATTTTTTGTTTGGGTGATTTAGTAATGGCCTGCTGAATTATTTTATCGGAATTTTATCTGTTAAATTAGAATTGTGATCCGTAATTGTCCTTTTTCTATCAATGGGTAACACATGATGATAGATGATTATGACAGTTTTCATTCTGTCGTTTGAATAACATAACCTAATTAAATAATCCGAGCTTGTGTGATTGTTGCTTAGATTGATCTATATCTTTAATTCTTAAGGCTGCCATTGAATTAAACTTAGAGAGCTTATTCTAGGTTGTTCAAGGGTTAGAATCTTCTTGAAGAGCTTATTTCAGTAGTGACGATTAATGGAGAATTCGGTAACAGGGCTTGTTGTTTCCTAGGGTCAGTAGTTCCATAATAATGAGATAGAATGTATTACGGTTAGTTCGTGTCAATGCATGTTTAGGTGGATCTTGAACGCGACTGATTGTTTTTACCTGTTTTTTTCTCATTAGAGACTTCTTTGTTTTACTTTAGTTTGCCTTGATTACAAACCCCTTTTATTACTCTGTTGTGTTGTCCTGTTCTCATTGTGGCTATTGGCATAAAATATAGACTTAATCGAATCATTCCCTGTGGGATCACCCTTGCTCACCCATATACATTTAGTAGTTAGGTAGTAGGTTAATTAATTTGGTGCATTCAGCACGCTATCAATTCACACTAGTTTCAATTTCTTCTATAGTAATGCTGCTGAGGAGGAGTTTCTAGGTTGTGGGGAAGGTCTTTGTTGGTGACAGTATGGTTCATCGTTGGGAGTGTGTGTCCTAGTTGGCTTGGTTCTAGTTTTGGTTTAAAGTCTTAAGAGTTGAGAACTTCGACCATTTGTCCATTAGTTCATCTATTCCCCCCTCAACTAAATTGTAGCAAACTCTCATGGTGGAGGTGTGGAGGATGAGCTAGTTTTGTTGACATTTTGGTGGAAAAGCTTGGAAAGTGTAATAAGGTGTTTGGGACAGGTTCGTAAAATGGTTTTGGTGGTTTGATTTTAGATTTGTGGTATGTGTTAATGGGTAAGTGTTTAGTGGTAAGGATGGTAGTATTTAGTGTAAAATATGTGTTTTGACACTTAAATGGTGTTGAAGAGCTGAAATGTAAATTGCATAATAGAGTTTTTGTGGCCAAACTAATGCAAAACCGGCAAGAAGAAAATAATAAGATGAAAAGAAAACTCACTCACCAACCCAAGCTCTGATACCACTTGTCCATTTCTATTAGCTTAGAGTGAGCTAAAACACTTTCAAATAGCTTCAACCACAACAATTCAAATCGGCAGCAATTTCTCCTTATATGAACTAAATCGGCAACCAAACAACAAGTGAATAGAGACACAACCACAAGAAGATAACAACTCGCAAACAATTGCCAAACAATCCAAGGCCTAAAGGGATCCACCACCATCCTTGGCAAAGGTTGGATAAAGCAAAACAAAGCAACTCTCCAAGAGTTCAATTTTCATTCAATAAGTCTACCCTTTTACAATGGAAAGATGTGCCTTATTAATGGCCCTTCAAATATCTAAACAAATGTAATCTAAACCGTACAAGTAGCATTCCATTTGACAAAATGTAATCTAAGCCAATGTGGCGGCCAAATTTAAATAAGTCAAACACCATTACAAATTACATGGAAAAGATAAGTGCAATTCTAATAATCATTAAACTAAACAAAATATGGATTAATATTCTTTGGCTTTTCCTCTTAGCTTTCCCAAAGAAAAGGTAATGAGCCCTAAGAGGAGACAACCTTGTTTTTGTTGAAATGCAAACGCATGGATTCACGTTTGTCATAACCTTGTCTCCTTGTATTAATTGCTCTCATGTGCTAGAATTGATTCTCCCTTGATTTCCCTCCCAAATAACTTATTTGCATCCCATAAAACCATTTATACCCAAAAGTTGGATTTGGGCTCCAAAGCTCCACCATTAAAGGAGTGGGGTGGATTGGGCTCGAATTGGACTTTCAAAACCCATCTTGTATAATGTTTTCTCCTTGGGCCGATCCATTGGACTTACAAAGAAGCTGGTGGCTTGTTTCGTATCAATAACAACCATTTATAGAATAAGACTTTCCTGATTTAGAGGGTAACTACCAATAGTTCGTCTACTTTAGACATAGCTCGCTTCAATGTAATCACTGTTCACTCCAATCCACCGCACTCACTCCAATTTGGTTATTGCCTCCAAGTTATCCCGAGCTAACTCGCTCCAAGCTACTGCTTGCTCCGAGCAAGTCCCACGTCTCGAACAACAATATCCATTGACATTGTAGGATTGTTGTGATTGTTAGAAGGTATCTATGAAATATTGTTAGCATATCAATTACCAATACATCATTTTTCTATAATGAAAATTAAAGATCTAATAGATTTTCTCAATTTTCTGGGCTGAAGCAATATATATGATAAATTGTATATCGGAATGGTAATGGATCTTTGAAGAATATTCTAGTGCTATAACAACTGTTCCGTCAAACATGTCCCAGAGACAACAACCAACGACTTGATTATTATCACAGTTTTATGCAACATTCCATCAATTACTTTTTTTAATTTTATTTACAATAATGCTATGCTTACTCACGAACTTACTAACCTTTGTAAATATAAAGAATATATGGGTACCATAAGCATAGTACGGATACCATATATATTTTAACAAAGATGAATAAAGTGGTTAGTAAGTCGTGAGTAAGTATAACATTACTCTTTATTTTAATGATTTACTGTTTTACTTTCTAAAACGTATAGCAATTTAATAAACTTTATCACACATGTTAGGTTTTATATAAATTGATGGTTTTTCAATAAATATAACCTGTAACAATCTTAGGTTATAGTAACATAGTTGGGGGTAAACCAAATTTGCCCTTATCAATCACCATAAATGGATATAAAATCATAGAAAATCATTAAAAACCTAGCCTATAACGGTCAAATATCTCCCTTGAATATAAGGATCGCAATTAAGCCAACGAATAATTGGGTGGTCATATATATATCCATCTAATGGGATTGAGATGGATATCTACATTTACTAATCGGTTGGACGCAGTCCACAACAATTAAGTACGGGGATGGATAAAAATTCGCGAAACCATACCGAACTAAAAAATCGAATGGTTCATTGCAAATATGGTATGGATTTTTAGTCAAAAAATTATTTTCAGTTTTTTTTTTTCCTAAGAATGTGAGGTACAATACAAAATTTTCAGTTTTGGTTTATTCGAATCAAATCAAATAATTAATTTTTGTTTTTTAATTCTTTTTAAAATATCCCTTGAAATTACAAAAACCCCATAGAAAATATCATAAATCCTTGTAAAAATATTTTAAAAAAACCGATAGAACCGAACTGTATCAAACCATTGAACTAATACGTTATGATGCGGTCTCAAATTTCCTAATAAGGTACGGTTCAGTTCAAAAGTGAATCTCAGTTTAGCTTAGATTACAACATACCTTCCATAAGTTAATTGCACTACCTACTGCTAGCAAATTTCAAAAGGCAAATAATAAGTGGTAACCCCACGTATTTTGGGCAGGTACAGAATCAATCTGCTGCAAAAACATCTTGCTCTTTTATAGCATAAAGTAAATAGGTTATCAGTGATTAGAACGGAATAGGAATAGCCCCCTTCCTACCCTCTTTCAACCTTCTCTTTTTTGTGACTAACATTAATAAGTGAAAATTCTGCAGAAATGTTTGTATTTCTTTCCTTTATTATTCGTACTCACTATCACTTTTCTCAATCTGATGTTGATTCAGCGTGACTAATAAATCTCAGCTACATTCGGAAACATCGAAAAGGAAACTTAAAAAGTTAACCCCTTCTTGTTATAAATTAATGCTCAGTTTTAATTCAAGCACTCACAAAACAATTTCATGCATCAGGTAAAACTTCGCTTTATCAGAACTTTTAAGCCTTTTTTCAACTCTTTGAATGGACTCTTCTTCAGCTATTATGATTCTCTAATTTAACCTACCATTCTATCACATTGTTATTAATTAGATAATTGACATCATTAATTTGTTAAGAATACTTCAAAAGATGGTTCTAATAAATTTCAGGTGCACTCTTTAGAAAAGAAATCATAATTAAAAGTAATCCTATTCATAGTTTATTTTATATACCCTTTTTGTGAGATTGTTTAATTGAAGCATACTCAGAGTGTTCCAAATCGTCGAAAACCCTTTTATGATTATTAAACACACCTTTTAAGATTACAAGATGACGTTGATCTATTCACTAATATATAACCTGAGTGTTGATTTTGTTGTACATAATAATGTTAAATCAATCGCAGTCAAGGTCCATACTCCAAAAATCTGAACACTGAAAGAAAAGTGAGTCTGTGGTAATAAATGCTGGTTTAACTACTACCTTTATTTTATATTAATTTTTATTTTTACCAAAATCAATCCTTTCACTTCCTCACAGCTACTATAACACACAGACTATGGTCCTTTCTCTCAATGTGCAATCTCCGAATCTGTTTTCCCATTCGGTCTTGTTCCTTTCACTCTTCTGTTTCTCTCATATTGAGGAACAGATCACCCACCACCACCACCCACCATTTATGATCTTCAACCCCTTCTCTCTCTCTCTCTCTCTCCCTTTCTTTATTCGACCCACAGTAACATTTTAACCTAATATTATTCTCCACTCTTTCACTTCCTTCTTGCTTAAATGAGATGCTTTCATGACCCATTATGACTTCATTAGCTCTCTTTCTTTGCCCCACTTACACTCTTCTCTTAATTGCAGTTTTCATCTTCTTTTCTCTCCTGTCTCTCCAAGGGTAGGGCCTTTTCGTGCTCATTCACATATAATAACATATTTTTGCTTATAATACATTCATTTGGATGTTTTTGTGTAGGGCTTGTTATTTGAAGAGAAAACAAGGCTGGGTTCAATCCCACCTAGTTGCTACAACAACAGTGTAACCAGTGCCACCCATGCATGGCGGTTCAAGTGCCGACTCTACGAGCCACAAACTAGCCCAAGCGGGTCGTCCCCTGGAGTTTTTTGACCCATCATGCACTTTGGGTAAAAGTACTCAAATTACAAGCCTCTGGTTTAAATGTCGCTGTAATGGCCATCTTTTACAATCCTTAACTCATATTTCAGATCAAAATGGTAATGGTTTTGTCACTGGAAAATTTTATTTTCTTACTTTTCAGTGTTTTTTAAATTAAGTCTAATAGGATCCTCGGATTCCTTTTGACATGTTTGTGTCAGCAAGGTGATATATAGGTTGAAGTTTTATACAATATTGTACAGAAATCTTTCTAAAAGATCTTTTAATTCTAGATATTTTCTTGTTGCTACCTCTTTAATTGGAATTTTTGCTACTTATTGGTGCGTGCTCAGAGTCCTCGGATTCTGATTTTCTTTCTTTTACTTTTTTTGTTTTTTCAATTTCTTGCTTCTCCCTTTTTTTCTTCTGCCGGTTAGATGAAGGGATGTTGATGGAAACCCATGGGTATGGCCGTATGGGCCGCCGGGACTGGCCCGAATGGATGGATTTATAAATTACAACCCACCCCAGGTTTTGGACATGTGCGTATGGCTATATTAAGCACAAGTATTAACAAAGTGACTGCTATATAGATCGGGATTCTTTACAAAAGAAGAGTGTATTTTACATTTATCATCAGTTCTTCTTTTACATATTTTGATGCTTGTGCATGAACTAATCAACAAATTGAACAAATTGATGATAATGATATTAGTATACCCCCAATTGGCTGACACCACGAGGTTTCTTTTTTTTATTGAAAAGTTGGATGAAATTAAAAAACTGAATGTGAACCGAAAACCAGGATTCAATTTTTACACCAAATTTTTTCCTTCCAAGAATATATAGTTTGAATTGGTGTTCGGTTCTTGTTTTGCTCAAACCCCCCAAAACAGTGTTGTGTAAAAAAATATAATTGCCACCTCTACCAAGATTTAGTATTTACATTATTATATCTAGTGACTACACCAAAAAAAAAAAAAAAAAAAGGCCTTAAAGCCCTTTTTCAATCATTGAGTATTTACATTATTATACATTTAGTATTAATTGTTGTTTGATCACTTCGATGTAATGAAACATTTACTTAAAAATGACAAAAAGAATTTTGGTTTCCAAGTACTATATTTATTGGGTTCATCTCATTATACTAAAATCATATTTTATAATTTATATCCAATGGTAATAAATACTAAAAAAACAAATGAGATCTGCATTATAAAAAATGTAAAATTCTATTTTTCAGATGTGTATCATGCACAAAAACAAATAATTCATATATATAATGAGACTTTAAAAATGAAAAAAACACAAATATATTGTTCATTTTTATGGGTATGTTGTTTTTCGAATTTGGCATACTCTTTTCATTTTTCTTGTTTTAGTATTTGTGAAAGTTTGCTCATCATTTTATTGAAATTTTATTGAAGAATGATGAAATATGAATGTCATGATTGTGCTAATCATTAAGATTACGACAATCACCCAAAATCACTCAATCAATCAATTTTCTGATTGAATACAATTACATTATTTTGTTTCTTTATTGTATAGCTAAACTTTTTATAAATATACGATATATTCATAATTCAAAATAATTCAATATGATACAATTGAATTCATCTAAAGATATCTCTCAGACATACTTCGATCTTTTAGTTGTTTTTTTTACCTTCTTAAAAATATCTCTCGAGCATACTCTAGCTTTTTTTCAAATTGACTCTCTGCCCTCTCAATTCTGACATGGTATTAAAGCATCCATGTTGAATCAACTTTCGTCCAGGTAGCCTTTCCTTTCCGTCCCTGCAATTTAAATAGATACTCGGTTAGTTTTTTTTTTTTTTTTTTTCCTTCCAATGGTAATCTCCAAGCTTTGCCAACCCACTTTAGCCTAAGTTTAGGACAGTGAGTAGTTAGTTATATGGTTATATACATGTCTAAGAAAATTCTGACAACAAGACGATAAAAGTCTAAGGAGACTAGGTTTTAAGTGGGACCTTTTTTGAATCTCTAGTGTTTCTTGGGACTTTTCTTAGTGCATATTGAATCATTTTCAGTACTTACTACTATCCTAGGTTATCGAGTTGTTCTGCTAATCAACCCACACATAGGCATTCGGGTTAGATAACTTCTTCCATAATCAAGTTTCCGCTAATCAACCCACTCTAGCCTTAACCCTTAAGTTCTGCTTCAGCCTGCAAGACACATAGGCACTTGGGAATATTGCACAATGGTCATTATGCTTGTCCACGTGGTTTACCCAAGTATAAGCGATGAGACTGTTCGGGATTTTCCTCCAGGTTATGGACGGTTTGTCTTGCAAACAAACACCTCCACCAACAACCGAAATCTTTTTGTTAACTCTCATTCTGGAGACTCTTCACCATCTTCCCTAGTTTCCTTCCTAGGAGATAGTCCTTCAGTGACGATCCTCCCGTCTCACTTGACCTCTCATTCGGATAGTTGACAATGTCTATCCAACCATTCAAGCTCCCTCTTCAGGTACTACTTATCTCATATCTAATAGCAAACAATATTCGCATCCACTACGCAAACTTGAAGTTTATGACTTATACAAACCACAAGCTTGAGGGGGAGTGATGAAATATGAATGCTATGATTGTGGCTGATAACTAAGATTCTCAATCCATTCTCTGATTGAGTGTAATTACATGATTATGATTGGCAATCATCCAAAATCATTTAATCAATCAATCAATTCTCTGATGGAGTATAATTACATTATTTTGTTTCCTTATTGTATAGATAAACTTTTGTATAAATATGTGATGCATTCACACACAATACAATTAAATTCATCTAAAGATATCTCTCGGACATACTTCGACCTTTCAGTTATCTATGTTGTCCTCTCAAAGATTTCTCTTAGGTAGGGGTGAGTGGTTCCGGGTACCCTACATTTTCCGGGGGAACTGGAACCGGAACCGCACAGTGCAGGTTCCCAAAAAAAGGAACCGGAACCGGAACCGCACAGTGCAGGTTCTTCAATTCAAGGAACCGGAACCTAAAATGCAGGTTCTGATTCCTTTCCAGGGTACCCTGTAAAAAATCAATTACTCCCCTATTAGTTTAAAAAATAACAAAAACACCTTATAAGTTTACAAATACACCCCTAACAAATTTTCATTATTCATTCATTTGTGTCCAATGTAACTCCATAACTTGTAATCTCAAGCAACACTTGAATTTAATTAATTCTCACAATCACCATAAAATTCGTCAATCAAAACCAAAATACAAACAATTATTCATCACAATTCACATAAAATAAATTATTAATAATTAATTTATTAATTTAATGTTATAATTGGTCAATTGGGTATTTATAATATACCAAATATATTTAGTAAATTTAATATTATAAACTAGTAATGTTTAATTAAATAAGTGATCATACTACAATACAAATTATAATATTATAATTAATTAAATGATCATACTACAATGTAAATTGAATGTTTATAATTAATTAAGTAATACTATTAATTATAATGTAATATTATATTAATTAAATTTTTAATAATTTAATTAAGTTTGTAAATTGTTTATAATAGATGTTATAATTAATTAAATAATCATACATAATTTATATATAATGTTGTAATTAATAAAATTATAATATTTTGATTAAATATTGTGTAAATTATAAATTACTAATGTTTATAAATAATGTCATATCATTAAGTGACATTAATTATGTTAATGTTTATTAATTATTATCATACTATAATGTATAATGTTAATGTTATAATGAATTAAGTAATCATACTATAAATCTATAATTTAATATTATAATTAATTAAATTTCAAATCTTTGTTAATATACTAATTTTATAATTGAATGTTATAATTGATTAAGTAATCTATTATAAATTATAAGGTATGTTTAAATTAATTAAATTTTTAATCGTTTAATTAGTAATGTAATAATATAGTAAATTAGTAAATTACTAGTGTTTATAATGTAATGTTATAAATTCTAACTAATTATGTATTATGTAATCATTAACTACTTGTAATGCTATAATTAAGTAAGTGATCATAATACTAATGTAATATAATAATATTATAATTTATTTGAGTATTATTACATAATGTAATGCTTAATTAAAATGAAATGTTTATAAGGTAATGTTTAATTAATTAAATTTCTTATCATTTATTAATTTGTTGATGTTTATGTAGTAAATTAGTAATTCTAATGTTTAAAACATAATACTCATAACTCATAATCAATTAAGTAATCATTTAATTATGTAATGTTATATTAATTATATGATCATATTATAATAGTATAATGTAAGTTATAATAAATTAAGTATCATACTATAAATCTATAATTTAATATTAATAATTAAATTTCAAATCATTTGATAATATACTAAGGTTTATAATAGAATGTATAATTGATTAAGTAATCATATTATAAATATATAAAGTAATGTTATAATTAATTAATTTTAATCGTTTAATTAAGTAATGTAATAATATGTAAATTAGTAAATTACTAATGTTTATATTGTAATGTTATTTCATAACTAATTATGCAATCATTTAACTATGTAATGCTATAATTAAGTAAGTGATCATAGTTATAATGTAATATAATAAATTATAATTTAATTGATTAATTATTTAACTATATTTAATGCTTAATTATGTTTTAATGAAATGTTTATAAGTAATGTTATAATTAATTAAATTTCTTATCATTTAATTAATTATTATGCTAATGTTTATGTAGTAAATTAGTATTACAATATTTATATATAATGACATAATCAATTAAGTAATTATTTATTATGTATGTTATAATTAATTATATAATCATACTATATTATAATGTTATAGTGAATTAACTATTAAGTAACTACTATAAATTTTTAATGTAATATTATATTAATTAAATTTTAATCATTTAATTAAGTTTGTACTAATGTTATAATAAATGTTATAATTGATTAGTAATTGTACTATAAATCTATAACGTAATGCTATATTAATTAATTTCTAATTTAAGTCAATTAATAACTATTTAATTATGTTATAACTTTAGTCAATTAATTAAATAGTAATCAATTAATGTAATGCTATAATTAATTATACATAAATCATTAAGTAATGTTATAAAATTATAATTAATTAAGTATTAATTAACTATAATGTAATGTTATAATTGATATTATAATAAATCTAGTAATTAAATTTATTAATGTTTATCAATTTATCATATATAATTAATTAATTACTAATTTATTATAGATATACTTAAACTTGATAATTAAAGTAGTAACTAAATATATTATTACTCAATCAAATATACTATTTTATTCAAAAATAATTCGTTTAATACATTAAAAATGTAAAACACTTTAATTGGATCATAATTCCAATTATTCACTTATTGATCTAGGGTTTAGGGTTTAGGGTTTAAGGTTAGATAACAATTAATCTTAAGAAATTGCTGGAAAAAGCTACGCAAAGGGTCTTCACTTTGTTGAATTTTTTGTAAACAAGTGATATCCGTCCAAGACTGAAGGTGGAAAGATTTTTTCATTTAACACAAAAACGAAAATAAACCATTGTTGAAACCATTTTGGAAATGTTTTGGACACTTTTGTCAAAAATGAAAAACCAGGAGTGTGTTGTATGAGTTAAACAGAAATTATGAAACCATGCCTTTTGATAATCTTTATAAGAAAATTCTTGGGGAATGAATGATTGAGAAAATGGACTTTTTTGATAAATTCCAGTGCGCCAGTCTTGAGGTCTTAAAACCTTTTTAATTTTGCATTTTGAAAAAGCAATTCTATTGGGATCATTTCTTCAGGATTAGGGTAATCTCTATTGATCAGTATCAACTAAATAAATTCATAAAATGTTCTTTGTTTTAAAAATCATCAGGAATAAAAATAAAATCTGGGGAAAATTTTGATAAGTTTCTTGCATTTTGTCCCCATATTCGGGTTCAACAATGCAAATTGATTGAGTTATATCTTTTTCAATGTATTGAAAGTGGATTAATGTCACCGTTTTGATGGGGAAGGTGTATAGTTGGTGGTATGGTAAGGGCTTGTTGGTAGTTTCTTGTGTGAGATGAAGAAACAGATTCTTCATCAAGAGATGTATCCGGTTTGGTTGGGTGATAATATTTTTCTGTTTATTGGTTTTGATCTTGATTGTGAAGTTTTGTTGTGGGGTAATAGGTTGTGTGAGGTGTAGCATCGCATACGATGCCTTTGATTTTGGATCGTTTTTGGTTTGATGGGATTGCCCATCTTTTCCTCACTCTCACTCTTTCCTAATAAATCTCTTTCCTGTAAGGTGTTGTGTGAAGAGAGACTATTAGAAGAAAAGTTTTTTATTTTTGGCATTTGGTCGAAAATATATTTAAACTTTTGAAATCTTAATGCAAAATTGAAAACAAGTTTTTGTAATGCAGCATCCAAATTTTGTGATAATCGAGCCATTCTTTGGTAGGGACAATTCCAAACTTTTTAATTTGGTAATATTGTTTACCCTAGATATTGAAATATTTTTTAATTTACTAATATCCTTATTAATGTGGGATTGACAAATTCAATGTTACTTCTTGTCCTAAAATATTTGTTGTAATTCCCTTATTGGTTACACTGAAAGGGTAAATTTGAGTAATAAAAGGTGTACCATAAACGTCTTGATCTAATCTTTTGCTAAAATAAAAGTACTTTTAATACAAAAATTTTGTATCAAATATGAGTATTAGATAATTTGTAATTAATGTTAAATTGTTGACCATTTGCTCCATTAATCTTTCTTTTGTCTTTTCATAATATTTTGTTGGAATTAACATCCTTCTCTTATACAGTTTTGATCTGCTCCATTGTCAACTAGGGCTTGTGTAATAATATCTAATTCATGATTAATATTGATCCTAATGTAACATGCCATTTTTGAAATTGAATTCTAGAAATTTCATTAATAATGCTTCTTTAGTTTCTTTAATCTAATCCTGATTTTGAGTTGATGATGTCCTACAGTTTCTTTGGAGGCTTTTAACATAATATCTGTCTTGATTTCATATTATCATTTTGCAATTCTTAACTTGATTTTTCAGAATATTGATTTCTTCTTGTAAATCACTTAAAGTACCTTGTGTTGGTTTGTCAAATCTTTTTAATATTCTTTTAAGTTATAAGAATCTACATCTTTTTGTTTTTCTTCGGATAAAATTAATTCTTTGAGTTTTAATAATATTCTCTTTTAATGCTTCATCCTGTATTTTGTCAATAATATCTATAAAAATTCTTTTGTTTGGTAATAACATTTATTGACTTAGGTCTAAATGTTGATATCATATTTATTGATTTCATTGCACAGTAGCATGGCCCCATGCAATCACATCATCAGAGTCTTGTTTCGACTCACTCATTGATTCAGAAGAATTTTCTTGAATTTGATAATCATGTCTTCATTATCTGTATTGTAACTAGATTCTTCTTCAGAGTCTGTTTGTAAATTTTTAATAATTGTTGTTTTAATTCTGAATCTATTTCTAATTTTTTGATTTGATTTTTCATAGGACACTTAGTTGCGTAATGACCTTGTTGTTTACATTTCCAACAGGTGATAGGGTTTTTTGATATTTTCTTGTTAGAGATTTTTTCTTTTTATAAGGTTTGTCATAAGATTTTTGTTCATATTTGTAATCTCTTTTATAATAGGTTTTCTATATTTTTTCTGTTTTTTATCTTTTTTGTACTTAATAGAGGGGGGTAATATTTTTCATAACCATATTGACTACAAAATCCACTTAATTCTGTTTTCTTATGTTTTAATTCATTTTTAATTTAGCTTTTAATTTTAAATCAGTGCAAATTATTAAAGCTTCGTTGTTAATAAAACTAATTAAATCTCCGTAGGTTAAATCTTCATAAGGTATATTGCCATCGTGCTTTTTGTATAATGCATTCTTGACAGTTTGACTAAATAATCTAGGTAGACCAGGAACCTTTCTTTCCAATAGGTTTCCTACAGTCTGTTCTTGTGAATACTTTTGTAAAAACATATCTTTATACCATCTAAAATCTGCCATAGTTTGGACATCTTAAGTTAGCTAATATTTCTTGTGATTTTTTCTGAAAGCTGTTGGGTCTCCTACAAAGTTTTTGGTTATTGCATAAATTAATGTGGCTACAGCATCTCCTTCATCATGTTCATATTCTACTTGCCTAGTACCTTCTATTTGACTTTCCTAGTCTTTTTTGTTGCGTGTATATGTTGATGTTTATGTGATTCTGGTAAATCATTATCCCACCAATTTTTTAACATTCCTGTAAATCCTGAGACTCATATTTTTGCGATTTGATGGTCAGTGTTGTCATGTGATTTATGAGCTAATGCTGCCATAGTCATTTCTTGTAAAATATTAATATTGATGTTCAGCTAATCCGTCTATATTCCATTCATCTATTCCGGTTCCAGTGTAGAAGATCTTGCTAGTTGTGATTATCTTCATATTGCATATCTGGCAAAGAAGGTCTTGGATAATAGTTTCGAGTTTTAGGATTCTCATATTATTTCTCATTTTATTAATAGATAAGTTTTGAAAATTTTTATTTAATTCTTCTATTGGGTCGGATTCGGTAGGACATTATGTTTGATTTAGAGGATGATAATTCACTAAGTTTTTTACTAATTTTCTAAAATAGTATTGTGATTATTGAGTTTATAATTTCTTCTCTTGGAATGTCAAAGGGTCTAAAAATGGTTTAACATATTTTTGTGAATAAAGGGGTTTTGAAGTTGATGTTAAAGTTGATGTTGAATTTCCTAAAGTTGGTGAATTTGTTGAATTTTATTATCTCCTCCCGGGGGTTTAGGTTTAGGGTTTAGGGTTTAGCTTTAATATTAATGTATTATAATATATAAAGCTTTTAATATGGTGTAATTTATATGAATAAGTATAATTGTATTCGTATATTTATTAATTAGGTTATTCTAAAAATTAACTTTTTTCTATTTTAATTTTTTTATATGTAAAAATAGAAACTCCCCCATTTTATATTTCACAAATATTTCATTATAGTCCAGTTCCAAAATAGGCTCTAAACAGGTTCCAAAACAGGTTCCAAAACAGATTCCAAGCAGGTTCCACAGGTTTCAAATAGGTTCCAAAACAGGTTCCAAACAGGTTCTAAACAGGTTCCAAAGCAGGTTTCAAATAGGTTCCAAAACAGGTTCCAAACAGGTTCCAAAACGGTTCCAACCGGGTACCCCTATAGGTTCTAAACGGTACCCTTTTTACAGGTTCCGGTTCCTCCACTGCAGAACCGGACCGAACCGCAGTAGGGTTCCAAAAATTGGAACCGAACCTATCCGCACAGTGCAGGTTCTGGGTAGTTTCGGTTCCGGTTCCGGTTCTTATCCTCGGTTCTGGTTCACCCGCTACCCTGCTCACCCCTACTCTTAGGCATACTCGTCTTTCTTTAGATGTCCTTTTGTCCTCTCAATTAAAATGAGAAATCGGTGATAAGGAGAGAGAATATTATTGACTTTTTATATAAAAATTTAAAATTTTGACTAAAAAAGTCTCTTTATCTTTTTATATTTTCTTTTCTCTTTCTTAAAATAAAATCTTTCATTTTAAATAAAGATTTTTAACGCAAAACTACGAATGAGAATAAAAAAAATGTATATATGTAAGACAAAGTTTTCAAGATGAATAAAATAAATGGTATTTTGAAAAGATTATTTCTGTTGGGTAGATAATAAATTTTACATTTTTATTCTTTTATTCGTGTTTTCAAACCAACACGTTTTCATTTTTAACGTTTTTAAATATTAATTTTAGACTAAAATACTGAATGTCTTTTTATTCTACACAGTTCCAATATATTTAATATTTTTAAAAATACAAGAAATGGATATACAAAAAATAAACAAATAAAAAAAAATAAACGCATACTTTCCAACTTATTCCGTTATTTGTTCAAATTAGGCCAGCAAATGAATCGAACACGAACGAACGCCCTCATTCGAAACTCGTTTGATAAGCACAAAGGGGTGTTCAAAATCGTGTTCAAACTCGAACGAACACAGAATGGCTATTCGAGTTCATTCGATTAACCAAACGAGCAGTTCGTGATGATTCGATTAACTCGTTCGTATAGCTTGTAAATATCTGTTCGAATAACTTATGGCTGTTCGAATTCGTTCAATTAACCAAATTACGGTTGTGACTGAATTGGATTTGGATTTTGGGCCGGGTAAGGGAAAATATGGAATTGGGTTTGGATTTTTGTTTGAAAAATTTGGTTGGGCCGGGTTAATTTGTTGGTTATTGGGTTATATATATATACAAAAAAAAAAATTATTATCATACATATATTAATCATAGATTAAATATGTTTAATATATTATTAAATTACCAAAATTATAGGTTATCATATATACATTATCATTACATAAATTATCATAAATATTTTAAATATCTACATATATATTTTGTATCAACACCCATAAATTCATAATGGAATTGGGGTTTATTATAATATATGATCAATACATATGTGTGATCAATTTGTTATATATATATATATATATTATCATTACTGTCTGCATATGTATTTTGTATCAACACCTATAAATTCACAATGGTATGAGGGTCTATTGTAATATATGATCAATACAAATGTGTGATTAATTTATGTTTAATTAAGTTATTATGTTATTAAATTTGTCATGTTCTATATCACTTGTTATACAATATGTTATGTTCATAAATTTGCCATATTATATTTAATTAAGCTATTATATTATTAAATTTGTTATGCTATATATCACTTGATTGTACAATATGTAATGTTCATCAATTTACCATACTATATTTAATTAAGCTATTATGTTATTAAATTTGTCATGTTATATATCACTTGATTATACAATATGTTATGTTTATCAATTTACCATACTATATTTATTATTTATTAATTGAAATGTTATTTCGTAATATTTAATTATTGATTACATTTGGAAAAATATGAAGGCATTATGTTATTAGATTTGTTATGTTATATATTACTTGATTATACAATCTATTATATTATTAAATTTGTCATGCTATGTATCATAATAATTTATTATTTTTTAATTAAAATACTATATACTTATATATTTAATTATTGATGACATTTGAAAAAAAAAATTCAAATATATTATAGTAGAATCTCTCTATAGTAATACTCTATATAGGAATAATCTCTATATAATCATAAAAAATTATGGTCCTAACTTGGGTCAGCTATAAATAAGAATAAATTTCACATTGTAATAAGTTATAATTTTTCTAGGTCCCGTTTTAAAGAACTTGCCTCTGCATAGTAATAATTATATGTATATTAAAAAAAAAAAAAAAAAAAAAAAAAACATATGCTATGTTACATTAAAGGTTTAAGATGAAATACAATATTTATCTAAAGTTATTTGAGACAGTAATTTATGTTTTATAGTTGTTATTATATCTTTTATCTTACGGATATGTAATAAGTCATCAGCATGGACACCTTATTGTTGAAGCTTAAATATTTATAGCTTCTTAAGTATGTTTAGAGTTTCTTGACACGAAATTTTTGGTATTTTCGTACTATCATCCTCAATATTATCTTCTTCCTCTTCTTGTCTAATTCCAATGATAATTTCTTCTTCCGTTAAAACATACACAACTTGTTACTCATTTGGATGATTAAGGAAGACATTAATATCCATTTAATTAGTGTAGTGAAATTGTTGAATTTGTTCACTCAATTTATTTGTACTCTTGAAACATGAATTATAAAATAAGAAATCAAAACAATAATTCTTGTAACTACACCTCTATTAAGTTATAACCTCCTCATAATAATAAATTTAGTTGATCCCAACATTATGACTATAAAAATGTTCTACTGTATATATATAAGAAAAACAAAAGCATCATAATATTTTATTATTGATTACTATTAAAAAAAATTCATCAAAACTAAACCAAACATAATATAAAAAAGAAAAAATATAAATATATATAATAATATATACCATGTTTTTAGAACATAAATGAACGAATAATTGAATAGATTGTTCGTGAACGGATGAATTAGTCGAACGCAGTATGTTTGCGAACATAATCAAACGAACATTCTATGTTCAAATTCGAATCAAACATATTATCAAACGAATATCAAACTATTTACGAATAATTTATTATCAAGTCGAATCAAACATTTATCGAGCAAACATCGAGCCGTTGGCGAACAGCTCGGTTCGTTTGCAGCTTTGGTTTAAATTCAAGTTTCCGAATTTTAAAAATAAAATAGTCCCACCCACCCATGCCGGAAATAAGACTGTGTTACCCTTAATGTTGCATTAAATTACAGAAAACTAGTAAAGGTTTGCTCATTACTCCGATCATCCTCACTAAACTTGCTTGGCCACTGCCAGAATCGGCGTTTGGTAGAACAAGTCACAACAGAAACGACGTCGTCATCTCCCTAAATTCCCGATAGTTGTGCGTCGTTCGTCACAGGTTCCACCTCTAGACTAACTGTTATTTCTTTAATTTCTATTCATTTATATCTTTGTGTTTTATTTGATTTTCGAGGGTTTTAACTCAACTTAATTGGGTTTTTATTAGAATCCATGTTTTGAATTTATTTGAATAGTGTTTTCTAAAGCCTTTTAGTTCTCTGATTTGATCCATCTAAATTTAGTTGTTTTTTTCATTTACAAATTCTGGACCAAATTAGGACTTAATACAGTTGATTTTATATTGCTATGTTATAGATGAAAATATGCATTCTTGTGGACTCTTTGTTCAATGAATTATTATGAAACTTAACATAGTGGGGCTTGTTTGTGCTGAGCCAAAAATGAGGTTGAGCCTTAGGGAAACCCCACTGTTTTATTTTTATTTTCTTTGTTTTATTTTTATTTTGTTCTTGTTTGATTTCAGTTGTTTGATAAATACTGTTGCTCAAAATGTCTATTGTCTTTGGCAATTCAGGCTCTATGTGCATCAAAAACTTTTGAGATGAACTAAAAGTTTATTTTGATGGAGTGCATCGTGCAAGGAATTATAGAGACACAGGTAAGTTACATAAACACAGAGAATGTTTTTTAGCTTTATTTAAATCATGCAGATTCTAATATATATATATGCACACACAATTGCACAATGGTAAGATTTTTGAGTGTTAAATTTATTGAGGACGGCCCATCTTGCTTTTAGTTTTGTTTGTGTGAGTTTGATTGTGGTACCCTATCTGAAGTGGACTAAGGAGAATTAGTAGCGTGGGAGAAAATGGTGTCGGTGTTGATTTTTGAATGAAATTTGACTACTGATTTTCAAAACTGAGATATTTCTCAAAAATGATTACAGTGATATGAAACTTTTATTGTTATATTGGGACACAAAACCAAGTCTAATTTATGTCATATATGCTGTTGGGTATTATGCTTTACTTTAAGATTTTGTGGACTTTAGAAATTAAGTGATAAAAAGAGTGGGAGCTTTTAAAAATTGGCACTGCCATTTCCATGTTTCTTTTCCTTGTATGTTGACTGTTTCATTGGGATAGAGTTTGCTTATTTTTCAATCTTGGTGTTTAATTTAGTTGTGTCAGAATTTTACCAAATAATACTGTACAATTATTATGGACTAAGTTGTACTTGCCGGACTCTTTGGTGAGAGGTACTCAATAGTGTAGTTTCTGCTACTGCTTTATAATGCTTGGTCATTATGTCTAAATGTGTGTATGTCATGGACTTGAGTGCTTCCAAGCACATGTTCATTAGATGTATGTACAAAAGTAAGTTTTTGATTCATTTGTCAAGCTTTAACAAACCTTGAGATGTTTTAGCAACCCACATTGTAGTTCATTAATGTTTTCAAATCCAAAGTACTTAATCTTTTGATTTTTGAAGTTTGGCTCAGTATTGCTATGCTGTCTTGCTGTTTGTCTTAGTTAACTACTTCGTTTAGTATCTTATGTTTCCATTGCCCGGTCACACTTGGTACTTATTGGTCTCAATTGATTTTGTCATTAGGGTAGAAATGATGTAAAAACATTAGCTCAATTAGTCATTACATGCTCAAAAATATCATTTATGATAATCAGTTTCGTTTTTTTCTTCTGTTTCTCACCTGATAAACTTATTTTCTTCCTTTCTAAAGACAAAAGGGAAAAAAAAAAAAAAACATAAATTTTTTCTTTTCTTTTTATTTATGTGAAGATGGTGTTGGTAGGAATTTCTTTAATATATAGTTCTTATCTTGCAGCATGTGGAGGCCCTTGAGATTCTTCTTCAGGGACTATGTGGTGTTCATAGAGAACGCTTGAGGATCCATGAAATTTGCTTAAAAAATTCTCCCAACCTTGGTAAGTATTTAGATCTTCTGTAATTTAAGCTTCATAGAAGGATGATGCACAAAATTTTAGAGCATGGGTAAATTAGGATGAAGATGAAACTTGTATGGTTTTAATATTGACTCATCTAGAATCTTATTTTGGTGCTATACACAATTGCCGGCTCAAATAACTGGCAGTCTTCTTTTAGCCAATTCTCTTTTTATATATTTTACAATTATATTGCTGTTGAAGAAGAAAAATAAGATTGTCACCCCATCTTATTCATTGATTCATTCTTATTTCGCATTTGACTCTCACATTAAGTTCACATTAACCAGTTACCCTGATTTTCTCGTTAGTTTAATTAACCAGTTGAGTTTTTCGGAAGCTAAATTTATGACTATAACCTAGAATGCATCAGATATTTTATCATCAATCATGCTTTGCTTACTGGATATATAGAATGATCATCATAAACCTTATTCATCCAAATATTACATGGATATATGTTAGATTACATGTTTAATACTTCTCATTATACGTAACCTAATGGTACTTCATATTTAGAGACATTTTCAACTCCCATATCTATATTTTCACTCAGAAAGCCTAGTGCTGATTATATATAATCTGGTCATTTTACTTTTTGCTGACATGTAAGCTCATGAACTTCATTTTCCAGGGAATGTTGCTTCAGAGATTAGACTCTTATGTGATCTTGAGCAGACTGAACCCATGTGGTAAAAATTGGAATTTTTTCTTTTAGGTGTAAAATTTCGTGTGTTTTATGTGGTTGAGAAATTTTATTTGTGCTGTAGGACTGTTAAACATGTTGGGGGTGCAATGAGGGGTGCTGGTGCAGAGCAAATCTCTGTTCTTGTAAGAACTACGGTGGAAAGCAAAGTAAGCAAGAATGTGCTTCGTCTATTCTATGCACTTGGCTACAAGTTGGATCATGAGCTGCTGAGAGTGGGCTTTGCCTTCCATTTTTTAAGGGGTGCTCAGATTACAGTTACTGTGTCATCTATTAATAAGATGCTAAAATTACATGCAACCGATGAGGCTGTGCCAGTGACTCCTGGAATACAAGTAGTTGAAGTGACAGCACCTGCAACCTCTGAAAATTATACTGAAGTGGCTGCTGCAATGTCATCATTTTGCGAATATCTTGCACCGTAAGAACTTTTGTTCATTCTCAAGACATATTTAGAAATCCTGTTATGACTAGTTTTGAGTAATCCAATTGTATGTCATATGCCAAAAATTAAAATTTCTGTGCTTGAAACTTGTCACTGTGCTATATCCTGTGCTTCACATCAAGTTACCTTGTGATCCAACTGTTGTGGATATCAGAAAGGCTTGACTGGTTAGTCATGCTTGTAAGGCTGTATAAATAAATGTATAATACTGCTGCATGTATTAAAATATTTTGAATACATAGTTATGATTATATTGGTACGATTAATTATGTTCAGAATCAAATGAAGGTCGAAGTTGTATTTCATGAAACTTGGTTCACTATTGATTCTATTTAAGAACTAATATGTAATCTTCTTGCTTTTGCTTTGCAGGCTTCTACATTTGTCAAAACCAGGTGTTTCAACAGGGGTTGTTGCCACTGCTGCTGCCGCCGCTGCATCTCTTATGTCAGATGGTGGAGGCACAACTTTGTAGCCAGGTTGTAAGATTGCTAGGTGTTAGATACATTTTATTAATACTCGCTTAATTATCGATTTCTGCTTTTAAATCATCGCTCAAGATGCCTCTGCTGTAACCACTTCAGAACGGCTGATATAGTTGTTTTCATTAACTTAAAACAAGATATGAAGTGGATATGGAAGAGTATGATGTTATTCAGGGCTTTACCTTTCAAAGCTCAATTTTCTGTAGATTTTCTTCATGCACAGGCGTAAGGAAAGAGTTAAGCGTTGGATTGACTGGCTGAGCCTGGAATGAGAAATTTTAACTGTGACAGCTTGACAGAATTGCTTGCAAATGAAGAAAAAGAGGAAAAAGCATGGTTGTTGAATGTGAGGGACACATATTGGCATAAATCTTAAAATGGTTCTTGTGGAGTAGGTATCTTTTTCTGTCTTAAATATTTTCCAGGCTTGAACCAAAAGAAGGTTTCATTGTAAGACGTTCCACAATGGTTCTACGGTATTGGTTCAGGCTTATTATATGCACGACATGGGTTAATACTCTTGATTGAAAGATCAAATACTTCATGTCGATGTATTGTTTATGCTCTTGGTATCTAGCTTCACTCCAAGAGTTAGGATTAAGACCTATATACTGCTGTACTGTGATTGAACTTGAAATTTATCTCAAGTCTTGCATTTTTAGAATATGTTTTACAATTGTAAGAATTTAGTCTTTATCCAAAATAATTGCATAATTTTTGGAAGACAAGACTGATGGTATATATTATATGCTGGATCATGAAGTGCCTTTTCTTTCGAAGTTGGATCTTTGGACATCATATCATGCGAGACTAAATTAATTTACTGAATTTTTGAAAAAGTGTAAACAATAGAGGGGATGAGCTGAAATAAACTCCTTTTGACATTCATATGATCATGGTAGAGTTGCTCTACTAAATTAGAGGTTTAAAGGGTTTATTTCATTCACTCTCGTGAAGGGTTTGTTTGATTTATTCTCGTGAGAGATAGTTAAGTTGCCACAGCAATACTCTTGATCATGGGGTATTCTTAATATATGTGTAGGGTGTTTTTTGATATCTATAAGGGATTTTTTTTTTTTTTTTTTTTTTTTTTTTTTTTTTTTTTTTTAAATCTTGAAGGGGTTTAATTATATTTAAGTGTTGGTTTTTGATAATTTGGGGAAGTATCTAATACATTGCTCAAGAGAAATGAAACTAACACATGTAGAATCTTAACTATCTTCTCAGGGTGAAAGAAGTTAACCCATGGTTTAAAACCATACTTTGTGAGTATCATTATTCATGATAACTACAATTCTGATAAGTAGTTTCACCTGTTTTAGCTATTGGATTTGGATCATGTCTCAATTTAACATAAAAGGTTGTGTATCTGAACAAGGTGGTCTAGAGCCCAACATGACAACGCTGACATAAGCCGAGTTGAAGCTGCTTTGCTTCTCAACGGTCTTCAAATCCGTTTTAACTACCTCAGTCGCCTACCACCACACAAGTTTAACCCGCCACATCTGACTCACTGAAAAACACACACACAATCCACATAAAATTTCTACACAAACAAACTCATGGCCTCTCTGATGATCCTCTCTCAAACTACTCTCTTGCATTCTTTTCTTCTACCAAAACTTCTTCTCTTACTCTTAATCCTCTCTTTACAGACCAATCTCTCTCTTTCAAACCCTACAGAAAATCTCTATCTTTATCTACAAAAACATTTTCAGTCTCAGCTTCTTCACAGTCTCTTCAAGCTCTCATTTTTGACTGCGATGGAGTCATTCTTGAATCCGAACACTTACATCGCCAAGCTTACAACGATGCCTTTTCTCACTTCAACGTCCGTTGCGACTCTTCTTCTCAGCAACCCCTCAACTGGGGCTCTGAGTTTTATGATGTGCTACAGAATCAAATTGGTGGTGGCAAACCAAAAATGAGATGGTCTTTTTCTCAGCAAACTGTATTCATTTCATTTCTTCTATCTTAACTTTCTGCTGATTGGTTTTTGGGTATTTTAAGGTACTTTAAGGAGAATGGATGGCCATCTTCAACCATATGCGAGAAGCCCCCAGAAAACGATGACGACCGAAGCAAATTGATTGATACACTTCAGGTACAACAAATAAGCGTCGGTTTTCAGTTACTGTTTGGGTTAGTAGTTCTTAATTTATGTGTATGCTTATTGTTGTCAATTGATTTATAGATATTGAATTTTAGTTACTAAAGAGTGTTTTGTATACAACTGTGGTTTTGTAGGACTGGAAAACTGAAAGATACAAACAAATTATCAAATCTGGAACTGTAAGGAGAATTTTAAATTACTTTTATACAGATTTTCTTTTTCATTGTGGATTTTGTTGTGTATTGATTGAGTATTTGCTGGTGTGATGGCATTTTGACCAGGTGGAGCCTAGACCTGGAGTTCTTAGATTGATGGATGAAGCAAGGGCCAATGTAAGATAATACTTTATTGTTATTATTCAATTGTTGTATCATGGTACTTTGAAATTAGTCAGTCTTCATGTTCTCATCATCTGTTAGTTGGACTATGTGGTTTCTGTTTCTTTCTTCTAAGATCTTTTATTACATTTTTCTATTTTGTGATGATAATTTGTGATTTAATAGCTTTTATTCTGTTTTTTAATCACAGTTTCATATTTAATATATTCTTCTTGTAGTCATTTCTTTTTTCCTGCTTGCTATCACAGGGAAAAAAACTGGCTGTTTGTTCTGCAGCAACTAAAAGTTCAGTTATTCTTTGTCTTGAAAACCTTATAGGAATGGTAAATTCTTTCGCTAGCTATATGAAATGGAGGTGTTTTTCATCCACAAATGTTTGTTCATTTGTTATATGTTCCTTGTTACAGGAGCGGTTTCAAGGTCTTGATTGCTTCCTCGCGGGTTAGTCGATTAAATTTGAAATGTAATGTAGCTATGTAGTTTGCTAAAAGATGTGGCATACTCTTGCTGACAGTATGAATGCTTTATCTAAGTAGTTTACCCCTTATAGCTTCTGAACCTGGCGGGCATATAATATTATTTGGTGCGCTTGAGACTGTGAAGTCTCATGTCGTGATGACATACGGACTATAGCACATTGATGCCAAATGATTTTTGTTTCAATTTCTTTTAAATTAACCTTCTACAAACTTGTACATCCACAAACTGAGTTCACATATGCTACATCCTTTCATATTTCATTTCCAGATTAGCTCCCTTTAAGGTTGTTGCTTTCTGTTTGATCCAATTTTTTTTTTTGTTTGATTTTATTCTTAATGATTTTGACCTCATATATTAGCCTTGTTTTGCTTCTGTACTTGCAGGTGATGATGTAAAACAAAAGAAGCCTGATCCGTCTATTTATGTGACAGCAGCTAAGGTAGTTAATGTAACAATAGTATGAACTACAACTTGTTCGATGAAACCATAGAGTTCTGCATACCACTTGGTGTTTATTGTAAATTGATCTTAAAATTTATATTCCTTGCAGAGATTAGGCGTGTCAGAGAAAGACTGTTTGGTGGTTGAGGACAGTGTCATAGGGTTGCAAGTAAGTAATCTATTTGTTGGATTACATTATTTATTTGCGGCCATTTAAAACCTTGGAGAATCCTCTTTTCAGTTTCTATATCACTTTGAGCAGATCATGATTTTAGAAACACTAATGAGTACTTATATGTAATTAATTGGCCATTCAATCACAAATTTCAAGTCTTAGCTTCAATTTTATCATCTCTCAGTTTTGTTGGCCAGTTGCACATTAAAAACAAGTTCATTAACCATATTTAACCTCTAAAGTGAAGCAAGTTCATTTCTGCAGGCAGCAACAAGTGCTGGAATGTCATGTGTGATTACCTACACATCGTCAACGGCAGACCAGGTGAGGCCTTACCCTCCCACAGAGATGATCATAAATACGTGTTCAAACAATAAACACAAGATCGCCTCGAGAGATAACGATCCTATTTTTAATTAAATACAGGATTTCAAAGATGCTATAGCAATCTACCCTGATTTGAGTAATGTAAGGTAAGGTTTCCGAAAATTTATCAGCGGTACATATTGTTACTTTTCAGTTGACATTCTTCAAAAGCTTATCCTTGTCTCTGCAGATTGAAGGACTTAGAGTTATTGCTTCAAAATGTTGTTCCTGCCAGTTAGGGAATTCCGCATTTCCTTAGAACCAGCGATAAGAGCTTGTGTGCCTTTAAAGAAATTTTGGCTGCCTGCAGGTATTTGGTTAATGGCATTGATTCTTGTACAACTCATTTAAATGCATCGCCTAAAAATTCAAAGAATAAAATGTAACATTAATTACTAAGATGTGCTAATATATATATAGAATATTTTTGTATAAATTTTTTAATTAAAATAAGAAAAATCATTCCTATAAAATAATATATGACATAATTTTAAAAGTATAATACTCATATAATTGGTAAATTCATGTTTAATCTTTGATATTATAATTATAATATCAAACAAACCGAAATGAAATAGCTTTAGAATATGAAAGAACAAACTAATTCTTTCAAACTAATACAAATAGATTGAAGGGAAGAGAGTATCACACGCTAACTCAAATGCTAAACTACTTATCACTAGGTTCGTAATGAAACTCTTAAGTTTATAACTGTTCCACAATTGGATCAAGTGTCCAAACATATTTTAGTTTGAGTAATACTACACTTACAAAGATTTATACAAAGTCATCCATACAAAGTAACATAAATTCCCCTATCGTTAGTGAGCCATTAGTGTGTCGTTAGAAATTATAATATGACCGGTTAATGAATATTTAACTAATTGCCCATCTGTCATTTACTTTTAACACAACTTAACAGTTGGGGGATTTATGTTATTATTATAACTACAAGGGGACTTTGTTGTTTAATTATACCTAAGGGGGATTATTGTTATTAACCTTTTTAAAAAATATTTTTTTCTTTACTGATAAACACTAAAATAAAGAAAATATATACATAGGAACTTTTATCCATCCAAAAGAAAAAAATATATAACAGTATTTTCTTATATCACTTGCTATGATTTTGTTTTCCAATTTTACTAGTGCAAGCTAACAATTAAAAAAAAAAAAGCCTCGCATGCCCCACCTCCTCCCACCCCATGCCATCCCTCTACCCTTATTGTAAAACACTAATATGACAAATGCTCCTAGTGGGGGGGTGAATAGGAGATTAAAAAATTAATGCGGAATAAAAATGATTGATTGTTTAATTGATATTATTATTTGACCACCTTTAATGTTAATTAATTGATTGTGTGAGACAAGGTTAGGTAGACGCTATATGCCAACTTTGAATAGCTCTTTTGAATGAATGATTTGTATTTGTGCACACACCTTGTTGAATGCAAATTGGTTCTTTGTTACAACTGCTTCTTGTTCTTAATGGGTTTTTAATTATTAGACTACATGCCCTAGTCAGTTTAGTGTTAAAGATACTAGGTTAAATCCAGACGCCAAATGATAATACCTTAATAATGGAAGTAGAAACCCTTGAAATTGGATTGAGATAACAATGGATTGATTATTGATATAAAATTGGATTATTATAGTGAAATTGAATATCTATGTTTTGGTTCATTGGTTTTTAATTCAATTGAATATTGGTTTTCTGATAGTTTATTTAGTGTTAGTTTATTTTTATTTTAGTTATCAGTTCTTCAATTTTACTTGAATTTATTAGTTTAATTAAGGCATGTTATATTAGGATTAATTGAGTGTTTACAAATCTCTTTGGGATTGACCCGTGCATACTAGGATATCGATTTGTGCACTTACAAGGAACTAAAATTGTTCATCATGTGTTGGTTGGAAAAGCTGATGAATAAGCTAAATTTGAGGTGGAGCTCCGAGATAGCTTGAATTCAAGGTAGCTTGATATTCCATAAACCACAAAAAGAGCAGATGTTGAGGATCAAGTAGAGTTTGGGCAGATTCACATGGAAACATACCAAGTGCTCAAAGATAGAACAATGAAGACTTTTGAAACGACTCTGAGGTATGGTCATGCAGATCTCATTTCATGTGCATTGTCTTTTGCTAAAGAGATGGATGAAGATGGACCTGAAAGCTTTAAAGAGGCGGTGAGCTGTAGAAAGGAATCTTAGTGGTTGGGTTCCATGGTGGACTCATTGTTGAATGAGTCCTGCGTACTTGTAGCTAAACCACTAGACCAAATGAGTGGATTCTCAAGAAATTCGAGTGTTTTCCTAGAAGACAGAGATCATCTAGAAGTTAAGGATCTCCCAAGAAGAAGAAATCTCAATTTGTGTAGAAGATCGATATGGTGAAAGTAGAGGTAATGTAGGTGAGGTAGTGTAATGCCTGGAAGTAGTCACCTCGAAAGTTGTATCTCAGGTTTGATGATGAGTTTACGACCAGGAATAAGTATAGAAGAAGTATGAAACATTAGTTTGTGTTTATTTAAAGGTGATAGATAGTCATGTGGGAGTCTTTTTGCTTCTATATGTGAAAGACATGGTTATTGTATCCACTGGAAGTGGAGAGGTCTAAAAATTGGAAGAACAATTAAGGGACGTGAGATGAAGAATTTGAAAGCTACGAAGAAGATCTTAGGGATGGAAATTGAAAGGTGTCCAAAAACAAGAAATTAAAAGGTGTCCGAAAAACAGGAAATTGTTTATTTCTCATGAGAAGTATATCAACAACGTCTTAGAGAAGTTTGGTGTGGCAAGTTGTATACTAGTCTTGTCACCATTGGTAGCTTACTTTAAGTTATAATTAGATGAGTCGTTGAAGACAAATTCTTTATGCAAGTGTTATAGGTAGTTTTTTGTACTCTACGGAATTCAGTTTTTGCTGCAAGCTTGATGAAGTGGTTCATGTCTAAGTCTAGAAAATATTACTGGCAAGCTGTAAAATGGGTTCATTTATTTTAGAAGAAACTGTTTTGACGTACTCTATGAAATTGCTAGAGCGGATAGTGAGGAGCTTAGAGAATATGTTGGTTTTGAATTTGCAGGGGATCTTCATAAGAGAAGGTCTTTAACAGGTTACACATTTACACTATAAAAAACTTCTTCCTTCTTTATGTTCGCTTTCTTGGTTGTGCGATTGCCTTGTTGTGGCCAAATTCTATGTGCATTTGCCTTGTTTAACAACACTAATTTATAGGAATTTGAGTATTAACAAAAATCTGGGATGTATTGGTTCCTTTGAAGCAACCGAATTTTTTGTTTTGTGAAAGTCTTATTCCTTAAATACACATTTTAGCGATAGGTCCAAAGGGCTCATGTAGTGTGTATGTACCAGTTAACACTTTTCTACTAAGCATTATCTTTAAAGTTTTCTATTGATTTTAAGCATTATCTTTTCTATTGAACTTGTTGAGCCAATGTGACATTCAATTTTTCTACTGGGTTGTGAACCATTTTAAGATATGTAAATTTTACTTGACCCCACAAATTAAGTTAACGAGTTAAGTTCGGATAAGAAAATTTTAGCACGACAGCCGGCAAAATTTTCCCTCCTAATAAGCTCGCATCAATTATTATTGAGTCAAGATATAAACTAAAAAAATATGTAATTGTGGTACCCGAATTTCCCTAAGGGCATAATGATAAATTCTCTATATGATATTACTTGCCCATCAAGTAAAATATCAAATGGATATCCTTCAATATAAGATACAGAATTACAATTAAATAGGGAATCAAGGTGAATAGGAAATGAATGTGACAAGATATGATCCAAATAAGGAAAAGGATCCTACATCCTCCTAAAACTCCAAGAATCCTTCTGCAACCTAAAATCCTATAGAGACAAGGAAAGTAACTCTCTTAAACCCTATTCTATTTCTTAATGATATAATCAATATTCATACAAAAATTGCACTTAGAGCATTCTGGATTGAAGCTGACTGTCGCCATTGTGCCATTATTAGCCTCTATCCCTATTCTAACCCTCACAGTCCCGCAAAAAGCCTTTGTTGTTTTCTTACGAGGTAAAAATCAAGGTTTCGTTTGTTTCACTTTTGGGAATACTATTATTAGTATTCCCAAAAAAGTTAAACAGTAAAATGTCATTATTTCCAAAATATTATTCTATATTTTTCAATTTCTTTTAAACTTCTTAAATTTGTTAATTTAACTAAACACCCTCAAAAATTTTTTTTAGAAATTACAAAAACTATCCGGCCACCCTCCAGCGGTGGTGGTCGGCTATCCGTATTTAATGGATGGGTTAGGGGTGTTTTTGTTAACTTTTAATATTTTATTATAGGGGTGTTTAGTAAATAAACAAACATAGGGGATATTTTTGTTAATTTTTAAATCCTACATCGTAATACCCGCCTAATTTAACTTTTTTCAAAAGATTATTCTAAAAACTATCAGAATAATGAACCAAACAGATCGCAAGTTTTCTTATCGGGATAGAAATTGACGCTATAGTCAAAGGCAGGAAGTCAATGGATCGAGGGCAGAATTGTGAAGCCATTGTGTTCTGAAGGGCAAGACAATCAACCCCAGTTTGGTGCGAATTTGCCATTAACAATAATATTACTCAAACTCAAAATAATATTTAGTATTTAATATTATAACAAACTCTAAAACAATTGAAATCGTTAAATATGTACAGTAAAACATCTCTATAGTAATACTATATATAAAAATAACCTTTATGTAATCATAAAATATTCTAATCCCAACTTGGGATAATTATAAATAAGAGCAAATTTCACATTATAATAAATTATAATTTTTCTAATTCTTATCTTAAGAAAATTGCCTTCACATATATAGTAATAATTATTTGTATATTGCAAAAAAATTATATGTTATATTATATTAAGGATTTAAGATGAAGTAAAATATTTATCTAAAATTGTTTAGGATAATGATTCATGTTTTAGAGTTGTTACCACATCTTTTAACTTGAGAGTATGTAATAACTCGCTAGCATGGACACCTTCTTGTTGAAGCCAAAATATTTCTAGCTTTTCAAGCATGTTTAAGGCTTCTTGGCATGAAACTTTTTGTATTTCCATATTATCGTCCTCAAGATTATTTCTTTTTTCTTCTTGTCTAATTGTGTAGTGAAGTTGTCGAATCTAATCACTCAATTTTGTATTGACTCTATTATTATCCTCATCCACTTTATTTGTAACTTGTAATTCATCGACATCAGATATCTTAGATATTGCTGCTTATGATTCCTTAAGACCATGAGTATCTTCTAACCGCTTCACAAGATCTTTTTGCTTCAAGTTGAGGTTTGATTCTTTAATTTTGCACAACTCAACACGAATATTTTCAGTCAATTGAGATTGTGTATTAACTTTGGGTGGCATGGTTGATTTGCAAGAGGAAGAAGGAAAGGTATCACTTGAATTGGTTGAACATTTTATTGAAAATCTAATTGAATAAGTTTAAACATAACAAACCTATCTATAGTAGGCTAATAACCATAATTCTACTAAGAAAAGTAAATAAGAAATCATAATACTATTAAAATAATGAATTAAAATCATAATACTACTAAAATAGTAAAACTAAAAAATGAATTGAAATCGTAATACTACCAAAACATAAATTATAAAATAAGAAATAAAGTAATATTAAAAGTAAATAAGAAATCATAATACTACTAAAACAATGAATTAAAATCTTAATACATACTATTAAAACGTGAATTATAAAATAAGAAATTAAAACAATAATTTTTGTAACTCTACCTCTATTAAGTTATAATCTCTTTATAGTAATATATTAGTTTGATTCCACTGTTATGACTATAAAGAACACACAAATATGGTAATATGAAGTAATATTGTACTTTTCAATTGTTTTGTTTATTTCTCTTATTATTCAAAAAAGGCTACCTTTTGATTGCCGTAAATTGGATTTGAGTTATTTTTTAAATTTAACTTAAAGATTTTGTGTTAATTTAAAATTTCGCTAAACTTTGACGTGTACTTGTTTTAAGTATCCAATAAATGCAAAGACCTCGTAAAAGTCAAGGCAAATGGAAAATAATAATAATGGGTGCGTTTGATTTATTATTTTGGATAAGATTTTAGGGATAGTATTGGGTTGTTGGATAGAGGAGTATTACGAGGTAAATTTTAAAAATTTATGAAAAAGCCCTTAGGTTTACTAATTTAATTAAAGACCCTAATATGTAAAATGACAAAAACACCCCCAGAATTTTTCGTGCCAGATTCCGGCCACCACCGTCGGAATCTGGCCGAAAAATTTCGTTATGGCACAGATCGGTCGGATCTGTGCCGTAACACGTCGTTATGGCCTTTTCCGGCCAGATCTACCACGGATCTAACCGGAAAAGGCCAGATCTACTGTCTGTTATGGCCGTCGACGGTCGAAAAAGGCCAAACGACGGCCATCTTTGGCCGTCAGCGACGGCCAAAGATGTGGCCGTCGTTTTCGGTTAACGACGGCCAAGATTTGGCCTTCGTTGACCGTCAACGATGGCCATTTCTTTGACCGTTGGATCTGGCCGGAAAATGCCAGATCGGTGAACTTCCGATCATTTCTGGTCGAAAGTTAGGCCGTTCTACAAATTCCGGCTATCACCGACGGTGGTTGCCTGAATCTGACAAGTTAGGTTGATGGGGGTATTTTTGTTAATTTTTAAACTTTTTTCAGGGGGTATTTAGTGAAATTAATAACCTTATGGGGTCTAAAAGTAATTAAAAAAATTAGGGTAATATTTCTAGAATAATGTGCCAAACATTATTTGGAGAATAGAATCCAGAATATGGATAAAAATACTAAGCCAAACATAGTCAATAAGTGAGAGGATGTAGAATCTCTGGTTTGCTGGAGAGGGAGATTGGAATTTTACCCAAAAAAAAAAAAATAGTAAAAATTAGTAATATTGAGGAACTCTATCCCACCCACAAAAGAAATCGCTGTTTAGAAATTGTGTTTCAATTGACCTTTCTATATCCCTAAATGATATTAGTATTGTATCTATTTCTACTTTGTATTGTTAATATATTGCTCTTGATGTTAATATTACTATTATATTTGTTATTAATTCTATTCTAATTATGATGGAAGGAAGCCCGGAGGGTGTTTATGTCTGTACACTGAAGATTTGTTGAGATGACCCAAAATCTTCAACATTCGTCAACTTCAAGGAAGAATTTTTTATCTTTGGAAAAAGCTGTCCTTACCTGTAGTTGGAAAAACTACAGGCACTGAAATTTCCTTGCCCACAATGTCGTAACCAACCAAGACTCTAGTACCACAATAATTCTTAATTTTATGATGAGGACATAAAATGTAAAAATATAATATATGGACACCTAATTCCAGGTACTTTGGCAGGCAGTGTCCCAAACGGCATGGCAGCTCCACTACGCTGACAAATTGAACGAGCTTAGCTAAACATGACATGGTTCACTTGGTTCTACATCAACCACGTATTTATTTTAACCAACTTGGTTTACTTGCTAAATTCAAACTATCACTGTTTGTCTTCACCTCGCGAGAAAAAAAGAGATCCGCATATTTTCGAAACACTCCTGAGATGATTGATGGCGGCGCTATGATTAGCAACCCAATAAATCCATCACACACAGCCACTAAAGGCAGATCATGCTTATCTTGTTTCCAAATGTGGAAATCTTATATAACTTCAAAGCATTACCGATTGAAAGAATGATAAATCCTATATATATATATATATAATTTCATTTAATCTAGTCAACACACCTGTCTCTATTCCTCTAAATTTTCATATATGGACAAACTTAGAGGTGGGTAGTGAAGAGGAAAGAGAATTAGAAGAATCTTTGGATATTAGAAAAAAAAAATATATTAGAGTTGCTGTTATGATCAACAATCTTATAAACTAGGATATTTTGTTTATTTCCTTTCATCAAATTATTAACAACACTAAATAGTACTATTTATTATGTATTCAACTATCATAACCATAGTATAATAATTCCAACAAGTAAATAAATTATTTGATAATAATGATCAAAATTTACACAAGAAGATATCTATTTTCTCGTTCCGAAATAAGAAAAAGATTATATTATGAAAAACAAAATTCTCAATTGAAGTCTATCATATAGGATAAAAAAGAGTTCTGAAACTAAGCATGTGTTTTTACAGTTCCATTTGTTCTATAAGCATGTTACAATTACAAATTATCTATAATGGAAATTATAAATATAGAGATAAAAATGTAATAAGACATATATTTTGTTAAAAGGGAACAAATTACATAACCCGACTACACCGATTTCCCATATGATGGGGTAGCGACCTAGAAATACTCAACATACTGTAGTTAGTTGTGTATAAACTGACGTCTAAACTACTAAATATAAAATTATTGATACTCTGATGTTGAATCAACAAACAAATGAATTAATCAAATCAGCTACTTAAGTCTCCATAATTCTCGATATTGAATCCATACGAGAATTGCGTGATTCGATAAAGATGGAACCAAACCAAGAAACAAAAACCATCTAGTCTGTGTTCCATATCCATCTCAAGGCCATGTTACTCCATGATGCAACTAGCCAAACTTTTTCACTCAAGAGGTTTTCATATAACCTTTGTCAACACTGATAAATCACAGACGTTTAATCCGCTCCAAGGGTCCGGACTCCGTAAAGGCTTACCCGATTTCCGGTTTGAAACCATACCAGACGGACTGCCACCTTCTGATCGTGATGCAACTCAATATGTTCCGGGTTTGTGTGATTCTACACGAAAGAATTGCTTGGCTCCATTTTTAGAGCTGTTTCTAAGTTAAATTCATCAGCAGAAGTTCCCCCAGTTACTGGCATAATTTCGGATGGAGCATGAGCTTTGCTATTAAGGCCGGGGAACTATTTGGTTATACCGGAGATTCAGTTTTGGACAGCCTCGCCTGGGCTTCATGGGATATTGCAGTTTACTGAATTATCAAAAGAGGCATAGTTCCATTCAAAGTGTGTTTCATTTAAGATATCTACAATTTTTCTCATAACTTGTTCATGTAAATATTAATACTTTTGTTGGATCAGTAAGGGAAGAACTAGGATTTGGTTTGCTAACACCAAATATCACTTTTCTTTGCAAAAGAAAGGAGACAATAAGATTTAAAAAGAGGGTCATATATAAAAATCATGTCATTGCGAATTAGATTTCATTTCAATTTAGTCATATAATCATATAGTTGTTACTTCTACAGATGTTAAAATTATTATGTCATTATAACTTTCAAAATCTGATGCATAATAATATCTGATAGGCTCTGTTATGCTGGTATCTAAAACGCAAGTTTCTTTGATTCTGGGGATTAATTGGTTTCCCGGTCATATAACTTTATGTACCTCATTTTACTACTTAACAATTTATGGCCTACAAATATCTGACCCATCATTTCAAAATGATTGTAATTCAGATGAAAGATTCCTTAGTGATGGCACTCTAGAAACACATATTGATTGGGTACCTGGAATGAGCAACGTTCGGTTCAAGGACTTGCCAAGTTTTGCCAGAAACACTGATCTCAAAACGAGACTTGTCCGTTTCAGGGGGATCAGAAGCACAAAACTGTTTAAAATCTTCTGCAATTATATTCAACACTTTTGATGAGTTTGAACAAGAAGTATTAGAGGCTATTACCTCCAAATTCCCCAACATTTACACAATAGGTCCACTTCCCCTGCTCTGTAGGCACGTCCCTGATAGCAGTTTCAAGTCATTTACATCAAGCTTGTGGAAGGAAGACTCGGAATGTCTTAAATGGCTTGACAAAAGGGAACCAAATTCAGTTGTATACGTTAATTATGGTAGCGTGACTGTGATGACTGACCAACACTTGAAAGAATTCGCATGGGGTCTGGCAAATAGTAAGCACCCATTTTTATGGATTGTTAGGCCGGATGTGGTGATGGGTGATTCTGCTGTTTTACCTGAAGAATATTTTGAAGAGATCAAAGATAGAGGACTTATAGCAAGTTGGTGTTCTCAAGAACAGGTGCTCACACACCCATCAGTTGGTGTTTTTCTAACACATTGTGGGTGGAATTCTACAGTAGAAAGCGTATGTGTCGGCGTGCCTGTGATTTGTTGGCCTTTCTTCGCTGACCAACAAACGAATTGTCGCTATGCTTGCACAACTTGGGGCATTGGAATGGAAGTCAATGAAGATGTAAAGCGTGATGACATTGAGGCTCTTGTTAAAGAAATGATGCAAGGAGATAAAGGAAAGCAAATGAGGCAAAAGGCTCAAGATTGGAAACAGAAAGCAGAAGCAACAACAGATATTGGAGGGAAATCTTATAATAATTTTAATAGATTGATTAAGGAGGCTCTCCATCATCGTAACTAACAAAACTACGTGGGCATGTCCTGGTTATACGCAATGAATGTGCACTGCTTTTTTGTGTCATCCGATGTATTATTATTCTCAAATTCACTCGTTTGTTGTGTTTCAAGACTTCCTATGTATTATTATGAAACCGAAGAATTGATAATAAGTACTAAATTGTGGGTGCATGCAAACTGGTGTATATTTATCAAGCGAATTCAATAGATTGTCTTTAAGATAGGGACAATCAAGGGCTGTGAGGTTGAGCCTCGGTATGCTCCCCCAACACAGCTTAACCCACGGTATGTTCCCTCAGTCAAGGGAGCATGCTGGAAATTTTAAATCTTGGTCAACTCAATTGGCGCATTCTTTAAAATTTTTATGTATTAATATTAAATTTAATAAAAACAAATTAAAAAAAATTAATGAGATTGATGCTTTATCCAGGGGTGGACAGTTTTGGGTACCTATCCTTTTTTTGGAGGAACAAGAACCGACCAATTCCTTTGATTTGGAACCAGAATCAGAACCGATGATTCCGGTTTCTAAAAACTTGGAATCAAAACTTGTTACAGGTTTCGGTTTCGGTTCTGAGTATCCGAAAAAATATCAATTACCCCCATTTTAAAAATAATAATAAATAAACCCTTATAAAATTACATGATCCCCCTAAAGTTTTTTTAAATGACAAATACACACTACAAACTTTACAAAAATTACAACTATTTCAATATCCATTTCAACCTCCCAAAATTAAAATTACATAACACTTTAAAACTTTAAATAACACAAGTACAACAACATAATAACATATAAACTATCAAGTTTCGTCCTCCCAAAATTTAAATGACATAAAACATTAAATAACACAATAACATCACATAATAAGTTAATAACATATCAATTTTCATCCTCCCAAAATTAAAATTACATAACATTTTAAATAACACAAGTACAACAATATGATAACATATCAAGTTTCATCCCCAAAATTTGCAGTGGTAATAGCAACTACAAAAAAGAAAAGAAAAAAAGAAGTCAATTAATCAATTAGTAATTTAGTATGTTAAAAAATAGAATAAAACCACATTAACTAAATGAAAATATAAGACATTGATATTAATAAGTTACCTAAATCATAAGTCTTTGCATCCACCAAGCAATCTTCAAAAGAAATAGGTGTGGGTGCACATCTTAACAAATCTTGTATACAAATTAACACTTGTACAACACCTAGAGATAAAAAAACTCTGAAATTGACCAAGTACACAACCCGATGTATTGAAAGTTGACTCGAAAGCAATTGTAAACACTAAAATTGCAAAAGACATCTCTTGTCATATGCTAGAGAACCTTATACTTTCCTTTATTTGCTTTCCAACAATCCAAGATACTCAACTCACACTTCAAGGGTTCATGTTTCTCCTCAAGGTACCGCTCTAACTCTGAGTTGTTAACATCAAGTACCCCTATATCCATCTCCTCCAAAAATGCGTCATTGATAAGGTGATACTTAACTGTACCATTAGAAGCAACAACACCATCTGAAGATTGATTAGTTCCCATTGGTGGAAAGGAACTAGAAGCTTGACCTTGTTCTACACTTGAGGCAAGTCGGTCATAAAATCCAAACAATCGTTCTAATACATCTCTCAAAATTGCAGTCATCATTTCAGCTTTTTCCAAGTCATTAGCATAAATCTTTTTATAGCACCAGCTCACATATATCATCTTATACCGAGGATCTAATATCATTGCAATCAGCATTATCACATTGGCTTTGTCAAGACTCTCATAATACTTGTCAAACTTCTCTCTCGTTTTCTTAAACATGTTGTGAAGACAAGGATTAGGGTCGTTCTCCCAATCATTCAAAGTAAAGACAGTGGAAACTATCTCATTAAAATAATTGTTAGAAGTTACATATTTCGTCCCCGACATCCTTTTAGTAGCTTTGTAAAACATTTCCAAGAATTTGGCAAACATAGTTGCTTTTTCCTAATTGTCAGATGAAAGAGTTTCATGTGACAAATCAATAGCTAAGTTGGGGTCCTCATCTTCCAACCTCTAAAAAGCTTTCCTGAATTTTATTGCAATATCTAACATGAGATAAGTGGAGTTCCATCTAGTGGCCACATCTAGACACACACCACCTTTATAAGTTATTCTTTCCTCTTTCACACATCTTTCAAATGCTAGGGCTCTACCAGGAGAATACTTCATATACTTAACTAAACTACGGATACGACTAATATTATCCTTTACCTCACTAAGACCATCCCTCACAATCAGATTCATAATATGAGCAATGCATCTCATATGAAAATACTGACCATCCATAATTAAGACATTCCTATCCACCAATCTATCCTTCAAGTAATTGATTGCCACATCATTAGCACTAGCATTATCCATCGTTAAAGTGGACACATGATCATCAATACCCCATTCAAGAATGCATTTCTCTTCCATTTTCCCTATCTCCCTACCTTTGTGACTACTAATGGTCACAAAACTCAGAATCCTCTTACGTAACTCCCAGTTCTCATTTATAAAGTGAGCAATGAGGCATAAATAGCTATAGTTCTAAATGGAAGTCCATATATAAGTCATTAGAGCAATCCTAAACTTCAGAGAACTTAACTGTTTTTTCAATGAAATCTTCTGACAATTGTAAATCTTCAAACAATCCCTAGCCACTGTATAACAGGATATATGCTTCCATAAAGGTTGCAATGAACTTACATATTTCCTAAAACCTAGCCTCTCCACCTTTGTAAATGGTTCTTCATCATTAGTTATCATCTCAGCAAGCAATTGCCTAGAGAACCCTTGACTAAATCTCCAAGTTCATTCCTTGTTATCTTATTTGCTTGTGCTTCTAAAAGATGAGAGAGTTGTCCTACTTTTATCAGCATTGTGGGGGGTATTTCTTACAACTTGATAAATGCTTCTGCATAGATGAAGTTTCATAAGTCACATTGTACGCCAACAACTTCTCACAATAGAAATACTTCATCTAGCAAAAGGCTTGCATAACACAGATAGCCAAATACTTGAAGGTGTGAAATATGTGGAGGTTTGTGGTATAATATTTAAAAGGGTGATTGGAGTTAGGAAGTCGATTGAGAATATAAGTAGAGGCCAAGATACATTCTCCCCAAAAAATGGTAGGTATGTGAGATTGAAATTTTGATGTTATAGCTATATTAAGGATGTGTCTATGCTTTCTCTCTACAATGTCATTTTGTTGAGGGGTATAAGGGCAAGAACTTTCATGAATGATTCCATGTGAATTGAGAAAAGTTGTAAAATCATTGCTAAAAAAATCAATACCATTGTTTGTCTTGATTCTTTTGATGGTAACACCAAATTGATTACTAATCATGAAGACAAATTTCTTGAAAATAAGAAATGTTTCAGATTTAACAGTCATCAAATATGTCCATGTGGCACAAGAATGATCATCCATAAGAGTTAAAAAATATTTAAAGCCATTATAAGTGGAATGTTTTAAGGACTTCATCTATCAATATGAACTAAATAAAAAATGTAACTAGTAGAAGAAATGCTAGTAGGAAAAACTTGTCTACATTGCTTAGCCAAAGGGCAAGTTTTACAATATGAAATAGGATATTTGACAAACAGGTCATGTAAAGAAGAAATTGGTTTCAACCTACAGAAGCATGACCTGGTCTATGATGCCATATTACACTAGAAACATAATTATATGCAGTAATGGTTTTATTGAAAGATGAAAACAGGCTAAAACTTTGTTCTTTCATCAGATAGTACAACCCATGGTGCTCTTTACCAATCGCCATTGTCAACCCATTCCATAAGTCTTGAAATAGACAAAATTTTGGGGAAAAAATGACATGGACATTGTTATCTTTACAAAACTTAGAGATGGATAACAGATTGTATTTAAATTATGGTATAAAAAGGACTCTATGTAACATAAGATTTGGAGATAGACAAACATCACTAGTATGAGTGACCAAAGCAGATAAACCATTTGGCAATCGAACATTATGATGTATGGAAGAAATCATATGATTTAACATTATTCAAGCAATGGAAATCAAACGTCATATATATGTTAATTAGTCCCGTTATCTAAGATCCAAGCATTACTCAAGACAGAGGCCATAAGAGAAACAGAAGTACCTGCAACATTGGTTGAGATATCAGTACCTTGCACAACATTCGCAATGATAGGAGATCCATCTTTCCCAAAGAGCTGCAAAATATCTTGATATTGTGTAGGAGAGAAGATTGAGTTACTGACAGTTGCAAAAGGTTGTGAAGGTTGAGGTGAAATTGAAGATTGCTCCTCTGATGTGTAGACAATATTATGAGTTGTGGGTGATTTATTGGTTTTCTTATTCATGTTCCTTCGTTGATTATCAAGATAGCTATGAAGCTTCTAGCAAAAATCAATTGTGCGGTTCTTCAAATGACAGAAATCACATTGCATCATTTTCTTCTTAAAAAGATTATCTCTATTGCCTATATTAGATGAATGGGTGATAGTGTTTTAAGAAAGAAAAGCCGCAACATCAGACTAAGTTTGGGCAGAATGGGTGATTCCCTCTGTTTTTCTTCCTGAATGAGCATACCAACCATATTCATCAAAGGCAAAGGATTCATTAAAAGAGTAGAACTGTGAATAGCGACATATCCTTCATTCAATCCCATAAAAAATTGCATGACCTTTTGAATTTTCTCATGTTCTTTATAGATGGTAGAAGAAGCGCTAGTGCAAGTTGGAGTAGGTACCTGATAATTCGAGAATTATACTATTTTATTTAGGCTTTTTGGCCGGATTTTAGATACTTCTTAGTTCGTTTATGCCTGAATTGCTACTTAATTCTATATATTTTATGTTTCAGGTCGAACCGTGCATTTTTAGCAAATAATGAGTGAATTGGAGTTTCTGGACTCAGAAGTAAGCGGATCTCAGAATTGGGGAAAGTTCCAAAGCAGAGTGAAGCACTATGAAGCTTGTTTCCATGAGAAAGCATTGAAGATCGAAGATCCAAGGAGAAAGCAAGCAGAGGGCAAGTCTATAATTTTAGAACTTTTCAGGAAGGTTCGCCGCGACAAAAGCAGCTAAGCACGAGATTCCAGTTTAGTTTGTCGCCGCGGCGAAATTCCTTCTTCGCCGCGGCGAAGTCTACAAAATTTGGTTTTCTCCAAAATGCACAGTTTTATTTTAGGAAAGTTTTAGGTCTTTTAGGCGAGGTACATAAGAAAAACCTTGCCATTTTAAGGGGGGTTTCGTCTGGCTTTCGTCTGGATTAGAGTAGTTTTTACATTTGGGAGGAGATTTGAGCTTTAATCTTGTGGATTCTTCAACTAGGGGAGATCTCTACTCTTTTCTTTGTATTTCAATATGTTGATTTCTGGGTTTATAGTTTATCTTGTTGTTTGTGTTAATTTAGTTATGAACTAACTCATTTTGGGTTAGGGTTTTGATGTAATTTAGATTTCTATGGATTAATCAATTGATGATTGTTGCTTTTATATTCTATTGCGTAGATTGTGTGATTATTCCGATTTTTATTGATTTTACTTGTTAAACATGATGAGATTCAGAAATGAATCATGTTGAGCTTCTTGGATAATTACCATTGTTATTTTGAATGCTAGAGATAGATTTGAGAAACAATGAAATCAATCTAGGATTCCATTAGCTTAATGAACTTGGATTTGTTAATCTTCAATTTGTTGAGTGCGGAAGATTAATAGGGAAAAGTAGGAATTCATAGCCTGAGAAGGTATGTTTTACAACTTAGGGAATTCGGTTTATAATCCGTGCATGTGAATGTAAGAGTAGCATAATCCACAGAATTAATCCATAGAGTCCGAATGAAGTCAAACCCTAACCGTTTGTTTTAATTGATGTTACACTTGTGTTAAACCTTGTTTTCATAAATTAGTTGTTTTTACATTAAGTAAATTTTGCTTTCAGTTTAGTTTTATATTCTCCCATAAATCCAAACAATATTCGGTTTCTCCAACTTGAAAACTAAAAGGAAATTCAGTGCTTAGCAACCAATCCTCGTGGGAACGATACTCACTCATCACTTTATTACTTTGTGCGACTAGTGCACTTGCTATATTTGCATGTTGTAGTAACAACGCATCAGTACCATATATAGATGAATATTCATCCCAAAGAACCTTCAATTTTGTATAATAAACATAAATTGTATTTGAACTTTGTTGCATTGTGGCAATTTTTTTGCATAATTGAGTATATTCTTGAACCATTGATTTTGTCAGAAGTCTCCTGAAGAACTTGCCAGACCGTCACAACACTGCTCGCATAGATGACCCTAGCCACTAGATCTTTAGAAATAGAATTCATGATCCAAGGCATTATTGTAGCATTGCATCGATCCCATTGTTGTGCTTGGAGAAGATCAGTAGGATGTTCAATAGTTCCATCAACAAACCCTAATTTGTTCTTCGCAAGTAATGTGATCTTCATTGCACGACTCCACGTACTATAATTGTCACTGCCAGTCAAAATTTGACTTACAATCTGACTTCCCAGAGAGTCCGAAGGATGTATGCACAATGAATTGTTGTAATTGGTGGCCAAGATTGTAGCATGAAAGGTTCCAAAGTTGTGAGATTCCATTATTGAGAAAAGCTTCCAAGAAGAAAATTGGGAATTGATTGAGTGAAAACAAAAGAATACGAGTTGATTCAGTCTCGATTTTGAAACAATGTAACGGAAATTTGGTGGTTTAGACCAAAGATTGAAAACTCTTATACCATGTTAGAAACAGTATATAGGTTCCAAGGAGAATAAAGAAGAATCAGGAAGAAGAAGTTTCACTTAGAGGGTGTTTGTTTGAGATTATGAAAATTAGCTTATAAGCAACAATTGCTTATAAGCTTATGAAAATTAGCTTATAAGCAACAATTGCTTATAAACTAATTTTAGTTTATAAGCATTTGAAATTTTAAGTAATTAAAGTCCTCTATTTTACAACTGATGTCATTGTCTTAAATAACTAATCACTATGACGAATTACATTGAGACATCTGGACTTACTATTCGCTAACCTGCTTTTTTTATTTACAACTCATTTACACCATTCAATAAATAACAAGAGATATTAATGTGGCGGTGCTTATATTTTAAAAAATATTTATGCCCTGTGATTAGATTTACCTAGTAATGTAGTTAAATATAAATAAATGCGCGGAATCATGTGAAGAATTAATAATTGCGCACTGCCGAAGAAAACAATATTTTACAAGCTGGACCTGATTGAAAGATGAGGCATGGTTGATGAATGATGAACATGTTCCGGTTCACGTATCTCACATGCTCTAATATTTACAAATTATCTTATTAAAAGATAAAACTAATACTGCCCACTGAAATTGGCAGCTCTGATTGGGACAAACCGACAAAGCTCAAATTTGATGCTGTGGTAGAGATCAAATGTTTTCATATATAATAGAAATCGAATAAATAATTCTACATTATTGTACTAGAGATGAGATATGGTCTTGTCATTTCGGCTTTTAAATATCACTAAAGGGTCCTGTAATTTAGTGATATTTAATAGCTACATGATGACAGTGTGACAGACACATGCTCTTCGAAGCAACTCGCACAGGCATGCTTATTAATTAGCAGCCCCACTAACTTATAGTTTTGAGAAAGTTGGAACATTACGGGATTAAAAAAAATCAAAGGTTTAAAAACATAAATAAATTTAGCACGTTTAGAAATGGAGTATAATATAATATTCTATTAAACAAATCCATTGGCCAGTGAGAATTCAAATCATCAAAGGGCATCCATTAACAAAAATACAAAACTATTTTATGGGAATTAAGAATCCTTTTCTACCCCACTAATTCCCAAATCAAACACTTCTCCACACCAAATTAAGACTTAGCTAAATTTAACTGTAATAAGGACAGTTCAGTAATAAGATATGTTTAACTAAATGAAAAAACAATTATCACGAATTAATCTCTTGCAATTTTCTCTTATAGCAGCCAAATAATGAAACTATTCTCTGCCACCAATCCATATTACTAACAAATTGCCATGAGCAATGACGGAACTATAACTGTTCTAAAACCTAAGACTAATTTCCTATAACATAATTGGTGATGCAAGTTCAAATTATATTAAAATTAATATATATATTTTTATAATATGATCTCCCCTATTAAGTTATTGAATACTATTATATGTACAAAGTGTTCTTTATATATAATGATGTTTGTATAGAAACTCAATTTTATAAATGCTAATTAAGATAGATGAACCATATAGTAATAAAAAAGTAATATCACTTGAGTTTGTGTATGTAATTCGTATATTTAACACCACTCAACATGAAATGATTAGATATCGAATATATTTTATAGTTACTGATCTACTATAGTAACAATTTTTTTTATAGATTTATCTCTATTGAAAAAAAAAAAAAAATTGTGCTATAAAAGTTATAGAACTAGGATTTGTGAGTAAAAAATATGAAGCTAGCAAGGTATTCAATGAAGATGCTTGCTAGTTGAGAAAATATCTTTTTGCTTTTGTACGGTGGTTTAAATATTTTTGTTATAATTTTGGTATCAATTTCTTTTTTTTTTTTTTTTTTTTGGAGAGTGTGACACAACAAATTAGTGTAACAACAAAGATAGCATTCGACTATACCTTTAGAATTGATAAATAAATCTTAATCACAGAAACTTAGGTCATAAAATTTGAAGTAAAATATTTTTTTTTTTTTTTTTTTGGAGAGTGTGACACAACAAATTAGTGTAACAACAAAGATAGCATTCGACTATACCTTTAGAATTGATAAATAAATCTTAATCACAGAAACTTAGGTCATAAAATTTGAAGTAAAATATGAATAATCATTGAATAATTTCTAAAACAAATAATTTGTTTATATGAGGTGATAACTACCAACCCTAACAAGACTTTCAATCAAACAAACAAATAAAATCCTAACTAAACACGCAAATTAATTAAAAGAATAAATCCTGACTGTTGACTAATTGTAAAATAAGAAATGACTCTAAATAAAATAGGAAAAACGCTCATAAAACTTAAACAACCCTGAAACATGCCGAAACAGTAGATTTTGGCCTTGAAAATGACCCCCAATCAAAGGACAAGGTTGCCATGACGTTAGGCTCGAAACGAACTTTCCATTGATATCTTATAGGTCCCATTACTTCTCCCGAATCAAAATTATGGATGTTTTAAGTTTGTTAGTCTACGTTTGGGCTTCTGAAGCCCGACCATCACCGGGAATTCATCTGTGAGAAGTTTTACATCAGAAAGAATGAGTGGAATTAGCGTAGATGGACTATAAGTATCAGTAATGGAATTAGTGTAGATGGACTATAAGTATCAGTAATATTTTTTCTTTTATTGAGAGGAATTTGTATGTAAATTGTATTCTAACTACTTCCGGAAATTGCATGCATGTATAGAATAGGTAGAAGTGTATTTTTTTTTGTTGAATTGAAAGGGTTTTTCTATCTTTCGTTTAGTAGAATTAATTCAATTTTATAAAAATTATTTTCCTACTATTTTCTGATTTTATATCTATTATAAAACCAGGGAAATTGTTTTGAAATATCTTCTTAATAAGACAAGAAGGATAATATGGTACTTGCATAAAAGTTGTGCCAGCTCAGTAATAAGATATGTTTAACTAAATGAAAGAACAATTATCACGAATTAATCTCTTGCAATTTTCTCTCATAGCAGCCAAATAATGAAACTCTTCTCTGCCACCAATCCATAATACTAACAAATTGCCAATGAGAAATGACGGAACTATAACTGTTCTAAACCTAAGACTAATTTCCTATAACATAATTGGTGGTGCAAGTTTAAATTATATTAAAATTAATATATATATATATATATATATATTTTTTATAATATGGCCTCCCCTATTAAGTTATTGAATACTATTATATGTACAAAGTGTTCTTTATATAAACTCTTTCATATCGTTGGGGATTGACCAACACACTTCGGTGTTAAACTCTTTCATATTGTTGGGGATTGACCAACACACTTCGGTGTTAAACTCTTTCATATCGTTGGGGATTGACCAACACACTTCGGTGTTAAATTATCCATTTTAACATGCAGCGGAAATATTACCAAGTTCTTTAAGATATTTCCAATTTTTAACTACATCAAACACAAGTGCAATAAGTAAAGAACACAGCCATATACATGGTTCGGCTAAATCCACTTTTAGCCTACATCTATGAGACCTCGTCTAGATCGAAGCAAATCCACTAATTAACAAACATTACAAGATATAGTTCAAAGTTGATCTAAGATACAGTAAAAATTGTTGGAGCAGGTGCCCTAGAGCCAATCAAGTCATGTAGAATTGAATCTTTGTAATAATGTTCATTAATCAATAAACGCATTTTATTCTATATCGCGTAAATCATTATTATGCAATATGTATTGATATATGTCCTTAGAATGGTAGAACCGTGATGAGGGTATCAGTGTTTCATCTGTTAGTGAGAACCCTATGAGCACATATAGTGGCTATTCTAGAAATGTCTGTAGCCCCAGTATTATCTGAAGTAAGGGCACATATAATACGGTAAGGCTATCATAGTGTTGAACGACCCTGTCGAAAGGCAGTGACTGATCTCACTTTTCAAGGTTGTTTGGTGACAACTTGGTGAACACATGGGTGCTTGCTGTAGGGGATTACACCGCAGCAAGTTTACTGGACTGACCCCAGAGGATTCCATATGGATGGTAACCCCAGTGTCTATGGAACAAATCCTCTAAAGAATAGTGGTGCATGTGATCCTTAGACTTGAGATCACCAGAGCGCCTTGTGCACCGATGGTGTAATTTGACACTAGCCTAACGCAGTTCTTTTTAGACCTGTCAATACGGTGGTGATTGGTGCATCAAGGAGTGTATCAAGACTATGGTGGATTGACAAAGGATTCATCACTCCCGGGTATGGGAGAAAGTTATCTCACGGCGCAATTCAGTATATGGCAATGACACTAAAACTGTGGCCACAGTGAGATTGAGTTGTTGCTCTATCCAGTTCATAATACGGGTCATTGGTCAGAAAACTAAATAAATAATATCGAGAGTAACCGAAGGTTGACACTATTTCTATGCCTTCGTCTCGTCGAGATAACGTATGATGAAAGGATCGAATTGCACAGTAACCATATCGTTGACAGAGCTACTGCTGAATCCTACTCATCGGGTGGCATGCTGTCTTGCTAGGGGCCAATCTTGGTCGTGTATAAGTGAGACGATTAATTGGTGTTAATCGCGATACTTACACTGCCGATATGGTGAGGAGCCTATGGGTCCACACATAGAAGACAATTTAAGTCCAGAAGAAAGAAGGGCGTTCGTCTTTTAGGTGAAAGAGTATTTTGGTAATTTCCAGTGCAATTAAATTTGCTGAGGTCGTAGCCTTTATTTAATTTGTTAGAAAAATTAAATAAGTGAAATACGTTTAAATGTGTCTTCGCACATATTTAAATTATATACATTATTGTTAAATGTTAATATATATTTAAATATTATTAACTGATTTTAATGAGATAATGATGGAAAATAAAATAAATCAATTGGGAGGTTTGGCAACAGGGGCGTTTGGGTTGAGCCCAAGCCTATTCCGTATGGGATTAGGGCAAATTGTTTTAATTAAAAAGGAAAGTGTGTGATTTAAATAGAGGTTTTTCTTTAAAAAAATACACAGCACCTTTTGGAAAAACACTCCCAAGGCAGTAACCTTTTAGCCTAAAATCATTCAATTGATTTTGTTTTTTCTAATCTTGAAGCCAAAGAGGATCTAGCAAATCCTCTTTGGTTCTTTTTGAGATTGTCTCGTGTGGACTACACAGGTTCGATTCTACACTGGATCGGTAGCAAAACATTCATCGACAAATTTGGAGGAGCCTCCAACATGTATGGTTTCTAAACACAGATTATTAATTTATGCAGATTCTTGTTTGATAAAATTGTAAAATTATACCCTGATCTTGCGCATGTAAACGATCCTGTTATAATTTTTGTTGTTTCCACTACGTATACGGGACCGTTTTACTACAGTGATAAAGAGCCTAGGGTACTGAATTTTACAATTTTTAAATGGATGGTTGATAACATGCATTTGAGATGATATGTTGCCATATTGAATTTGCTGAAATCGTTTTAAAAAAACATGTTTAAGAACATGATTAATCGATTAATTTATTTGTTGATGATCTGCTGGTTTGGTATAATGGTTGGTGGATTTGTTGAGATCAATGTGTTTGATTGATTGCAAAATCTGTTTAGAGTGTTTTTGGTTGTGTATGAACAGATTCGGAGCTACAGATCTGTGTACGCTAGCCGCGACGATATAACCCATCGCCGCAGCGAGCATGTTCACACGGCGTTGGTGACGATACTAGCGCTCGCTGCAGCGATATAACCAATCGCTGCGGTGATCGTCCTCTGGACGAGCGCTGTATGAAAATAGTGCTCGCCGCAGCGATCGTCCTCTGGATGAGCGTGTACGAAAAACAGCGCTAGCCGCGGCGATATAACACATCACCGCGGCGATTGTCCTTACGATTGGTGCTGTACCAACGTACTTTGCGCATGAATGCAAGAATCAATGCACGCCACACGCGATCTGACTCATCGCGCAGCGAGAGCACTTCGAGTGTGCAGGGGCCAGAATGTAAAGTTTTAAAACTTTTGGACCAAACAACAGTTCTGCAAATTATCAGGGGGTATGAATTAACCCCCAAATTTCAAAAATTGATTGTTTTGAAATGTATGCTTTGTACTTGTTTGTATATTGCATGGTGCCCGATACATGGCCTTAGACCTAAGGGTGAATGTTTTAAATATTTTGGGTATGTATGGTTGTATTTATTAAATAGGGCCTGTGTGTCCTGCCTTTCTCCTCTTTTGATGTACATTCTCTTTTCATCTAACTCCCCGCGAATGTAAATCGAGGTTTCTAAATTTATTGATGAAAGAATTTGATATATTTTTTATTGTAAATTTAGAACGATATTTTGTAATGTACTTGAAGACGGAGCAAAGGACGAGGCAACCATACTTGAAGACTCAAGATATTTATTACAAGACCCCTAGGTGACCCACTGATTCCTCTAGGCTTGAGAAAATCGGTTTTAGTTGGGTCATGTACGGCACGTTTAATATTTTGTTTAGAATGCATGATAAGGTTGAAGTTCAATAACATGCAAGCAATGTCATTCTAACAAAGATAATAATCTGGGTGAGACATTAAATAACAAAACCCTCAATCAAAGTATATTAAGTCATGAAAGCCTTCCATCACCATGGTTTTAATCAAACCACTGTTCGTCGAAACTTTGTTCGCCAAAGCGAAGGGTACACTTCTACCAATGGGAGGTTAAAATGCATTGGAGTTCCTTAATGGTGATGGGTGACTTAAAATGACAGTTTTGCTTGTTCGCCAAAGCGAGGGATAAACGCGTGTCATAGGCATAGTAGAGCAATACACATATTGTGTGTACGTGGTGACATGTAGTGTCCACTCTACTGATACTGAGAATCACAATTGAGGACGATGGCATACAGTGTCCATTGGATTGTGTGATTGTTGTTGGGCTTTTCACATTTGAGGTTGATAGTAGGAGCATCAATTGGTGTGGATTAAGTTTGTTGGCATACCTAATCAACTCATTTTGGCTTGTTCGCCAAAGCGAAGGTTTGAAATGGGCATGATGGGATCCGGTCCACTAGGAAAGTCAACGAACTTTCCCGAGTTAATGGTAGAGCTATTGACTTGAGTAAAATAGTGGAAGCTTCGTTAAATAAAGACCATATTAAACAATAATAATGAACATGGTAATAATAGTTATTTTTCTGCATTGTAGTCACAATTTGAGCAAAATGATCCCAACATCACTGCGACAAATCATCGAACTGGGAGAGAAATGGAATGGTGAAAATTTCGTTGACTGGTATAGAAGTATAAATAATATACTTCAGTCAGCGATAGATTATACACCATTGAGCAAGCTCTATCACTAGAGCTGCTGATAGTTCTATCCATGAGACTGGGTATGTATATGTGAAGCATAACACTGATGCAAAAGTAGAAATGACAAGATACATTGTGCTTGCATCAATGGCAACATTACTGCGACAGCAGGTGCCAGAAAATGGATTTAGCTTCTATCTTCATTTTCTTCGAAAATGAGAGCATATGGTGTCTCGGTCGTTATTCAGATGTAGGATGGAAGAGGGTACCAAAATTGGTGATCATTTACTCAAGTGGATTGAGTATATGAACAAGCTTGAGATTTTGGGATGTGGACTTAATGAAGGTTTAGCGATAAACCTAATATTAAGTCTTTGCCAGATCATTCTTAATTTGTCTATGACTTTATTGAGGGAATAAGAAGATACCCTTTCGAGCTTCTGGATTTGTTGAAGGCTACTGAGTCAGGCATGAAAATGTCAGAAACATTGACGTTGGTTGAAGCCAACTCAAGTGAAAAGGAAAGGGCTCAGAAGTCGATCGAAGAACTGTTGCAGAAAGGAAAGGCGTTTGTCCTCACTGTGGGATCCCAGCCATTGGAGGAAACATTACAAGACTTTCCTAGCAAAAGGGAAGAAGAATGTTACTTCTTCGTCAGGTACATTATTGAGATTAACTTCTCCCGTAAACATCTAGTTGACACAAAGTGTGGTACTCACATTTGATTGATGTGTAGGAACTACGGTAGAGTAGATTGCTCGCCAAGGGAGAGGGGACCTACCAGTTGGAAATGAAGCATGTGCTGCTACATTTGCTGAGGATCTATCGTCGATTTAGCGATGGACTGTTCTTGGAACTTGTAGATTATTATGGTTTTTCTTCAGTTTCTAAAAATTATATTCTGTGTCCACATAGGACAAATGAGAATATAGTTTACAAATGGATTATTGTCCTTGAGTATAAATATATTCTTTATGGAATGTTTCATAATAATATGTTCTTAAGAAAGACAACAAGGATAATCTCAAAATGATATATTGCGATTTGGAGTTGAGCAAACATACCTGAAGGAATGTGGGATAGTATCACAACTCACCCCTCCTTATACACCCCAACACAAAGGGTGTCGAAAAGGAGGAACAGGACCTTACTTGACATGTTTAGGTCCATGATGAGTTTTAGTGATTTACCTGCATCGTTTCGGGGTTTGCCCAGAGACGCGATCACGTTTTGAACCGTGTGCTATCAAAGTTGTAGATAAGACTCCATATGAGCTATGAGTGGGCGAAAAACCTAATTGTCTTATCTAAGGATTTGGGGTTGCGAAGCTTATGTTAAGAAATTGACTTCGAATAACTGGGCCCAAAATCATGTAAATGTATATTTGTGGGGTATCGAAAGGAGACCAAATGATAATATTTCTACCCACCAGAAGAGGCAAAAATTTTTTTTGCTCGATCGGTGCTTCTTAGAAAAGGAATATTTCTAAGAAGTACTAGTGGGGAAAAGTAGAACTAGATGAGTTCTAGAACCACAAGATATACTAGACGAAGGACGGAATGAGTGCCAACAGGAGTGGTTGAGCATCATGAGGAGGTTACTCCATACTTGCGGATCAAAGTAAACCACCTCAAGTAGCACAGAGCTATGTAGATCTGGGAGAGTACGCCATGGCCTGAGAGACACGGTTATCTCGTGACTCAACATGGTGACGTACTGGTCTACCAAGACGATAAACCCAGAAACTACAAAGATGTTATATCGGATCCAGATTCCATTAAATGGCTTGAAGCCATGAAACTGAGATGGACACCATGTACTAGAACCAAGTGTGGTCTCTGGTGGAACCATCTGAAAGGGTAAAACCCATAGGGCGTAAATGGGTCTTCAAGAAAAAAGACTGACATAGATGGCAACGTGCATACTTATAAAGCACGGCGGTTGCCAAAGGTTTCAAACAAATTCATGGCATGACTATGAAGAAATCTTTTCGCCGGTTGCCATGATTAAATCCATCCGGATTATGCTGCAAATGCTACATTCATGACTATGAGTTTTGACAAATGGATGTCAAAAATACTTTCTTGAAAGGAAACCTTGAGGAGGATGTGTATATGACACAACCTGGTGGTTTTGTTCTTGTAGTCAAGCTAATAAGGTATACAAGTAACAGAGATCCATTTATGGACCAAGCAAGCTCAGGAGCTGAAACATTCGTTTTGATGAAGCCATAAAAGAATTCGGTTTTATCAAGAATGAAGATGAGCCCTGTGTTTACAAAAGGTGAGTGGAAGCGCAGTGCATTCCTAGTGTTGTATGTCGATGACATACTTCTGATCGAGAATGATATACCGAACTTGCAGTCGATAAAGACTTGGTTACCCAAGTGCTTCTCCATGAAGAATAGGGAAAGAGCCTACATTGGAATAAAGATCTATCGTGATAGATCGTGTAAGTTTTCAAACTAAGTCAAAGTACATAGACAAGGTACTGAACACATCAGTATAGAAAAATCCAAGAAGGGATTTCTTCTGATGGCATTTGGTGTCTATCTCTGTAAGGAATGTGTCTTAACCACACAATGAAAGAGATAGAATGAAGAGGACCCACATGCTTTAGCAAGTGGATCCATCTTGTATGCTGAGATTGATATCTAATGTGCATCAGCACTTGTAGTGGATATCAATCAGTCTCAAGTGAGCAATATGTTATGTACTTAGATTGATGTCTTATGTGCATAGCACTAGTAGAAGATATCAACTAAATGTAAGTGAATGACACTGGGTGAGTGTCCTGGACATTCTTAAGTACTTGAAAAGGGTTAAGAATAATATCTTGGATTATGGAGGAAATTTGAGCTCACTGTAAGAGATACAGTGACGCTATTTCCAAATGGGAAAATGATGATTATAGTCGCAATTGGGATTACACATTTTGTCTCAATGTAACTGCAGTGAGTGGAAGAGTCGAATCAGTGTATGCAGCGAATTCTACAATTGATGCTAAGTGTAACGCATTATAATGCAGCCGTGTAGGCGGTTGGATCAAGAAGTTCATTACTGAACTTGATGTGATTTCAAGCATTGCTAATCCAGTATAGTTGTACGCGATAACAATGGAGCTATGTTGTGGCTGAGGAATCACGGTCTCACCAGTAATCAAACACTTAATTAATTGATTCAATCTGATTGAAAGATCGATAAGAAAGGGAATGTGCAGATTTGTAAAATACCTACTAACCCACTATGAAGTTTCTGTTGTAGTAGAAGCACGATGGGCACTTGGGTCATCAATGTTGAGTGCATGATGACTGACTATAGTGCAGGCACGGGTCATTTAGTGTTAAGTGCGTGAATGATTGGCTATAGTGCAAGTGGGAGATTGTTGGAGTAGGTGCCCTAGAGCCAATCAATATTGTAGAATTGACTCTTGTAATAATGTTCATTAATCAAAACGACATTTTATTCTATATCGGTAAATCATTATTATTGCAATTGTATGATATATGTCCTTAGAATGGTAGAACCGTGATGAGGGTATCAAGTATTTCAAATCTTGATAGTGAGAACCCTATGAGCACATATGGTGGCCATTCTAGAAATGTCTGTAGCCCCAGGATTATTCTGAAGTAAGGGCACAGATAATACGGTAAGGCTATCATAGTGTTGAACAACCCTGTCGAAAGGCAGTGGCTGATCTACTCACTTGTCAAGGTTGTTTGGTGACAACCTGGTGCAACACATGGGTGTTGCGTAGGGGATTACACTGCAGCAAGTTCACTAGACGACCACCAGAGGATTCCATATGGATGGAACCCCAGTGTCTATGGAACAAATCCTCTAACGAATAGTGGTGCATGTGATCCTTAGACTTGAGATCACCGGAGCGCCATGTGCACACGATTGGTGTAGTTTGACACTAGCCTAACGCAGTTCTTTTCAGACCTGTCAATACGGTGGTGATTGGCTGCATCAAGGAGTGTATCAAGACTATGGTGGTTGACAGAGGATTCATCACTCCCGGGTATGGGAGAAAGGTATCTCATGGCACAATTCAGTATAGGCAATGACACATAAAACTGTGGCCACAATGGGATTGAGTTGTTGCTCTATCATATTCATACTAGGGTCATTGGTCCAGAAACTGAATAAAATATATCGAGAGTAACCGAAGGTTGACACTATTCTATGCCTTCGTCTCGTCGAGATAACGTATGATGAAAGGATCGAATTGCACAGTAACCATATCGTTGACAGGTAGCTACTGCTGAATCTGAATCTATCGGTGGGCCATGATGCGTTGCTAGGGGCCAATCTGGTTTGTGTATAAGTGAGACGATTAATTGGGTTAATAGCGATACTATACACTGCCGATATGATGAGGAGCCTAAGGGTCACACACATAGAAGACAATTTAAGATGCAAGAAGAAAGAAGGGCGTTTTCGTCTTTTAAGGCGAAAGGGTATTTTGGTAATTTCACAGTGCAATTAAATTTGCTGAGGTCGTAGCCTTTATTTAATTTGTTAGAAAAATTAAATAAGTGAAATTACGTTTAAATGTGTGTTCGTACATATTTAAATATATTATCATTATTGTTAAATGTTAATATATATTTAAATATATATTAACTGATTTTAATTGAGCTAGTGATGGAAAATAAAATAAATCAAATTGGGAGTGTTTGGCAACATGGGGCGTTTGGGTTGGAGCCCAAGCCTATTCCGTATGAGATTAGGACAAATTGTTTTTAATATAAAAAGGAAAAGTGTGTGATTTTTAAATAGAGGTTTTTCTTTAAAAAAAATACACAGCCCCTTTTGGAAAAACACTCCCACGACAGTAACCTTTTAGTCTAAAATCAATTCAATTGATTTTGTTTTTCTTCTTAATCTTGAAGCCAAAGAGGATCTAGCAAACACCTCTTTGATTCTTTTTGAGATTGTCTTCGTGTGGACTACACAGGTTCGATCCTACACTTGGATCGGTAGCAAAACATTCGTCGTCAAATTTGGAGGAGCCTCCAACGTGCGTATGGTTTCTAAACACAGATTATTAATTTATGCAGATTCTTGCTTTGATAAAATTGTAAAATTATACCCTTGATCTTGGCTCATGTAAACGATCCTGTTATTTTATTTTTGTTGTTTCCGCTGCGTATACGGGACCGTTTTACTAACAAAAAGAACTCTTTGTTCAACTTTACACTTAACACCACACTCTGAATCTCTAATGTCTTGTTGCACCACAGATCTCTTCACACCAGGTTCATTCTTGGAAAATGCTTGAGCTCCACCCAAGCTTCAATCACTAAAGACATGCTCCAGCATCAGCAAAGGAACCATGTTCCAGTCGCCATTCAACAATGAAGATAAACAAGAAAGTTTCTAGCATAACCTATATAAAAGAATCTAACCAAGAACAACTCTCTGAAAAGTTTAGAGCACCAACGAAATCGATATTCAGGTTCAAAAAGAAAAAACAAACAAGGAAGAAGATGAACTTCCTTTTAGCTCAACAAAGATGAAGGATGATAAGCGTTTGGCACAAAAACATATGGGAAACCTTTACGGAAAAAACTCTCTGAAAGTTTCAAAGCACAAGGCAAAAGCAAACATAAAGTTTAGTTCACAAATGAGCAAGAATGAAGAAGATATAAACCAGTTTCGTGCTCCCCAATTCTTGCCAAGTCAGCAAACTAGGGCTGACATATGTTAGTCCAGAAATGGAAAGTATTCCATTTATCTTTTGGGACCACAACCAAAAGGGGAAAAAACTGATTTTCCCTGGACCACAAGAGGATATTGGGACACCTTTAAGTGGTCCTCATGATAGCATAGCAGATGGGAAAAAATATGTTAACTGATAAACATAAAAACGTAACTTGTGCAAAGTGAGTTAGACATGCGATGTTAGCACAGCAGAAAAGTGTGCACACACACGAAATGAAAAAGCAAAAATGCATAAGTTGACATAGCTGAACACGTGGAGGACAAAAACAATTCCAACTTTTTGTTGGACCACAAACATGTCTTTTCTCTTTCTTGGGGGACCACAAACAAAGTCTTACAACCTTTTAGGACCACATAAGGAAATTGTGACACATGTAAAGTTAGCCCACACAAGAGTATCATGAATTAAAATAAACTTGATGGGCAAGACAACAAAGAGAAAATACCACTTGGCAAAATGTGTCACCATAACATAAGTTTGACAAAAATATCAACAATCTCCCCATTTGTCAAACTTATGAACAAAGCACTAAAATGATCAAAAGATCAATACATATCTATCTCACAAAAACAACCAACATTACAAAAAGAGAGACAAATATCAACCAACAATAAGAGTGTCATAAACAAATCATGAAAAGCAACTATGACACTAAAAACCATAAACGGTTAAGCATATTTTAACAAACAAGGAAAAAACAAACTTCCCCTCAACTTTACATCACCATAACAAAAGTTTAACAAAAATATCAACACATATATATTGATGTGATACAAAGTTTGTATACAAACTCAACTTTATAAATGTTAATTAATATAGATGAACGATATAGTAATAAAAAAGTAATATCACATGAGTTTGTATATGTAATTTGTATATTTAACACCACTCAACATGAATTGATTAGATATCGAATATATTTTATTGTTACTGAACTACTATAGTAACAATTTCTTTATAGATTTATCTCTATTGGGAAAAAAAAAAAAAAAAAAATTGTGCTACAAAGATTATAGAACTAGGATTTGCAAGAAAAAAAAAATGAAGTTAGCAAGGTATTCAATGAAGATGCTTGCTAGTTGAGAAAATATCTTTTTGCTTTTGTAGGTAGTTTAAATATTTTTGTTTTAATTTTGGTATCAAATATATATTTTTTTTGGAGAATGTGACGTAACAAGTTAGCGTAACAATAAGGATAACACTCGACTATATCTTTAAAATTGATAAATAAATCTCAGTTAAAGAAACTTGGGTCCAAAAGTTTGAAGTAAAATCTACATAATTTCCAATACGAATAATATGTTTATATAGGGTGGTGACAAAACCAGCCCTAACAAGATTTCCAATCAAACAAGGAAATAAAATCATCATTAAACATGCAAATTAATTAAAAGAACAAATCTTATTGTTGACTAATTATAAAATAAGAAAGGACTCTAAATAAAATAGGAAAAACGCTCAGAAAACTTAAACGACCCCAAAACATGCTGAAACAGTGGATTTTAGCCTTGAAAATGACCCCCAACCAAAGGACCAGGTTGTCATGACGTCAGACTCAAAGCAAACTTTCCGTCAATATCTTATGGGTCTCGTAACTCTTCTCGAATCAAAAGTTATGAATGTTTCAAGTTTGTCTATCCACGTTTGGGCTTTTAATACTCGACCCTCTGTAGGATTTCATCCGCTAGACATTCTACGTTAGAAAGAATGAGTGGAAGTGTAGATGGACTATAAGTATCAATAATATTTTTTCTTTTATTGAGAGGAATTTGTATGTAAATTGTATTCTAACTACCTCCGAAAATTGCATGTATGTATAGAATAGGTAGAAGTGTAATTTTTTGTTAAATTGAAAGGGTTTTTCTATCTTTCGTTTAGTAGAATTAATTCAATTTTGTAAAAAATATTTTCTTACTATTTTATGTAGTGGCGAATCCAAGAATTTCACTCGATGGGGCAAAAAATAAACAAAACAAAAATTAAAACCAATTATAACCATACTTTTTTTCATTACGATGAGCTTCAACAAAAAGTTATAAGATACAAATAAATATATTAAAAAAAACAATTTTTGTAAAAATAAAATAAATTTTCTACAATTGTTCTCGACGAGTTTCATATTCTGAAAACGTTGGATAATCATCTCATTATCAATTGTATTAAATACATCTTTCTCAATATAGGTGACCAAGCAATCATTCATCCATTGATTTCTCATTTGATTGCGTAACTTACTTTTTACAAGATTCATTGTAGAAAAAACCCTTTCAACAGTTGCAGTCACAACTGGTAAAACTAATGTAAGTTTCACAAGCTTATACACCAACGTATACAAAATTTCTTTTTTAAACCAAACTAAATTTTTAGCCAAATCACAAATTCCTTGTAACTCAGCAAATTCATCACAAGAACGCATGACTATAACATAAGTCTTAGTTTGGTTCTCAAGTACCATCAACTCAAGTGCAGAAAAATCAAAGGATAAAATTGGTCAAACCCATTATTCCCTCTCTTCTCTTTTTCCATTTCCTTTGCTTCTTCTTCCTTTCTTCTCTATAGGGTTTTCTCTTTTCTTCTTCATTTTGGGCAAACAACCCAGTTTATATATAAAACAGCTTCTTTAAATTATGAAACTGTTCCAAAATTCTTTTATGCTCACCATAACCCCGCCACATCGACTTTCTATTGTAAAAATGCCCAAATTTCTCCCTTCAGTTATATGCAAACCCATTCGACTCTTATTCCTTTCATTTTCACTCGTAATAAAACTTTAAAAAGCTAACAGATCCCTTGCATAAAAATAAAAATCACAAAGAATATGTAATATATCTATTAGGATTAAAAATGAGGTCTTACAAAAATAAAATTCAAACTTATTGTGGGTTCCTTCTATTCCCAAAATCTTAAAATTCTATAAGGGCAAAATTTAAATAAATATGAACTCTGGAATTTTTTTAAAATTGAGTGGGGACCGTGGTCCTCACATGTCATTCATCGAACCCGCCATTGATTTTCTGATTAGATATATATTATAAAACCAGGGAAATTGTTTTGAAATATCTTCTGAATAAGACAAGAAGGTTAATATGGTACTTGCATAAAAAGTTGTGTCAGATCAATATTGATATCAATGTCCATTATCTTAAGGGCGAAAGTGTTTGTTTCGAGAATCATTGGGGATGAGAGTAGACTAACTAAACTACAAGGGTAAATATGTCATCCCGAATCACTGATCTGCTCTATAAAGTTCAAACTTCTGGGGAAACCCAACACAGGTCCTGAACTTAATCCTCAAAAAAATCTCGGCCAAAAGATGGGTTCAGTTGAAGCAACAAAACCACATGCAATACTAGTTCCATACCCAGCACAAGGCCATGTTAATCCCATGTTTCAACTAGCCAAACTTTTACACTCCAAAGGCTTTCAAATTACCTTCGTCAACACCGAGTTCAACCATTCACGTTTAGTCCGTTCCAAAGGAGAAGACGCTCTCAAAGGCCTGCCAGATTTTCGATTCGAAACCATACCCGATGGTTTACCCCCGTCCGATCGTGATGCAACGCAAGATGTTCCTTCCTTGAGTGATTCTACAAGAAAAACTTGTTTGGCTCCATTTGTGGAGCTCATAACTAAGCTAAATGACTCACCGGAAGTGCCGAAAGTTACTTGCATAATTTGTGATGGAGTGATGACATTTGGAATTAAGGCCGGGGAAATACTTGGGTTACCAGTGGTCTCCTTTTGGACTGCCTCTGTATGTGGCTTCGTGGGATATTTGCAGTATACTGAACTCATCAAACGAGGCATTGTTCCATTCAAAGGTACTGTTTTATTTTCGCTTTGTGATTGGAATTGTTTCTACTTAAATAAATAATCACTGGATTATTAAAGTTATGATTCTAAAATGTTTGGTAGATCACATTTTAAGGTTTAAGTTGAATATTAAGCTGCTCCAAATAATAACTTTTAAAAGTCAAATTATTTTAAAAGCTTATTTCGTTACCTTAACAACATCATAACCAATATAAATTGCAAAACAATTTACTAGTGTAATATTTTCTTTCTAAAATAATTTAATGATTGATGAATTATTTTTAAATTGTAAAAATAATTTATCAAAAATATTTCCACGAAGTTCTTGGTGTTTGATTAATTCATCCAAGAAATTTATGTGTGATATATGAATTTCAACTGAGATTTATTAAAATTTTAATAAATTATTTCATTTTATAAATATAGTCTGATATTATTATTATTATTATTATTATTAGGCACCCTGTTTTTCTTTTGAATCGTTTTAACTAAAAACCTAGGAAGCAATAAAAAAATTAGTAATAACCGAGTACCAATAATAATAATTTAAAAAGCATGCTTAATTATCTAGAATTCTCACCATTGACCATACTGTGCCAAAATCATTCAAAGAAATTTTCCAAATAGATTCACTATCCTTACATATTTTGGACAAAAAAAAAAAAAAAAACTTATAAGTTCTAGCTGTGGGCCTTGTGGCCCATATATTCTATTGAACATAAAAGATAAAACTGATGTTTACAAAAATATTGAGGTCAATTAACTTGAGTTGGTTTATAGTATTGTTCTTTTTACTCTCCGAAATTAGCCGAAATTCCAAAACTATAATTTAAACTAATTAACATTATTATATTTATCTACTTTCAGATGAAAGGTTCCTTAGTGACGGCACTCTCGATACACCTGTTGATTGGATCCCCGGTGTCGACCACATGCGGCTAAAGGACTTGCCAAACTTCATGAGAGTTACTGATGTCAACGATATTATGTTCGATTTCTTGAAAACAGAAGCCCTCAACTGCTTGAAATCTTCCGCAATCATATTCAACACATTTGATGAATTTGAAGCTCAAGCATTAGACCTTATCGCTCCCAACTCTCCCAACATTTACACAACAGGTCCACTGCCCTTGCTCTCTAAGCATCTGCCTGAAAACGGTTATTTCAAGTCATTCAGGTCAAGCTTGTGGAAGGAAGACACAGAATGCCTTAAATGGCTCGACAAAAGAGAACCCAATTCAGTCGTGTACGTTAATTATGGTAGTGTGACTATGATGACTGACCAACATTTGAAAGAATTTGCATGGGGTCTTGCAAATACCAAAAAGCCATTTTTATGGGTAGTTAGACCGGATGTGGTGAAAGGTAGTGACAATTCTACAGACTTACTTGAAGACTTTTTTGAAGAGATAAAGGATAGAGCGTTAGTAGTGAGTTGGTGTCCACAGGAGAAAGTTCTCTCACACCCATCCATTGGTGTTTTTCTAACACATTGCGGGTGGAATTCTACGCTAGAAAGCGTATGCGGTGGCGTGCCTGTAATTTGTTGGCCTTTCTTTGCTGAGCAACAAACGAATTGCCGATATGCATGCACAACTTGGGGCATGGGCATGGAAGTCAATGAAGATGTAAAGCGCGATGACATTAAGGCTCTTGTTAAAGAAATGATGGATGGAGAGAAAGGGAGGAAAATGAGGCAGAAGGCTGAGGAGTGGAAAAAGAAAGCGGAAGAAGCAACGGATATTGTTGGAAAATCTTATAATGATTTTAATAGATTGATTAAGGAGGCTCTCCATCATGGTAATTAGTGAAAAAGTGGGAGGGAAAGCATGGATTATTAATTACAGAAGTATTAGTTACCTATAATAAAGACATCAGCCGAGGCTTTCCTGTGTCAATTCTCAATAAATTTATTCTTGTGATGTATTTGTTCTACTTTCAAAAACTATGAGATTGTTCCGATAATGTAACAATGAAAACTATATGAAATTCGATAATAATAATCACTCTCTATTCCATAGCTATCAAACCAAAATTATCAATACTACCAAATGCCTAATAAGTTGTTATTTGATTTCTAAGAAGCGTAAACACATATATCAACTGAGACATGGAGTATGAGTGAATATAATAGCAACCCAGAAGGAAGACTTTGTATGAATCTGAATTTTAACTTGGTTATTTTAATTCTTGTAGATGTATAAAGATTAATTAATTAATTCATCCTTGTAATGACATTAGACCTGGCAAACGGGTGGCTACGGGCCGGGTAGCTATAGGTAAAGGGCAAAACAAACGCGGGTTCACGGGTAGAAAAATGCATGATCCATACCCGTCTGTGCAGGTACGGGTCAACCCGTTAGTCACCCGTTTATTTTACTTTTTAAAATTTTTCCTCTCCAATTTTTTATTTTAAAGTTTTTTCTCCCATTTATTTCTCTTTCATCTTCGTCTTCTTCTTCCCTCACTCTCCACTTCTTCTTGTCTTTTTCTCCCTCCCCACTTCTTCTTCTCCCTCTCTCCAATTCTTCTTCGTCATTTTTCTCCCTCCCCACTTTTGCATAATTTTTCTTCTTCTTCGAATTTTTCTCGCTCTCTCCAATTCTTCTTCGTCTTTTTCTCCCTCTCCACTTTTTCATATTTCTTCTTCTTCTTCTTCTTCAATCTTCACCCTTCCAATTCTTCTTTGTCTGATTGAGAGAAATATGGCGTCGGTATGTGTGTATGTGTGTGAGAGAGATTGGAAAATAATTTCAGGGTTTTAATTTTTTAATGATTTTTTTTAAATAAAATACGGGTACCCACGAGCATTATCTGGCCCACCCATATTTTTCATGAGCAAGCTGGGTACGGGTAAATTTTAAGGGTACCCATACCCACCCATTTGACATGAGTACCCGTTGACCCATGGGTACGAGTACCTTTTTGCCAGGTCTGAATGACATATGACGTGTATATTTGACGGTTTACACAAGGGAATGTCCATTCACTTGTTTTCTTTGATTTTTTACGGGGGAATGGCCATTCCATAGGATTTCCAAACATTGTTGATTCTATAAACAATATTTTGAAGATGGCTCGTCATCAGGCACGTAGCCACATACACCATTATGGGTTCAATTAAACCCACTCAACTTAACCAAAAAAAAAAAAAAAAATTCTTTATATATTATAGAATTTACAATTTTCACCCCACAAAAATTTGAATTAATTAACATTTTTTTTTTTTTACTTTTCTCTCTTTTTTCATTTCCTCTCCTCTCCCATATTTCTTCTTCTTTTGGTTAAATTACTCAAGAAAGTCTATTCCTTTGGAGATTACAAAATAAGATGATGCTCCTTTTTTTTTTTTTTTTTTTCTGCTTTCTTAATTGATGAAAAATCATGCATAGGTTTTTGTTGAGTTTAATAAATGAGTTTGAAATTGGAAGATTAAATTTCTAGATTTTGAAAAGCCTAAGTTATAGGATTTGGATTTCAGTATATATTTTATTATAAATTTATCAACTTAGATGTTTTGAACCCACTCACTCAAAATCTTGGGTGAATTTCTTTGAAAGACATTTCAAATTGGTTTAATGATCGGCGTGATGTGGCAATAGAGTGAAACATTTACCTAACACATTGACAAATAATGAAGTCGAAGAAAGTTTAACGTAATCGGTTAATTACTTGGGTTGTTTTCCCCATTGATGGTGTTGTGTTTCAAGTGTGTGATGATAAAATTGATGGTCTTGTTAATCTTAACAATCGTACATGTAGTTGTAAGAAATGACGAGTAAGTCAATTGGCAGGTGGTCACCTCTTGACAGTTTGTAGAAGTTGGGGATTGAGTTATTATTATCAATGGTGCCATAACATGTATACACGAGATACGTTCCTAACACCTTATAATGATTCCATCATGGCTTTAGGATATTACTCTTAATGAACTATTCAGGTGATGTCAAAGCCAGACATGTCTTGCCACCAATTTGTGTGCATCGACTTCATAGAGGCCTTCAAGAACAAAGAATTCCATCTAGAGGTGAAATCATCCAGTTACAAAAGTAAGGGGATGTGGATCTCAAGGCTACAATAAGAGAAAATGTCGTTAAATGAGCCTTTCAAGCTGTTAGAATTGAGAGAAAAGCTTTGATACCATATTAAAATTGAGAGGGTAAGAGAGGTAATTGAAGAGATTTGGAGTATGCTCGAGAGTTACCTTTGAGAAGGCAAAAGAGGCAATTGAAGAGAGTCGGAGTATGCTCGAGAGATATCTTTGAGAGGGCAAGAATTGTACTCAATTGAATTGAATTATTTGTATTGAGTTGTTGTACTTGAGTTGTGAATACACAACTTATTTATACAAAGTTTGATAGCTATATAAGGATATAAAATACTACAAATAATGATACAATCAAAGAAAATCATATCTTAACATAATTAGGAATGAGAATAATTCACATATTCTCATTCCATGTCCAAACGATATGTGAATTAATGTCACATATTTTCTTACCATATTTGTATATCAACACTCCCCCTCAAGCTAGTGATTCGTATAAGTCATAAACTTTAAACTTGCATAGTGGAGGTGAATATTGTATGCCATTAGATTAGAGTGGATTGATTAGCAGAAGCTTGATTATGGAAGAAGTTATCTAACCCGAGTGCCTATGTGTCTTGCAAGTTGAAGCATAACTTGAGGCTAGAGTGGGTTGATTAGCGGAACAACTCAATAACCCATGATAGTAGTAAGAGCTGAAAATGATTCAATATGCACCAAAAAAATTTTGAGGAAACACTAGAGGGGTGACAAATGGTCCCACTTAAAACCCAATCTCTTTAGACATTTATTGTCTTGTTGATAGAATTTTCCTAGACATGCATATATCCATATGAATAGCTACTCACTATCCTAAACCTAAATGCTCTAATACCATGTCAGAATTGAGAGGACAAGAGAGGCAATGAAGAGAGTTGGAGTATGCCCAGGAGATATCCTTGAAGGGGCAAGAGGGACAAATAAAATGGTCGGAGTATGCCCAAGAGATATCTAATTGAAATTCAATTGAATTGTATTAAGTTGTTCAATCTAGCCTCATGTTCTGCTTCAACCTGCAAGATACATAAGCACTCAAGTAATTAGATAACTTCTTCCATAATCAAGTTTTGGTGATTGTTCTATTGTGAATGTGATAGGAAAGGGTGATATTAAGATAAGAACCAAGAATGATTTTGAAGAAACAATTTCCAATGTCCTCTATGTTCCTGACTTAAAAAGCAATTTGTTAAGTGTTGGTCAATTGCAAGAAAAAGGTTATGTAACCACTATTCAAAAGGGTGCTTATGAGATATATGATCCTACTAGAAGAGCTATAGTTGTTGTTCAAATGAGTTCAAACAAGTTGTTTCCACTGAAGATTGAAAGTGTTCGATCTTGCTTGATGGCTAAAGTGAAAGACATTTCATGGTTGTGGCATTTTTGTAATAACTGCTTCATATTACTATATTCACAAAATACATATAATAAAGTAAAGGTACATTAATAAAAATAGTTGGGCCCAAAAGTTTTCTTTCATTAATATACATAGTCTTTACATACATTTAGTATCATTTACAAAAGTTCTAAAAAACGTAGTGGACAGTGTAACTACTCTCCCTTGCCCGCTAACGTCCATCCGACTGCGTACTCACCTGGAACCTGCAAAAACATAGAAACAACGGGGTGAGCACAACTAATGCTCAGTAAGTAAATCTTCTATTTGTTGATCCCCGTAACACTTTCTCTTAATTCTTTCCTTACTCTATTCTTTTCTCATTTCNACCTAAACTCAACCAAAGAACATGAATCATATATAAACTCATTTAGGGGCAATTCAGTAATCCTTTAGGCCATACCGTAAACAGTGGCTACGTATTTCAAGTGGGGTGTTACATTACTCTACTAGGTTTCAAACCCAACCTCTCTATCATCCCATAAGATATAAAAGAATGTGTAGCTCCAGAATCAATTAAAGCATATAAAGGAACTGCATGAAATGATAACTGACCAGTTACAGCTAATGGACTAGCCTCTGCTTCACCTTGTGCCACGGTAAACACTCTGGCACTAGTACCTCTAGAACTCTAGACTGTTAATGGGAGAGGAGCTTTACAATCCCTCCTCAAGTGCCCTGGCTGTTGGCAACAATAACACACGTTCTGGTCTCTCAAACACTCTTCTGAGTGGTTCTTTCCACATTTAGGACAAGGGGGAAACCCTTCTGTCCGAGGTCGCTTACTCCTCCCATCTCTTCTATTCTGTCTAGGCTGAAACTTCTTCTTATTATTCTTCATTTCTTTACTCTTCCCGCTCTCAACTTTTGCTCTCTGTGGGGCGGACGGTGGCTCACTCGATCCTTTTACTGAAGGACCTACAGGGGTGATCTTGTTCTCAAATATCTCTGCCCTCATTGCCCGCCTCAGAGCCTCACTATAGGTTTGCGGGGGATCAGCACCTGTCATTATATCCCTCGCTATCTCCGGTTTCAACCCATGAACAAATTTATCTCTCCTCAATACCGGAGTGCTAACAATTCCTAGTGCAAATCTAGCAAGGGCATTAAATCTCGCTGAATACTCTTTAACTATACTGGACCCCTGCTGTAAACCAATAAACTCTTGGACCTTCTGATGGACTCGGTCCTCTGTTCTATATTCAGCCTCAAACTCTCGCTTGAATTCTTCCCAAGTCATTATTGCAACATCATGAGTATCTTCTATTAGTTCCCACCAAATTCGGGCATCACCCCGAAATAGAAAACTCGCATACCGGATCTTCTCCCGGTCTGTCATGGGAAATAAACCTGTAGTACGCTCTACGAATCTAAACCACTCTTCTGCTATTACTGGATCCATAGTACCCTTAAACTCTGAGGGTTGATGTTGATTGGGAAGACCATATATCGGCTTCACTCTATTCTGTACTGTGGGAGGCACCGGTTGTTCTCTTTCGAGATTAACAGTCGGTGGTATTTGCACGGGGGTCTCAACTCTCCCTTGGCTTTCTGCCATAACTTGCTGTACAATTCCCTGAATTCTAGCTTCATCCAAGGGAGGAGGCATAGATTCTGGTGGGTTAGAAGGTTCTCCCTCATTCATCACACTTTTCCCACGATTTCGGGTACTACGCAGCAAAGACCACCGCTGCCAACTCTAGATCAGCGTGGGTATCTCATCTCATACTCTTTAATTGCCGGAGGCTATTCTATCACCGACTAAGCATTAGCACAAGCACCAAGTCCCTGCAAAGAGGCATCTGTATAAATTATAGTCTACACCCTCTGAGGCAACACTAATATGGAGCTGTTGTTATCTCTTCTTCAATTCTTGGAAACTCTCCTCACATGCTTCTGACCATGTAAAAGGGGTTCTCGCTTGGTAGAGCTGTCAACGGTTTAGCCAACTGGGTGAAACTAACAAATCGTCGTAGTAACCTGCTAGGCCCAAGAAACTTCTGATCTCTTAATGTCTCGCCTCTGCCATTCAAGGATTGCCTTTACTTACTGGATCTACTGAAATCCCTTCCTTAGACACAGTATGGCCTAGAAACAATACTTGATCAAGCCAAAACACACTTGGAAAACTTAGCATACAACTTTCTTCCCTCAATCGTTGCAACACTAATCTCAAGTGTTCCTGCTCTTCTCTCACTTAGAGTAAACTAGGATATCATCTATGAAAACCACTATGAATTGATCCAAACAATCATGGAATACCCGTTCATCAAGTCCATAAAAAATGCTGGGGCATTAGTCAAGCCAAAAGGCATCAATACAAATTCATAATGCCATACCTGTACGAAAAGCGTCTTTGCTACATCTTGCTCGGCCACCCTTACTTGATGGTACCCGACCTCAATCAATTTTGGAGACACATGTTGCTCCTTTCAACGATCAAAGATCATCAATACGAGGTAACGGGTACTTATTCTTCACTGTTACTTATTCAACTCTCATATATATAACATCCGTAGATCCATCTTTCTTTTCACAAACAGAATTGGAGCTCCCCAGGAGAATGACTCGTCGGATAAATCCTTTATCTAAAATGCTTGAGTTGCTTCTTTAATCCTGAAGTCGTGGGGGCCATAGATAAGGAACTTAGATATTTGTGTTTCTAGTGCTAGTTCAATGCTAAACTCAACCTCCCTTTCTAGGGGCAAACGGTAACTCTTCGGAAACACATCTAGAAACTCTCGAACTACTGGCCCCCTCTGAATCTATGATGAGGAAAATTACCACTTTGCACTACATGTGCAATATACCCCGAACACCCTTTCTTAACATCTTCCTAGCTTTTATGCTACTAATAACATGCTTAACTGATGGACTTCTCCAAAGCTAAACTTGTCTCCATTATCGAGATTAAATCGTTTTCTCTTCCGACAATCAATCTCTACTCCATCCTCCCTAGGAAATCCATGCCCGAAATCACATCAAAATCGGGCATATCAAACACTATTAACCACTGGTAACCGCGTCCATTGATCACTACAAACTCTCCGACATATCTCATGGGTCACACACTAACCCCACGGGTAACTCTATCTTAATGGGTTGTTTACTTGTAAACAACTCCTCTTTAGTACTATTCTTATAATACATACTATGTAAAATATAGATATGTTATAATATGAAAGATAGTGGGCTCAAATTTTTCTTATCATAAAAATATACTTCTTTACAAATATAAATACTATGTATTAAAAACTTTCTAATTATACAAATTACAAGATGGTGGACAGTGGTGCCAATACTCTTCGCTCCTCGACGTCCATTCGACCGCTGCTCCTATTCCTGCAAAACAAAAGAAGAACAACGGGGTGAGCACAACATGCTCAGTAAGTAAATCCTCTACTACTATCCCTGCAACTCACGCTTGGTTTTCTTACCGACTGTTTTGCTATTTCTATTTCTCACTGTTTTTTCTCTTTCTTTCTAATACTGTTATTCTCCTTTAACTCTGTTCTGCTCTTTACTCTTTCTTTCTTCTTGTTCTTTTTCTCTTATTCTTACTCACCATGAAGGACAATCATGGTTTCTCTTATTCTCATCATACTACCATGAAGGAAAGTCATGGTTTCTCTTCTCATTCTCGTATACTCTCACTAACCATGGAAGAACTCATGGTACATGCATTATGAGATGTACTGCAACTAATGTAAAAGAACTGCCTGTTTCTTTCTTTACTCTCTATTTTATTAGTTAAACTTCGCATTCTTTCTATACTCTCTTTCTTATATACTCATTCTTTCTCAAGCTTTCTCAAGCTTTCTCATTCTTTAATTCTTTCTATTGTCTCATTCTCATTTCTGTTTCTCTTTCTAACTCTTTTCTGTTAACTCTCTCTTTAGTAATCACGGCTCATCTTACCGGAGGCACGGCCAGGACTCGCTCCCACTCTACGTGACTTCTTCTCATTCTAGCCGATAGACTTGGTTATGCATGGATTCGGAACCCTTGGCCACGTGGTGTATAATTCTCTCTCTCGGGTATGGGTATAGCCCTCATCCGCATGCACTCTCAGGGCTACACCACTTTCTATCTGATACTCATGCCGCTCTCTCAAGCGGCGTCCATGCGGGAATACTCTACCCATTACTCAGGGTTCCCCATCGCAAAACTATCATGCTTTATCTCTCTTTTATTCTTTTTCATGTTGGCTCATCCTTTCTCAACTAGTACTCATACTCAAGCTAGTACTCATAGGACAGCTATTTCTTAGCTTTTGCATCTCTGTTCTTTATATTCTTTTCTTTCTCATTCTTACTCTGGAATGTCACGACCCCATCTAACCGAGGGCAACGCTGGGCGCTACCACTCACATGACTTCCGCTCAATCACTACCGATCGGATTTAGTTATGCATGGATTCGGAACTTTGGCCATATGAGTGTACAATCTCCTCTCTCTGAATGTCACGGCCCATCTGACCGGAGGCACGGCTGGAACCTCGTGTTCCACTCTGCGTGACGGTCACGGCCTCATCTAACTGGAGGCACGGCTGGAAACTCGTGTTCCACTCTGCGTGACTCTACTGGTCACTCACAGGTTCCCATCGCACAACTTATTCTATTCTCTTCTTTAACTCTTGTACACAAGATCTCCTACTCTTTTCTAGCTATAATCATAGTAGCTTAACTCTTAGAGTAATTCTCACTCTTTCTCAACTTTTTCTTTACTATCAGAGTATTTCATTCTCTTTACTCTAAGAGTTGCTATTCTCAACATCCTCTACTCTTTCTACCAAGCTATTTTATAGTATAGCTTATACTCAAATTTTCTACTCTTAAGCTAGTATCATAAGGTAGCTCATACTCAATTCTATATTCTCTCTCAAGCTACTTCCAATGCACAAATAATGCATATGGATGGTCATACTCATTAATGCACTTTTGAAATGCCAAATGCAAGATTCCTCAAAAGTCATTTCGACAGGTCACACTAAAAAGACCATAACTTGGTTATACACCTTGGATGCTATGGTTTTGGTTCGTTTTAAAGCTAGAAACAGGGCTACAACTTCTATGTTTTGGTCTAGCAGTTCAACCAGTAAGATGCCAAAAATTACTTAGAAAGTTACGGCTGTGACAGGGCAGATTTCACTTAGGCATTCATCAAGCAACTCATGTGCACATAAAAACTCTTCCACTACAACTCTATTTCTTCTTTAACCATCCAAAATTGGAAATAAATTCCTTCCATGGGCATAAACCCTATCATAGAAAAACACTCCCAAAATACGTACTCAATCTCCTCCAACTTCATCTCAAACTAATTATCATAAACACTCCCATAAGGAAATACCAACAAACATAACATAAATACTCTCTCAACTCAATTTCTCAACAATAAACATACATCTCTACTCAATTTCTCAACAAGCATCATATATAATGCACAAATAAATCTCTACTTAAGAATTTCTAAACTTTAGCTTGAGTTTGATTTACTTACCTCATACTTGAGTAGTCTCCACTAAAGCTCTACTCTTGTTGGATCATAACTTTCCCTTATTTCCTAAGCATAAACTTAGTAAGAACTTAACCTTACATGAATAAAAATCATCTCTAGTAGGGATTCTTACCTCTTCTTGTTAGGATCACTTCTTTGTAAAATTCCAACTCAAAAACTCTCAAAAATCCCTTGGAAGGTTGAGTGAGAAAATTAGAGGAAATGGGAGATGAAGAGGCGGTGGAGATGGGTAAAATGAATGGGTTTAGAGAACTCAACCTTAATAACTCCTATAATATCCACTCTTTCCCATTTGCCCTACTCTTCTTGAAATTTCCACCTTTATCCTTAGTTCTTTACAAACTCACCCCCCTTTTACATTATTCTCCATGAAATTTCCTTACATTTTACTCCCCACTTTCCTACAATTAGGGGTAGAATGGTATTGTGCCCCAAAAGAAGAATTCTCTAGAAAACTCAAGAAACTTTTCTGCCGTCTCGTTGCCGCGGCGAAGAGCACTGTCTCCCCGGCGAAACATTCTACACAAAACCTTACATCCAAAGCAAGAATCCTTACCTTAGGATGACTTAGCTTGATTTTCTACTCCAAACACTTCAAAAAGCCCTTTCAAAATCCTTGAACTAATGAAAAAGGAATTGAGAGGAAATAGGAAAGGAGAATGGCAGTGGAGAAGAACATGAATGAATGGGTTTCTAAAGTTAAACCCTTATTATCTCATATTTTCTCCATTCTTTCCCATTTTACCCTTACTTTTCCTTAAGAATTCCACTATTGCCCTTTTAATTCTTTACAATTGCAACCCCTAATCAAACTATTCTCCATGTAATTTCTTTGCATTTCACTCCCCATTTTTCCTGCTAATTAGGGGTAGAATGGTCATTGTGCTCCAAAGGAAGAATTCTACAAACTTCATTAAACTTTTTGTTCGGCTCGTCGCCACAACGAAGACTATTTCTTTGCCCAGGCGAAACTTCACAGAACCTACACCGTGGTTGCAGGGTCTCATCGCCGCGGCGACGATTCTTCTTCGCCCCGGCGAAGACAGTGACCCCAAAATTCCACCAAGTCTCCACAATTTCAGGGCAACCAAACCATATTAACAATATTCCAAGTCAAACAAGGGAAAAGTAAGAGACATTAGCTATGTACCTCGAGTGGGGTGTTACAATTCTCTCCCCCTTAAAGAATTTCGTCCCCGAAATTCACACAAACAACTCCAGGTAACGATTCTGCATATCTTGTTCTACCTCCCATGTGGCCTCTTCCACTTTGTGATTTCTCCAAAGGATTTTCACCAACGGAATACTCTTGTTGCGAAGTTCTTTAATCCTTCGGTCTAAGATTTGAACTGGGCGTTCTTCATATACCAAATTCTCTTCTAAGGCAATGTCCTCTAAACTCAGAATATGGGAGGGATCATTTACATACTTCCGAAGCATTGAGACACGGAAAACATCATGCACCTTGTCCATACTAGGTGGTAGTGCCAATCTGTAGGCTACCTTTCCCACTCGCTGCAATACTTCAAATGGACCTACGAATCTCGGTGCTAGCTTCCCTTTGCTTCCGAAGCGCATTACTCGTTTATAGGGGGAAACTCTTAAAAACACTTTGTCACCTACTCTGAACTCAACATCCTTCCTTTTCAGATCAACATAACTTTTCTGTCTATCTTGGGCTTGCTTCATTCTGTTTATGATTAACTTGACATCCTCGATCATCTTCTGAGTTAATTCTGGCCCAAGGGCGGTACTCAACTCATCTCTTTCACCTATCTCATCCCAATACAGTGGAGACCTACATCGTCTACCATATAAGGCCTCATAAGGCGCCATCTTGATTGTAGACTGGTAACTGTTATTGTAGGCAAACTCCACTAGGGGTAACATCTCATGTCAGGATACTTTATAGTCCATACAGTAAGCTCTCAACATATCCTCAAGCACCTGATTCGTTCTCTCTGTTTGCCCATCTGTTTGAGGATGATAAGCGGTGCTAAATGCTAAACGAGTACCCAAATTCTTCTGTAAACTCATCCAAAAAGCTGAGACAAACCTGGAGTCTTTGTTTGACACTATTGTCTTGGGCACTCCATGCAACCTGACTATCTCCTTGATATAAATCTGAGCCAATTGATCCGAGGTAGTGCTTTCCTTTACTGGAAGAAAATGGGTTGATTTAGATAGTCTATCCACAATCACCCATACAGCATTATATCCTTTCTGCACTCTAGGAAGACCTGTGATAAAATCCATCGAAATGCTCTCCCATTTCCATTCTGGAATACTAAGTGGCTGAAGCAATCCTGATGGCCTTTGATGTTCCGCTTTCACCTGTTGACAAACCAGACACTTAGCTACAAATTTTGCAATGTCTTTCTTCAAACCTGGCCACCAGTAGCCTTTCTTTAAATCTTGATACATCTCAGTTGCTCCAGGATGAGCAATGTAAGGTGTGTCATGAGCCTCCGTAAGAATTTTCTTCCTCAATTCATCCATCGGAGGGATACACAACCTATCTCTGAAATAGAGCACACCATCCTTGCAATAGAACTCTGATGTCTTGCCCTCGTACACTTGCTGAACTATTCTCTGACACCACTCATCAGCCACTTGCTTTTCTTTAACTTCTTCCAGTAAGATCGACTGAATTTCTAACTTGGCAATCCGTTCCGGAATTACTTCAATCTGCTCTCTGCACAACTCAGCTAATAACTCTTTCTGTCTAGTGAGCCAGGACAAATAAGCTTTTCTACTCAAGGCATCGGCTACTACATTGGCTTTCCCCGGTTGATACTTGATCTCACATTCATAATCTTTAACCAGCTCTAACCATCTTCTCTGTCTCATATTCAGCTCCTTCTGAGTGAAGAAGTATTTTAAACTCTTATGATCGGTGTAGATATTACTCTTGGCACCATAAAGGTAATGCCTCCAAATCTTTAAAGCAAAGACCACCGCTGCCAACTCTAGATCAGCGTAGGGATCTCATCTCATACTCTTTAATTGCCGGAGGCATATGCTATCACCGACTAACTGCATTAGCACAAGCACCAAGTCCCTGCAAAGAGCATCTGTATAAATGTATAGTCTACACCCTCTTGAGGCAACACTAATATGGGAGCTGTTGTTATCTCTTCTTCATTCTGGAAACTCTCCTCACATGCTTCTGACCATGTAAAAGGGTTCTCGCTTGGTAGAGCTGTCAACGGTTTAGCCAACTGGGTGAAACTGATACAAATCGTCGGTAGTAACCTGCTAGGCCCAAGAAACTTTGATCTCTTAACTGTCTCGGCCTTGCCATTCAAGGATTGCCTTTACTTACTCGGATCTACTGAAATCCCTTCCTTAGACACAGTATGGCCTAGAAACAATACTTGATCAAGCCAAAACACACTTGGAAAACTTAGCATACAACTTTCTTCCCTCAATCGTTGCAACACTAATCTCAAGTGTTCCTGCTCTTCTCTCAACTTAGAGTAAACTAGGATATCATCTATGAAAACCACTATGAATTGATCCAAACAATCATGGAATACCCGTTCATCAAGTCCATAAAAAATGCTGGGGCATTAGTCAAGCCAAAAGGCATCAATACAAATTATAATGCCTATACCTTGTACGAAAAGCTGTCTTTGCTACATCTTGCTCGGCCACCCTTACTTGATGGTACCCTGACCTCAATCAATTTTGGAGAACACTGTTGCTCCTTTCAACGATCAATAGATCATCAATACGAGGTAACGGGTACTTATTCTTCACTGTTACCTTATTCAACTCTCATATATATAACATCCGTAGTATCCATCTTTCTTCTTCACAAACAGAATTGGAGCTCCCCAAGGAGAATGACTCGGTCGGATAAATCCTTTATCTAAAATGCTTGGAGTTGCTTCTTAATCCTGAAGTCGTGGGGGCCATGATAAGGAACTTAGATATTGTGTTGTTTCTAGTGCTAGTTCAATGCTAAACTCAACCTCCCTTTCTAGGGGCAAACGGTAACTCTTCCGGAAACACATCTAGAAACTCTCGAACTACTGGCCCTCTGAATCTCTGATTGAGGAAATTACCACTTTGCACTACATGTGCAATATACCCCGAACACCCTTTCTTAACATCTTCCTAGCTTTTATGCTACTAATAACATGCTTAACTGATGGACTTCTCCAAAGCTAAACTTGTCTCCATTATCGAGATTAAATCTCGTTTTCTCTTCCGACAATCAATCTCTACTCCATTCCTCCCTAGGAAATCCATGCCCGAAATCACATCAAAATCGGGCATATCAAACACTATTAACCACTGTAACCGCGTCCATTGATCACTACAAACTCTCCGACAATATCTCATGGGTCACACACTAACCCCACGGGTAACTCTATCTTAATGGGTTGTTTACTTGTAAAAACTCCTCTTAGTACTATTTTATAATACATACTATGTAAAATATAGATATGTATATAATATGAAAGATAGTGGGCTCAAATTTTTCTTAATCATAAAAAATATACTTCTTTACAAATATAAATACTATGTATTAAAAACTTTCTAATTATACAAATTACAAGATGGTGGACATGGTGCCAATACTCTTCGCTCCTCGACGTCCATTCGACCGCTGCTCCTATTTCCTGCAAAACAAAGAAGAACAACGGGGTGAGCACAACATGCTCAGTAAGTAAATCCTTACTACTATCCCTGCAACTCACGCTTGGTCTTTCCTTACCGACTGTTTTGCTATTTCTATTTCTCACTGTTTTTCTCTTTCTTTCTAATACTGTTATTCTCCTTTAACTCTGTTCTGCTCTTTACTCTTTCTTTCTTCTTGTTCTTTTTCTCTTATTCTTACTCACCATGAAGGACAATCATGGTTCTCTCTTATTCTCATCATACTACCATGAAGGAAAGTCATGGTTTCTTTCTCATTCTCGTTATACTCTCACTAACCATGGAAGAACTCATGGTACATGCATTATGAGATGTACATGCAACTAATGTAAAAGAACTGCTGTTTCTTTCTTTACTCTCTATTTTATTAGTTAAACTTCGCATTCTTTCTATACTCTCTTTCTTATATCTCATTCTTTCTCAAGCTTTCTCAAGCTTTCTCATTCTTTAATTCTTTCTATTGTCTCATTCTCATTTCTGTTCTCTTTCTAACTCTTTTCTGTTAACTCTCTCTTTAGTAATCACGGCTCATCTTACCGGAGGCACGGCCAGGACTCGCTCCCACTTACGTGACTTCTTCTCATTCTAGCCGATCAGACTTGGTTATGCATGGATTCGGAACCCTTGGCCACGTGAGTGTATAATTCTCTCTCTCGGGTACTGGGTATAGCCCTCATCCGCATGCACTCTCAAGGGCTACACCACTTTCTATCTGATACTCATGCCGCTCTCTCAATGCGGCGTCCATGCGGGAATACTCTACCCATTACTCACGGGTTCCCCATCGCAAAACTATCATGCTTTATCTCTCTTTTATTCTTTTTCATGTTGTGCTCATCTCTTTCTCAACTAGTACTCATACTCAAGCTAGTACTCATAGGACAGCTATTTCTTAGCTTTTGCATCTCTTCTTTATATTCTTTTCTTTCTCATTCTTACTCTTGGAATGTCACGACCCCATCTAACCGAGGGCACGCTGGGCGCTACCACTCACATGACTTCCGCTCAATTCACTACCGATCGGATTTAGTTATGCATGGATTCGGAACTTTGGCCATATGAGTGTACAATCTCTCTCTCTCTGAATGTCACGGCCCCATCTGACCGGAGGCACGGCTGGAACCTCGTGTTCCACTCTGCGTGACGGTCACGGCCTCATCTAACTGGAGGCACGGCTGGAAACTCGTGTTCCACTCTGCGTGACTCTACTGGTCACTCACAGGTTCCCCATCGCACAACTTATTCTATTCTCTTCTTTAACTCTTGTACACAAGATCTCTACTCTTTTCTAGCTATAATCATAGTAGCTTAACTCTTAGAGTAATTCTCACTCTTTCTCAACTTTTTCTTTACTATCAGAGTATTTCATTCTCTTTACTCTAAGAGTTGCTATTCTCAACATCCTCTACTCTTTCTACCAAGCTATATTATAGTATAGCTTATACTCAAAATTTTCTACTCTTAAGCTAGTATCATAAGGTAGCTCATACTCAAATTCTATATTCTCTCTCAAGCTACTTCCAATGCACAAATAATGCATATGGATGGTTCATACTCATTAATGCACTTTTGAAATGCCAAATGCAAGATTCCTCAAAACGTCATTTCGACAGGTCACACTAAAAAGACCATAACTTGCGTTATACACCTTGGATGCTATGGTTTGGTCTCGTTTTAAAGCTAGAAACAGGGCTACAACTTCTATGTTTTGGTCTCAGCCAGTTCAAACCGTAAGATGCCCAAAAATTACTTAGAAAGTTACGGCTGTGACAGGGCAGATTTCACTTAGGCATTCATCAAGCAACTCATGTGCACATAAAAACTCTTCCACTACAACTCTATTTCTTCTTTAACCATCCAAAATTGGAAATAAATTCCTTCCATGGGCATAAACCCTATCATAGAAAAAACACTCCCAAAATACGTACTCAATCTCCTCCAACTTCATCTCAAACTAATTTCATAAACACTTCCCATAAGGAAATACCAACAAACATAACATAAATACTCTCTCAACTCAATTTCTCAACAATTAAACATACATCTCTACTCAATTTCTCAACAAGCATCATATATACATGCACAAATAAATCTCTACTTAAGAATTTCTTAAACTTTAGCTTGAGTTGATTTACTTACCTCATACTTGAGTAGTCTCCACTAAAGCTCTACTCTTGTTGGATCATAACTTTCCCTTATTTCCTAAGCATAAACTTAGTAAGAACTTAACCTTACATGAATAAAAATCATCTCTAGTAGGGATTCTTACCTCTTCTTGTTAGGATCACTTCTTTGTAAAATTCCAACTCAAAAACTCTCAAAAATCCCTTGGAAGGTTGAGTGAGAAATTGAGAGGAAATGGGAGATGAAGAGGCGGTGGAGATGGGTAAAATGAATGGGTTTAGAGAACTCAACCTTAATAACTCCTATAATATCCACTCTTTCCCATTTGCCCTACTTTTCTTGAAATTTCCACCTTTATCCTTAGTTCTTTACAAACTCACCCCCCTTTTACATTATTCTCCATGAAATTTCCTTACATTTTACTCCCCACTTTCCTACAATTAGGGGTAGAATGGTCATTGTGCCCCAAAAGAAGAATTCTCTAGAAAACTCAAGAAACTTTTCTGCCGTCTCGTTGCCGCGGCGAAGAGCACTGTCTCCCGGGAAACATTCCAAAAACAACACTGCCAACACAGAATCAACGTCGCCGCGGCGAAGCTTCTCCCCGCCCCGGCAAAGACTGAAACTCCAAAATTTGAAGTCTGATCAATTCAGGGTACACACTCAACCAAACCCAAAACCTAAACTCAACCAAAGAACATGAATCATATATAAATCATTTAGGGGCAATTCAGTAATCCTTTAGGCCATACCGTAAACAGTGGCTACGTATTTCAAGTGGGGTGTTACATTACTCTACTAGGTTTCAAACCCAACCTCTCTATCATCCCAAAGATATAAAAGAATGTGAGCCCAGAATCAATTAAAGCATATAAAGGAACTGCATGAAATGATAACTGACCAGTTACAGCTAATGGACTAGCCTCTGCTTCATTGTGCCACGGTAAACACTCTGGCACTAGTACCTCTAGAACTCTAGACTGTAATGGGAGAGGAGCTTACAATCCTCCTCAAGTGCCCTGGCTGTTGGCAACAATAACACACGTTCTGGTCTCTCAAACACTCTTCTGAGTGGTTCTTTCCACATTAGGACAAGGGGGAAACCTTCTGTCGAGGTCGTTACTCCTCCCATCTCTCTATTCTGTCTAGGCTGAAACTTCTTCTTATTATTCTTCATTTCTTACTCTTCCCGCTCTCAACTTTTGCTCTCTGTGGGGCGGACGGTGGCTCACTCGATCTTTACTGAAGGACCTACAGGGGTGATCTTGTTCTCAAATATCTCTGCCCTCATTGCCCGCCTCAGAGCCTCACTATAGGTTTGCGGGGGATCAGCACCTGTCATTATATCCCTCGCTATCTCCGGTTTCAACCCATGAACAAATTTATCTCCTCATACCGGAGTGCTAACAATTCCTAGTGCAAATCTAGCAAGGGCATTAAATCTCGCTGAATACTCTTTAACTATACTGGACCCCTGCTGTAAACCAATAAACTCTTGGACCTTTGATGGACTCGGTCCTCTGTCTATATTCAGCCTCAAAAATCTCGCTTGAATTCTTCCCAAGTCATTATTGCAACATCATGAGTATCTTCTATTAGTTCCACCAAATTCGGGCATCACCCCGAAATAGAAAAACTCGCATACCGGATCTTTCCCGGTCTGTCATGGGAAATAAACCTGTAGTACGCTTACGAATCTAAACCATCTTCTGCTATTACTGGATCCATAGTACCCTAAACTCTGAGGGTTGATGTTGATTGGGAAGACCATATATCGGCTCTCACTCTATTCTGTACTGTGGGAGGCACGGTTGTTCTCTTTCGAGATTAACAGTCGGTGGTATTTGCACGGGGGTCTCAACTCTCCCTTGGCTTTCTGCCATAACTTGCTGTACAATTCCCTGAATTCTAGCTTCATCCAAGGGAGGAGGCATAGATTTGGTGGGTTAGAAGGTTTCCCTCATTCATCACACTTTTCCCACGATTTCGGGTACTACGCCTCATTACAAAACAACCACACTTGATCAATTTGAGGAACAATCATTGTAAGGAAAGAATTAACTTACACAGTGGCTGTCGAACGTTGTGGCGATGAGAATGTACACTGTCAAATCCCAAAATCTCTGCTCTGATACCAAAAATGTAATAATGCTGTATTCTACTGTATTCACAAAAACACATACAATAAAATAAAGATACATTAATAAAAATAATGGGCCCAAAAGTTTCTTTCATTTATATACATAATCTTTACATAAACTTAGTATTATATACAAAAGTTCTCAAAAATGTGGTGGACAGTGTAACTACTCTCCTCGCCCGCTGACACCATCCGATGCGTACTCACCTAGAACCTGCAAAAACATAGAAACAACGGAGTGAGCACAACTAATGCTTAGTAAGTAAATCCTTTACTTATATCCCGTAACACTTCCTTTTAATTCTTTCCTTACACTATTCTTTTCATTCGTTTTCTTTTGTTTCTGTTTCTCGTATTCTTTACTATACACCCTGGTGTATGTCACAGCCTCATCTTACTGGAGGCACGGCCGGGGACTCAACCGCTTTTCGTGACTTTACTATTTTCTCTTTTTGTCCTTTCTATTTCTGTTCTTTCATTTCTTCATTAGAATGTCACGGCCTCATCTGACTGGAGGCACGGCTGGGCGCCACCACCTACGTGACTTCTGCTCATTTCACCGATCAGATTTAGTCATGCATGGATTCAGAACCTTTGGCCATGTGAGTGTACATATTTTTCTCTATTCTCAAATGTCACGACCCTTCTTACGGAGGCACGGTGGAACTCCTGTTCCACTCTGCGTGACAGTCATGGCCCCATCTTACGAAGGCACGGCGGGGATCACAAAGCACCCACTCTCATGACTTTACTCATCACTCACAAGTTCCCCATCGCACGACTTACTCTATTCTCTTCTTTAACTCTTGTGCACAAGATCTATACTCTTTTTCTCGCTACTCATCATATGTAGATAACTTTAGAGTAGTTCTCTATTCTTTCTCAACTTTTTTCTCAAGTTCTTTCTCAATGCACACTAATGAATATGGATGGCTTGTGCTCATTAATGCACTTAGGAAATGCCAATATGGAATGTTGCATTAATAAAGGTTCATAACTCATCTCATGCTCTCTAGGCATTTCATCAAACAATTCATGCGCATATCAAACTTCTTCTCTAATTATAACCCTATTCTCTCTTTAACCATCCAAAATTGGAAGTAAACTCCCTTCCATGGGCATAATCCCTCCATAGAAGAAACTCCCAAAATATACTAATTCTCATCTAACTTCATATACCTCTTCACACATCCACACTTCTATAAAGGAAAAGTATTCAACAAACTCAACATGGATACTTCTCTCAATTAATTTCTCAACAAGTAGACATATATCTCTACTTAATTTCTTAAATACATACTAAAACATGCATACATCATTTCCACTAAATCTCTACCAAAAGAATCTCAACTTGGGGGGATTACTTACCTTGTGATAAAGGACTCTCACTAGTATTTCCTTTCCTTTGTTTGCTTGACTTTTCTCTACCCTTTAAACAATAAACATACAACTTTAATATACAAAAATACACAAAACCTTACATCCAAAGCAAGAATCCTTACCTTAGGATGACTTAGCTTGATTTTCTACTCCAAACACTTCAAAAAGCCCTTTCAAAATCCTTAAACTAATGAAAAAGGAAATGAGAGGAAATAGGAAAGGAGAATGGTGGTGGAGAAGAAGATGAATGAATGGGTTTCTAAAGTTAAACCCTTATTATCTCATATTTTCTCCATTCTTTCCCATTTTACCCTTACTCTTCCTTAAGAATTCCACTGTTGCCCTTTTAATTCTTTACAACTGTAACCCCTAATCAAACTATTCTCCATGTAATTTCTTTGCATTTCACTCCCCACTTTTCCTGCTAATTAGGGGTAGAATGGTCATTGTGCTCCAAAGGAAGAATTCTACAAACTTCATTAAACTTTTTGTTCGGTTCGTCGCCGCGGCGAAGACCATTTCTTCGCCCGGGCGAAACTTCACAGAACCTACACCGTGGTTGCAGGGTCTCATCGCCGCGGCGACGATTCTTCTTCGCCCCAGCGAAGGCAATGACCCCAAAATTCCACCAAGTCTCCACAATTTCAGGACAACCAAACCATATTAACAATATTCCAAGTCAAACAAGGGAAAAGTAAGAGACATTAGCTACGTACCTCGAGTGGGGCATTACAGTTTTTAATTTTCAATGGGTTTGTGATCTCATTTTCTTTCAATTCTGTCTTTGCAGTTTATGCGAAGAACGAGCATCAATCAGTGGTTCCTGTTGATCCTGAGATTGAGAGAACAGTTAGACGACGTAACAGAGAGAGAAGAGAAAGAGAGGATTTAGTTGTAGAAGCAAAAGAAATAGCTATTGAAATGGCTGAACCAGAAAACAGGACACTGGGGGAATTTTCAGTTCCCATAGTGAAGTGGGTCGAGAATTACTAGAGCTATGATGCAAGTAAACAACTTCGAGATCAAGCCGGCAATCATCCAAATGATCCAGCAGTCGGTTAGATTTAATGATGATTTGAAGGAAGATCCGAATCAGCATATTGCAAATTTCTTAGAAATTTGTGACACCGTCAAGTCGAATGGAGTGTCGGATGACGCTATTAGGCTGCGGTTATTCCCATTCTCATTGGGAGATAAGGCCAAGGGGCGGTTAATGGCATTACCACCGGGAACTACTACAACTTGGAATGATCTAGCACATAAATTCCTTACCAAGTTCCTTCCTCCAGCTAAACCAGCGAAATTGAGAAATGATATCACATCATTTCTACAAGATGATTCCGAGTCATTGTATGAGGCTTGGGAGAGATACAAAGAGTTAATGAGGAAATGTCCACACCATGGGTTGTCAGTTTGGCTTCAAGTCCAAACTTTCTACAATGGATTGATGGGTAATGTGCAAACCATGGTGGATGCAGCTTCAGGAAGGGCCTTGCAGAATAAGACACCAGAAGAGGCTTATGAGTTGCTTGAGATTTTGGCAAGCAACAACTATCAAAGACCAAATGAGAGCGCAACAACAAGGAAATCGCCGGGTCTTCATGAAGTTGATGCCTTCACAGCCATCTTAGCCCAACTCTCTGCACTTCAAAAACAGTTGGGAACTATGTAGGTAAACTCTATACAAGCACCTGAACTAACATGTGATTTTTGTGTAGGAAACCATGTGAGCAGTGAGTGTCAAGTTGGGAACACATTTGCTTCGTCATCTTCATCAACGGAGCAAGTGAATTACTTGGCAGGAAATCAGAGACAACCAAACAACCCATACTCCAACACATACAACCCGGGGTGGAGAAATCATCCAAATCTGGCTTGGGGAAATCAGAACCAGCAAAATAACCAATGGAACCAGAGGACAGTTCCAAATATCCAACCAGGGGTGATGAGTCAACTGGGAGATCAAAGAGTGACGAAGTTGGAAGATATGTTTGGGAAATTTATGCAGGAGACAACGGGATTCATGAATGAGACGAGGACGAATTTTAGAAATCAAGGGGCGTCCATCTGGAATGTCGAAGTACAGATCGGCCAATTGGCCGAGAAGCTTAATGAGAGACCGCAGGGTTCCTTACCGAGCAATACAGTAACTAACCCACTTGAGCAAGCAAATGCCATAATGTTGAGAAGTGGGACAGTTTTGGAAGAGGTAGAGCAAGCTACCAAGGATGTTGAGCAAATCAGAAAGGAAGCTTTTGATGAAGAAGTTGATGAAGAGATAGTTGCTGAAGAGAAACCAAGTGGGTTGGAGGAAGAGAAAAAGAAAAAGGATGAAAGGCAAAAAAAGAAGGAGAAATTGCCATTTCCCGAGATACCACCAGAGCTGGCACATCACACCCCACCCGTACCTTTTCCTCAGAGATTGAACAAAAGGAATCAGGATAAGCAATTTTCAAAGTTTATTGAAATTTTTAAAAAATTGCACATTAACATTCCTTTTGCAGATGCATTGCAGCAGATGTCGAGTTATGCGAAGTTCCTGAAGGAAATCTTATCGAACAAAAGGAAGTTAGACGATAAGGAAACGGTGATACTCATGGAGAGTGTAGTGCCATCCTCCAGAAGAAGCTACCTCCAAAGCTCAAAGATCCAGGGAGTTTTACTATTCCTTGTATTATAGGAGATTTTACATTTGATCATGTTTTGTGTGATCTAAGAGCTAGCATTAATTTGATGCCCTTTTCTGTTTTCAGGAGATTGGGTATTGGTGAAGTGAAGCCAACGACCATGTCGTTGCAACTAGCAAATAGGTCAATAAAACACCCGAGGGGGATAGTAGAGGATGTGCTAGTGAAGGTGGGAAAGATAATTTTTCCAGCAGATTTTGTGGTGCTGGACATGGAAGAGGATAAGGAAATTCATCTGATTTTGGGCCGACCATTCTTGGCCACGGGGAGAGCACTTATTGATGTGCAGGAAGGAAAGTTACTGTTGAGGGTTCAAGATGAAACAGTAGCTTTCAATGTTTTTGAGGCGATAAAGTTTCCAGCTGAAACGGATTCATGTTTTAGTGTCGATGCGGTGGACAAATTAGTTGAGGAATCTATGGAAGAAAATACCCCACAATTACCTCTAGAAGCTTGTATAGCCAAATCAAAAACAGTAGAGGTAGAAGAGTCGGCGAGTAATGATTGTTTTAGGATGTTAGAAGCACTTCAACCTATTGATGAGAGTCAAGATATAGAATTTGAGGAGTTTGATTTTGACAAAGAGAAGGAGAAGGAAAAAAATGAAAAAGCTCCAAAGCTTGAATTGAAACATTTACCATTCCACCTCAAATATGTTTTTCTTAGAGACTTAGAAACTTTCCCGGTGATTATTAGTTCAGATTTGAGTACATTAGAGGAAGAATAGTTGATTAGGGTGTTGAGGGAACACAAACTAGCAATTGGATGGACAATTTTGGATATTAGAGGTATCTCTCCATCATTTTGCATGCATAAGATACTCATGGAGGATGATTTTAAGCCTAGGTTGCAACCACAACAGAAATTGAATCCTTCGATGAAGGAAGTGATTAGAAAGGAGGTGGTGAAACTATTTATCCCATTTTCGATAGCCCATGGGTAAGCCCAGTACAAGTGGTTCTGAAGAAGGGAGGTATCACGGTGGTAAGGAATGAGAGTAACGAGTTGATACCAATGAGGACAGTGACGGGCTGGAGAGTATGCATTGATTACCGTAAATTGAATGAGGCGAAAAGGAAGGATCATTTTCCATTACCTTTCATTGATCAAATGTTAGAGAGGTTGGCAGGACATGCCTATTATTGTTTCCTGGATAGGTATTCAGGATATAACCAGATTGCCATCGCTCTTGAGGATCAAGAGAAAACGACCTTCACTTGCCCCTACAGCACCTTTGCTTACCGAAGGATGCCTTTTGGGTTGTGCAATGCACCAGCAACATTTCAAAGATGCATGATGTCAATCTTTGGAGACATGGTGGAACGATTTATAGAAGTCTTCATGGATGACTTCTCAGTTTTTGGTTCATCATTTGATAGCTGTCTAACTAATCTTTCTTCTATTTTGCAACGATGTAAGGAGACAAACTTGGTGCTGAATTGGGAGAAATGTCACTTTATGGTCCAAGAGGGAATAGTGCTTGGGCATAGGATCTCCAAGGATGGAATAGAAGTTGATCGAGCAAAGACGGAAGTGATTGAGAAGCTGCCACCACCATCAAATGTCAAGGCAGTCCGAAGTTTCTTGGGGCATGCGGGGTTTTACAGACGCTTCATCAAGGATTTTTCTAAGATTTCTAAACCCCTTAGCAATTTGTTAAATAAAGATGTAGTTTTTGACTTTAATGAAGATTGCATGCATGCTTTTCTAACTCTGAAAAAATTATTAGTATCTGCACCTATTATTGCAGTTCTCGATTGGGGATTACCTTTCGAATTGATGTGTGATACTAGTGATTTTGCTTTAGGGGTAGTTTTAGGACAAAGGAAAAACAAAGTGTTGCATGTAATTCAGTATGCTAGCAAAACACTCGTTGATGCACAATTGAATTACACCACCACTGAAAAAGAAATGTTGGCTGTAGTTTTTGCTTTTGACAAGCTTCGTTCTTATTTGTTAGGTGCAAAGGTGATCCTCTACACAGACCATTCAGCAATCAGGCACCTATTGGCAAAGCAAGAAGCAAAACCTCAGCTGATAAGATGGATTTTACTACTTCAGGAGTTTGAGTTGGAAATTCGAGACAAGAAGGGGTCGGAAAATGTGGTGGCTGATCATCTGTCGAGAATTGAGAGACCAATCAAGGGAAATGACGAGGAAATGCCAATTAGAGAAACATTTCTGAATGAGAAGTTGATGAGAGTGGAAGAAGCACCATGGTATGCGGATTTTGCAAACTATTTGTCATCAAGGGTGCTCCCAAGTGGTATGACGTACCAACAAAAGAGAAAATTTTTCTCAGTTTTGAAGTACTACTTTTGGGAAGAACCATTTCTTTACAGACACTGTACAGATCAAATGATACGGAGATGTGTCCCGGAGGAGGAGATGGAAAGCATTCTTAGGCATTGTCACGAGAAGGAAGTAGGTGGCCATTTTGGAGGAGCTAAGACAGCAGCCAAGGTTTTACAATCGGGTTTTTATTGGCCAACCCTCTTTAAGGATTTCTTCCGAATGATTCAAGAGTGTGACCAATGTCAACGGATGGGTAATATTTTAAAAAGAGATGAGATGTCGTTGAACAACATCTTGGTGATTGAGCTTTTTGATGTGTGGGGGATTGATTTCATGGGTCATTTCCCAAATTCTTTTGGAAACACATTTATCTTAGTAGCGGTGGATTACGTGTCAAAGTGGGTTGAGGCAGTTGCATTGCCGACTAATAATGCTAGGGTAGTGATTAAGTTTGTGAGAAAGAATATTTTCTCAAGGTTTGGGGTACCACGGGCAATCATTATTGATGGAGGATCACATTTTTGCAATAGGCAAATGGATGCACTATTGAGTAGATATGGAGTGACACATACAGTTGCAACACCATACCATCCACAAACGAGCAGGCAAGTGGAACTGTCGAATAGAGAACTCAAGGGGATTTTGGAAAAGACAGTTAATGCATCTAGGAAAGATTGGTCACGGAAGCTGGATGATGCATTATGGGCTTATCAAACTGCCTTTAAGACTCTGATTGGTATGTCTCCATTCAGGATGGTATATGGGAAAGCGTGCCACTTGCCGATTGAACTCGAGCATAAAGCGTACGGGGCAGTCAAGCAGCTAAACATGGACTTGAAAGCTGCTGGAGAAGAAAGGATGCTGACTTTGAACGAACTCGATGAGTTTCGTCTCGAAGCATATGAAAATGCCTGGATCTATAAGGAGAAGACAAAAAGGTGGCATGACAAGCATATCCGGAGAAAGGAATTTGAAGTAGAACAAAAGGTGTTGTTGTTCAATTCTAGACTTTGGCTATTCCCCGGAAAACTTAAGTCTAGATGGTCCGGACCATTCACTATTACAAGGATTCACGCATCTGGAGCAGTGGAAGTTACACATGAAGTAAAAGGCACTTTCACGGTTAATGGACAGAGATTGAAGCCATACATTGATGGGGTGATGAGTTGCAAATCCATCCCAATCCAACTTGACATCCCAACTTGAAGGATTGAGAGAGTCGAGCTATCGACTAAAAACAAGCACTTCTTGGGAGGCAACCCAACTATTTTTAATTGTTTGTTTTTCAATTTGGTTGTTTGAATTTGTATGAATTTTAATATTTGCGTTTTTGGGTGTTTCAAGTGAAGTCTTCAGCCAAAGAAAGGAATTAAAATGCTCCAGACTTCGCCGTGGCGAAGAAACCTAAAAATTTCAAGTTAGCTCCTAGAAGTTTTCGCCGCGGCGAAGAAAAAATTTTTTTTTTTTTGAAAATTGGCTAAGGCATTTCGCTGGGGCGAAGTAAGCCTTGTATCCTCGAGAAGTTTTCGCCTCGGCGAAGAAAAATTCTTCGCCGCGGTGATGATGCTTTTCTATAAATACTCACTCTTCTTTTTCATTTGTAATGCAACTTTTCATTTTCATTTGAGAGAAAATTTTTCAAAATTCAACCTTTTACCTCCCTAGTGCCTTTCCAAACAAATTTCTTACTCCATAACCCTCCTAAACACCAAAACAACCCATTTCAACAACAATTTTCGCGAAAATTTCACGAAAATTTTTGGATCCAAAATTTGGGGCTTTTCAATCTGGGCTGTTTCCAGTTTAATTGGTGGTGAATACTCCCTCATATTGGTAAGATCTCAAGTACCCAAAGCTTTTTATCGAAAAATTTCAAGTTTCTATTTGTAGATCTGAAAATTTTTATTTCGATTGAGTTGAGAATTTTGGGTGATTTTGAGCATTGATTTTGTTAGAGGAAGAGTAATATGTGCATGGGATGATTGTGAGGAGTATGGGTTTTTGAAATATTGAAGTGTTTGTGTGAAATTGAAAATTTGTAGTTTGGGGGTAAAGCGCAAATTTTTGGAAGTGTTGGTTGTTTTTGTAGGATTGAATTGGCTGTGTAGAACAACTAGGTCTGAATTGTTGGGGAATAATTTTGGATTGAAAATTTATTGTGAACAATGGCTCCCAAAATTAAGCAACCATACAAGGGCAAGAGTAAGAGTAAAGAAAAGAATTTGACAATCATTTTGTTAATGATGAAGTCCGTAAAAGGTATGAGGCGGCAATCCAAAGAAAGGATAAGGGTATTATCCCTGAGCGCGGATTGACAGCAAGTCAGGCCTCGGACTGAAGCAGAGGGAGACGTTGGGAGATATTTATGCATGATTCTGAACAACCGGCTGTAGAGCCGCTAGTAAAGGAGTTCTATGCCAATCTCTCGGAGTGTAAGGAAGATACTATTTTTGTAAGAGGGAAGGATGTGCCATTTATGGGAAAGGAGATCAATGATTCTATAACCTGCCTGAAATTCTCACGGATGAGTATGTGCAGTTTAAGAGATCACAATTTGAGGACAGTGTCATCCCTCCGGTCATTGCAAGATCGGGTGCAGAGTGGGAAGCATCGAAGAAACAGAAGAAGACTCTCAAGGGAACTCAGTTGACACCGATGGCTAGACTGTGGCAATATTTTGTCTGTACAAAATTGATGCCGGAATTGCACTACAGCACAGTTACTCACGAGAAGATAGTATTGCTTTACTCAATTGCCACAGGGAAGAGTATCGATGTGGGAGACATGATCTTGAACAGTATTAAGCTAGCCTCCAAACCAGGGAGAACAAGTTACGGGTTCCCACATCTCATCACAACCTTATGCCTTAAAGCTGGAGTCCAGGTTCAGGATGACGAGCACCGTATTCATGCTGCCCCAGTCCTAGATTCAGAGTATTACCGGAAGCACCTTGACTGTCCAGAAGCTACGCAACCAAGACCAAGGGCAAAAAGGCAGAGAACAAGCCTTGCCACATCATCCAGCTCCACAGGTACACAGAAAGAGATGATGCAGCAGATGATGGATTTGATGAAATATATGAAAAGACATCAGGATTGGGTGGTGGAGCAGACTCAGATGATGCATGAGCTGCTGAGGAATAGCTTTAAGGAGCTCAACATTGACACTTCAGCATACCAATGGGCCGACTGGAACTCAGATGAGTGGATGGACTCCGAGGAAGATGAGGAAGATGAGGAAGATGAAGAATGAGCCGGAGCACCTGTTATTTATGTTTATTTGTTTTTATTTGATTTTGTTGCTCATCCTAAACGTTAAACTCAATTTTATTTTTTGTTTTGGATTGTGTTTAGTTGTTTAGTTGTAGTTGTTGAAAGGACGAGAGTAGGTTGTAATATTTTCAAGTTAGTTGTGAATTTGTGCTAACATAAGGGACACCACAGTTTCAATTGTTTTGACAGATTATGGGTGCTGAAAAGTCCGAGACCGGGTGTTCATTGTGGAGACACTTCATGGATTAACCAGGGAGCATTCTCATACCTTTGTTGTTTTTATTTTTCTCTATTCCTGATTTATGCATAATGGAACATTGGGGACAATATCATGTTTAGTTTGGGGGTAGGAAATAGAATTAAAACCTAGTTTAAGGGTATATTGGCTGGAAACTAGTGCTCGCCTTAAAAACTGCCTAGCAGTACTTGGCAACCTCCGGTATAACAACGCCACATACACCTTAAACTGAAAAAAAAAATAGTTTAAGGGTATATTGGCTGGAAACCAGTGCCCGCCTTAAAAACTGCTTAGCAGTACTTGGCAACCTCTGGTATAACAACGCCACGTACACCTTAAACTGAAAAAATAAAACAAATAAAAAAATAAAAAATTTAGTTTTTTCTTTAGTTGTTTTTTTTTTTTTTTTTTTGTTTTTTTGCCGATGATGAATTGTACAAATCAATGATGAATTGGGTTGTTGAATCTTATTGTTAAGAATGTTAAGCATTGCTTTAAGTTTTTGTGTATTGACTGGATTTTTATTAAGGTTTGATGCTTAGATTCATTTTATGTGATTAGGCGAAGTTTGATAATGTTGGTGGACTCTAGAACCTAGTAGAGAATTGCTTGAGGCGAAATTTAGGATTAAACATGGTTGAGAGATATTTAGGCATTCTTGTTGGAATGTTTGAGTCTTTCTAGCCGACCTATGAATGAAATTGTCCCTAGTTCACCCTTTGAGCCGTATGTATCAGTATTGCTTTATTTTTCTTAGCAAACCAAAAATTGTCCCGATCATGTTACCCTAAACACTTTGTCGTACCCTTAGAGAATTCGGCCTTAGTGCAAACACAAAGAACGGAAAATAGTTGTACGGTAAGGCAAATGAATAGTTTGGGGGTTGTGAGAAGGGCAGAGAAAGAAAAAATAATATAATAATATAAAGAGGTAGTTCACCTCAATTCAATTGACATTTTATGTTAAAAAAAAAAAAAAAAAAAAAAAAGAAAGAAATATGATTCTGTTGCAGGGTTTAAGGGTATACCGCTGGAAACCAGTAACCGCCTTAAAAACTGCCTAGCAGTACTTGGCGACCTCAGGTTTAACAACGCCACGTCAACCTTAAACCCACGCATTTGTGGCTTCAAAAATAAGAAGGATACGAGTTTGAGGGGTGTAATAAGTGGACACGTGGATTGTTATTGAAAAGAATGGAGTTGTTTGACTTGAGTACCGAGTTCTCTTACTTTTTTTTTCTATCCTTTTCTTAGAACCCACTACCCGAGCCTAACGTTACAACCTTTTAAAGACCTTTGATTCTCATCTCTGTTTAGTCCCTCATTAGTGAGAGTAGTTCGAATTTAGCTTATGGAGTCTGCCACCATTTGATAAACTTTGCATTTTTGCATAAAATAATCCGGAAGTTAGGATGTAGATTGAAGTGGGGATCACCTACTTGATGGACCATTGAGAAAGACAGTCGATATGCTTAACTCTTGGAGTGTTGAACATTTCCTTTTAATAATTTTTCAACAACTTTTGAGATTTGTGCAATTTCTAGGCAATTCATTTGTAGAGTTAAGTTTTGTTGGTTTGTTCACTTTCTAGTTTTGTTGTGTGTGTTTTGTGTTTTTTTTCGTTGTTTGTTGTTTCTGTTTCCGTTGGTTTTGTACCGTATGCTCGGGGACGAGCATATCTTTAGTTTGGGGGTATTTGTATCCGTGGTTATACAGTTTTCATTAGACTTTTTGTTTGGATTTTAGGTACTTTGGTGCATTTTGACCTGAATTTTGCTTAATTCTTTATTTTGTGTTTCAGGTTAAAAGGACATTTGGACAAATAAGGACAAAATTGGACGTTTTTGACTCAGAAGTTAGGCGGACCTCAGAAGTTAGGAGAGTTCTGAAGCAGGATAAAGCACGATGAGGCTTGTTCAAATAGAGAGCACGGAGAATCGAAGAATCAAGCGCCAGATGCAGCAGATGGCAGTTCTATAATTTCAAAACTTTTCAACAAGCTTCGCCGCGGCGAAGTACCCAAACACGAACAAGTCTGCTTCTTTCTTCGCCGCGACGACAGTCGTAATTTTCAGTTTTGTAAAACGCACAATTTTACTTTGTGTGGGTTTCTAAGAAATTTAGGGTAAGGTATAAAAGAACATTTAACCTTTTTGCTGGGGGTCGTCCAGGGATTAGGGTTAGCAACTTTTGGAGTGTTTTTTATTTTAGCAGCGAGAGATTGATCGATTTGAGGGTGAAGATTGGATTTTAAACCAAGGGATTCATTATTTGGGGAGATTTCTTGTTCTCTCTCTTACTTTGCATTATGTTGAACTTGATTTTTATCGTTTTTATTATTTGTAGTGTTAATTTAGCTATGAACTAACCCGTTTTGGGTTAGGATTTTGATTGTAATTTGGATTTTTAATGAGTTAAATTATTGATCATGTTATGTTCATATGATTATGCTTTGATCGTGTGTTTGCTCTGAATTTTAATGCTTTTTGTGATGAACATGATGAGATTGAGAAATGAATCATGTTAGGCTTCTTGGGTAATCACCATTATAGTATTGGATGCTAGAGATAGATTCAATGATTAATGAAATCATTGTAGGATTCTTATGCTTAATGAGTTTGGAATTGTTAACTTTCAATTTGTTGGGTGCGGAAAGTTAAAAAGGAAGAATAGGAAACATAGTCTGAGAAGGTATGTTTAACACCTTAGTGAGTTCGGCTTACAACCAATGCATATGTATGTGAATGTAGTGTAATTTTTAGGTTTAACCCATAAAATCCGAATGAAGTCAAAACCCTACCCGTTTTAATTGAATTGATTTTTATCCGTGTTTTACACCTCGCATTCTTAGTTAATTTGCAGTTTAGTAATTTTGTTTTAGTAATAGGTTAATTTGCTCCCAATTATCCAAAAGATTTCGGTTGCTCCAACTTAAAAACGGTAGAAAACTTAGTGCTTAGCTAACAATCCTCGTGGGAACGATACTCACTCATCATTATATTACTTGTGCGATTAGTATACTTGCTACATATTGCATGTTGTAGGAAACACGCATCACATACCCCAATAAAATCTTATTTTAAAAGGAGTCCAAGTATTTATTAATTTGCCCTTTGAATAATCAATATTATTCAAGGGCCCATGTAAACTAAACTAGTTTACATTAACAACCCATAATTTTACCCTTTTCCCCTTTAACTATTAAAAGGTTATTTTAGTTTATCTTATTTATCTTAACGCTTTAAGATATAATAGTTAAATACAATTAATTATTGCTTGACCATTTTAACCCTTAAAATGTCACAATGTCACAAATAATTTTCTATGTAACTATTACCATAGAAATCTTGTCATTACCCTCAGAAGGTGCTAGCCCTCTTCGGATAATCATTTCTCTCTCTTATCTTTCTCTAACTTCTCAAGGCTATTGGTGTGACCATGTAGGTCCACCGTGGATTAGCCGTGAGCCGGTTCTGGATGAATCCGGAAACCAGTCCAGAGGCCCAACGACTATGGTAAACATCTAGCAATGTGTCATAATCCCTAAACCACGATGAAGAAATAGTTCATCGAACCTATTTCAGATCATATCTACCGTGTAGGTAAAGCCCCTCCATTGATATATCTTGATTGAGTACGGATTTATGGAACGTCAAAATCATAAACTCGATCTTCTACCGAATCACTGATCAATATATTTAGAACTCGTCATCACGAACTTGCTTTCGTATGACTAATAATAGACTCTGGTCAGAGATTTTGATTTTCGACATTTGTCAACGTTCGTCCAAGAACTCGAATCTGGATGGAGTCAGTGGTACTCCTGATCCTATATTTTCGAGTCAATGGATCCCTTCTTGACCATCATTCGTTTCCGCATATAAACAACGCATGATCAAATATGCTTTATCATATGAAACATGACTAGTCTCGTACTTATACACCGTATGAACCATACGTATCTGTATCAGATCCGACCACAATGTCTCAGGTCAAAAGACTACATCGTGCACTGATATAACCAAACGATAAATCATTGACTACATGCTTTTCCAAGTGATTTGTCGTTATTCGGTCATGTTCGAAAAACAATTCACCAACTGCTAATCCATATTAATGCCCTAGTGACATGATTATCATCATCATCCATACTTATATCAACTCATGATATCTTTCGAAAGCATCCAGTATGTCTACTATGCAATATAGTTGCCCAAATTATATTGCTTCAGTAGGGAACCTTTTGATAATTCATTTACTGATTAAATGAATCATCTGGATAATTCATATACATACTTTATTTTAAATACATGACTGAATAAAGGAAGCAATTTATATATATGAATTGAAGAACTCTTTCTTCTATTATTGATGATATATTAATACAAGACAAAATGCTCTGAAACCGACAACACGAATGGTTTCTAGGGCATACACTAATATACACTTACAAACTCCCACTTGCACTAAAGTCATTCGATGTTGTATCTCATACCCATCTTCTCAAGATGATGGTTCAATTACTTCAGTATCATCGCCTTAGTCAGTGGATCAGCTACATTTTCTACTAAAGGTGTCTTCAGAATTATAATCTCTCCAGCTCCAACGAATTTTGTCAAAATGTGATACTTGCGCTGAATGTGTTTGGATTTTTGGTGTGCCATTGGTTTCTTTGCCTGTGCAATAGCTCTTGTATTGTTACATAACATGCTTATCGAGTAAGCCATTTTCAGAACCACACCAAGTTCAATTATGAACTTTCGCATCCAAACAGCCTCTTTTGCTGCTTCAAAAGCAGCAATGTATTCAACTTCTGTAGTGGAGTCTGCTGTGGTTGTCTGTTTGGAATTTTTCCAAATAATAGCACCTCCATTACATATAAAAATGTACCCTGACGTAGACTTTCCGTAATCAATATCTTATTGGAAATCAAAATTTGAGTATCCTTGAATGTTTAACTCTAAAAATCCATAACTCAGAACTAGATCCTTAGTTCTTCTCAAGTACTTAGGGATTGATTTTACAACCAACCAATGTTTCTCCCCTAAATTTGACTAATATCTGCTTGTAACACTTATAACATAAGCTATATCAGGTCTTGTGCATAACATTGCTTACATTAAGCTGCCTACGGTAGACGCATAAAGCATATTACGCATCTGTTATTACTCTTCATCGATCTTTAGACCCATCTCTTTGGAAAGATGAAGACTGTGAGTGAAGGGTAAGAGACCTCTCTTAGAGTTCTCCATGCTAAATCTTTTTAGCATTTTCTCTATGTACAATTTCTAGGATAATCCAATTACCTTTTCGTTCGATCTCTATAGACACGAATGCCAAGGACATAGGTCGCTTCTCCTAAGTCTTTTATCGAGAAGGTTTTAGACAACCAAACTTTAACCTCTGTCATCATACCTATGTCATTTCTCATCAAAAGTATGTCATCTACATATAATATGAGAAACGTGATGGCATGATCTTTAACCCATTTGTATACATAGGGCTTATCTGGATTCTTGACAAAACCAAATGATTTGATTATATCGTCAAATCGAATGTTCTAGTTTCTTGAAGCTTGCTTCAATCCATAAACTTTTCCAACTAATAGCACCTCCATTACATATAAAAATGTACCCTGACGTAGACTTTCTATCATCAATATCTAATTGAAAATCAAAATTTGAGTATCCTTGAATGTTTAACTCTGAATAGTTCTTCTCAAGTACTTAGGGATTGATTTTACAACCAACCAATGTTTCTCCCCTGAATTTGACTGATATCTGCTCGTAACACTTACAACATAAGCTATATCAGGTCTTGTGCATAACATTGTGTATATTAAGCTGCCTACGGTAGACGCATAAAGCACATTACGCATCCGTTGTTGCTCTTCATCGATCTTTGGACCCATCTCTTTGGAAAGATGAAGACCGTGAGTGAAGGGCAAGAGACCTCTCTTAGAGTTCTCCATGCTAAATCTTTTTAGCATTTTCTTTATGTACAATTTCTGGGATAATCCAATTACCCTTTTCATTCTATCTCTATAGACACGAATACCAAAGACATAGGTTGTTTCTCCTAAGTCTTTATCGAGAAGGTTTTAGATAACCAAACTTTAACCTCTGTCATCATACCTATGTCATTTCTCATTAAAAGTATGTCATCTACATATAATATGAGAAATGTGATGGCATGATCTTTAACCCATTTGTATACACAGGGCTTATCTGGATTCTTGACAAAACCAAATGATTTGATTATATCGTCAAATCGAATGTTCCAGTTTCTTGAAGCTTGCTTCAATCCATAAACTTTTCCAACTAATAGCACGTCCATTACATATAAAAACGTACCCTGACGTAGACTTTCTATCATCAATATCTGATTGAAAATCAAAATTTGAGTATCCTTGAATGTTTAACTCTGAACATCCATAACTCAGAACTAGATCCTTAGTTCTTCTCAAGTACTTAGGGATTGATCTTACAACCAACCAATGTTTCTCCCCTAAATTTGACTAATATCTACTCGTAACACTTACAACATAAGTTATATCAGGTCTTGTGCATAACATTGCGTACATTAAGCTGCCTACGGTAGACGCATAAAGCACATTACACATCTGTTGTTGCTCTTCATCGATCTTTGGACCTATCTCTTTGGAAAGATGAAGACCGTGAGTGAAAGGCAAGAGACCTCTCTTAAAGTTCTTCATGCTAAATCTTTTAGCATTTTCTCTATGTACAGTTTCTGGGATAATCCAATTACCCTTTTCGTTCTATCTTTTATAAACACAAATACCAAGGACATAGGTCGCTTCTTCTAAGTCTTTTATCGAGAAGGTTTTAGACAACCAAACTTTAACCTCTGTCATCATGCCTATGTCATTTCTCATCAAAAGTATGTCATCTACATATAATATGAGAAACGTGATGGCATGATCTTTAACCCATTTGTATACACAGGGCTTATCCGGATTCTTGACAAAACCAAATGATTTGATTATATCATCAAATCGAATGTTCCAGCTTCTTAAAGCTTGCGTCAATCCATAAATGGATCGATGCAATTTGCATACCTTATGTTTTTCAGCAGAGGATATAAAACCTATTGGTTGTTCCATATAGATGTTTTCTTCAATAAACCCATTAAAGAAAGTTGTTTTGACATCCATCTGCTAAATTTCACAATCATGGTATGCTGTGATGCTAGCATTATACAGATGGATTTAATCATAGCTACAGGCAAGAAGGTTTCCTCATAATCCAATCCTTGTTTCTAAGTATAACCTTTCGCCACCAGTCGAGCTTTGAAGGTCTCTACCTCCCCATCCTTGCCAACTTTTCTCTTATAGACCCATTTGCAACCTATAGGAACTATTCCTTCTGGTGGATCCACAAGCGACCATACTTGATTGGCATGCATTGATTCTATCTTAGAATCCATCGCTTCCAGCCATTTTCCTGAATCTTTATCCAGTATTGCTTCTTCGTAGCTTCTAGGATCATCACCATGATCATCTACTAACACTAAGTAAGATTCAAAATCTTGCTCATATAGGAACTCATATCTTTCTGGAGGTTTTGATATTCTAGAAGACTTTCGCATTGGAACCGTAGTATCTGATACTGAGGTTCGCTGAGTGGACGTTCCAGATTCAGCAATCTCGATTCTTGGCTCTTCGAACTCTTCCTTGAGTTCAATATTTCTTCCAACACCGTCTTCCTCCAAGAACTCGTTCTCGAGGAAGCGCGCATTTCTACTAATCCAAACTCTTTGATCACTTGGGAAGTAAAAGTAATATCCTAAACTATCTTTAAGATATCCAATGAACCGACCCTTCTTGGATTTAACATCTAGCTTATTAGATTTAACTAATTTAACATAAGCTGGACAGCTCTAAATCTTCATATAATTCAGACTTGGATGTTTTCCATATCATATCTCATACGGTGTTTTCTGGACAGTTTTAGACAAGACCTTATTAAGGATGTGCACAGCGATCTAGAGAGCGTACCCCCACAAAGACATTTGCAAGTCTGTAAAACTTACCATCGATTGTACCATATCCAATAGGGTACGATTTCTCTTTTCAATCACTCCATTAAGCTGCGGTGTATAGGGAGGAGTCAATTGTGAGATAATCCCATTTTCTTTTAAGAACTCTTGAAATTATGTACTCAAGTATTCACCCCCACGATCTGATCGTAGAATTTTAATACTCTTTCCGGTTTGATTTTCTACTTCATTCTTGAATTCTCTGAATTTTTCAAAGGATTCAAATTTGTATTTCATTAAATATAAATACCCATATCGTGGCATATCATCTATAAAGGTAATGAAGTATTCAAATCCTCCCTTGGCTAAAGTAGTGAATGGTCCACACACATCTGTATGTATGAGTCATAATAGTTCTTTAGCTCGCTCTCCTTTACTCTTAAAGGGAGAGTTGGTCATCTTTCCTTGGAGACATGATTCATAGGTTGGATAGGGTTCAGAACCCAATGAGTTTATGATCTCACTTTCTCCAAGCTACACTAATCTTCTCTCTCTTATATGACCAAATCTATGATGCCATAGAATTTTAGGATTTGATTCAGATCAAATTCTTTTATTGGAAATGGTATTAATTGAAGCATAGTCATTTAGTTCTAAAACATACAAACTATTTGTATTCACAACTTTACCAACTAAAACATTTCCAAAATGTATTGAAAATTCATTTCCATTAAACAGTACATAGTAACTTGTTTTACACAAAGCAGAAATAGAAATGATGTTTCTAGTGGCTTTTTCAAAGTACAATACTTTAAATAAATTCAAAACATGCCCTGAAGGTAGTCTTATTGGGCAAGCCCCCATGGCCTCGACTACAACTCGTGCCTCATTTGCCATCCTCAAAATGATCTCGCCCTTTGTCACCTCAGAACTATTCTGAAGTACCTGCAAAGACATACAAACATGAGATGTTGCTGCTAAATCTAATATCCAGGAATGACTATTTGAATTAGCACTTAATTCATATTCAATCATAAGACATTGGTTTGTACCTGTTTTCCCTTTGCCTTTCCTCAGACTGTTTAGGTATTGAGGACAGTTCCTCTTCCAGTGTCCATCTTCTCCACAGTGAAAACATATTCCCTTTGCATTGACCTTCTCTGCCTTCACCGTTGGCTTCTTGAAGCTGATGCGTGTTTACTACAACATGCAAATGTAGCAAGTATACTAATCGCACTAAGTAATAAAGTGATGAGTGAGTATCGTTCCCACGAGGATAGTATTACTAATTACCGATTTTTCTAGTTTAAGTCCTAATTGAAGCAACAATAAATTGGATTGATGGAAGATTAACAAACTAAATACAAATGCAAAACCCAACAACTTAACTAATTAAACAATCCTAAAACAAATGCTAGGGTGTTGAATTCACCTAAATACACTAACCCAAATCATAGAATCTATTACCCAAGTTCTAATTCCTTGATTGAAAATCGAATTCCCTAAGTTGTAAAACATACATTCTCATGCTACATTTCCCTACTTATCCCTATTAAGCTTCTGCACCCAATAAAATGAAGATTAATAGTTCAAAGGATTTTAAGCTTTGTGGAATTCTATCTAGATTTCATAGATCGCTAAACCTATCTCTAGTGTTTGCTATCTATGGTATTTATCCCAAGAGGCACAATCACAAATCACTTCTCAGTCTCATTGTGGACAACACACATTTGAATGGTGATCAAGCATCCAAAAGACATTAAGCAAAGAGATAAACACTCAATCATGAAATTAAAACTCAAAGTAATTCAATCCATATAAATTTGAATCATTGTATCAAGATTACATCAAACCCTAGCTAAACAACTCAGTTCATACTCAAAAACGAAATAAAACAACAAAAACAAACTGAATCAAGATTCATCATTGAAAAGCAAGCAAAAGATGGAGAAATCTTCTCTAATTTGAAGCCCAAATCTTCAATAATCTTCTCCTTCCATGAGCTGCCTCCCAAATCACGAACCAAGCCCCTTTTCTCTTCCTTTTCGCTCTAATTTATACCTCTCTCACTTAAGGACGAAGCCCTAGCAAGCCAAAACGCGTCGTTTTATTTTTGCATCTGATGCAGGTTTCGCCGCGGCGAAGCTTTTTCCTCGCCGCGGCGAAGACTTACAGGCCCAATTTGAGCATGATATAGTTAGAATCTGGAAAAGTGTAAAACATATGAATTGTAGCCCTTTCAATTATCTTTCTGGTCGTTCAAGAATCAGCACAATCCGAGGTCTACAGCTCAAGTTATGGCAGAAATACTGAAGCACGTCCAAAGACGTTTTTCTTCAGTTCCCAGCGTCCTTTTCACGACTTCAAGCTAAGTTTTCACCTTTGTCCAGTCAGAATTAGGAAAAACCCAAAACATGAACGTTGTAGCTCTTCTTCTTAGCTTTCCAAAGCTTCTAAATTCAGGTCATTCCGAGTTTTCAAGCTCAAGTTACACAATTTAAGCTCGAAACTGTCATTTATGCTAAAAATCATCGTTTAGGCCTACAAAGACAAATTAATAGAATTAGGTAGCAATTATGGCCCAAATTGTATGAAAAGTATCCTAAATCCTATCAAAATTCAATGCAAAATCATAGTGTAAAATACGCTTATCAGAAGCTCTTATTCTTGGGTCCAAATTTTGGACCTTTCTTTTGTTGCTTTTTGGGCCTTTTATTGGCCCTATTGGTGGAGGCGGCAAAGACATCCTCATGTCCTTTCCCTTCCACATTTTGTCTGTGAAATTCTTGAAGCTCATTTAGCAATTTAGAGAGGTTTCGCTCAATCCTATTAAGATTGTAGTTAGTTATAAACAGTTTATAACTTGAAGGAAATGATTGTAGAATCAAATTCACTTTGAGGCGGTCTGACATGACCACCCCATATCCATCCAGTCGACCTAATCCATTGATCATCTTAATAGTATGATCATCTAGAGGTATCCCTTCCCTCAACTTCATGTTAAAGAGGGATGCACATAACTCATACTCAACCACTCTTGGATTTTCGCTGTACAACTCTTGTAGAGCTATGAGGATATCATAAGCATTTGAAACTTTTTCATGCTTAGTTTGAAGTTCTCTATTCATTGAGGCTAGCATGTAATTGCTAGCCCTCCTACTATCCTCTCTCTAGTTTTCAAAAGCATCAAGCTCAGCTTGTGGAGCATCCAATCCAATATCAAGTGGAAGAGGTGCTTCTAGGACATAAGCAATCCTTTCGAAATCTAGAACGATTCTGAGATTTCTTAGCCAATCCTTAAGGTTGGGTCCGGTTAACATGTTATTATCCAGTATCTTTAAGAGAACATTGTTGGCCATTTTTTATTATATATCACAAAGATGAAACTGCAAAGAAAAATAATTTTATTAGTGTCTTGTAATCTTTTAAACCTTTTATTACATAATTAAATTATCTCCCACTATTTTATTCGAGTCCTACACCCTTAAATAGGATCCGGAAATTTTCGTCGGATTAAATTTCTTAGTGGGGAATCAATTTCTTATTAAATTCAATTAACCTCACATAATAGATTCTTGGTTAATTAAGTCTAATAAGTAGGAAACTATTTTCGTTTTATATCACTATATAAGATTTGATTCATATTTCTTGTCCTAGCTTCGGATACCTCACATAATAGAATTCTTGGTACCCTAGGCTAACATTTTCATTATGTCCTCACATGATAGAAATCTTGGTCAAGGTGAAAATATCCATCCAAGAACAAGATCAACTTAATTCTATGATATAAAGATCATATCCCTCACATAATAGAAATCTTGGAATATTAAAATTTATATTAAAGAATTTAGTTATCCCACAATGGGAGACTTGGATTTAATAATTTTAATTAGGGAGATTTAGGTTTAACATTAGTTAATTAATTTTTAACATGCCATGTTTAACTAACCATCCATACATATCACATATATGCATAAATTAAAGCATGTGGGTTGACCATGGGGTTTTTCGAAAATACATCCTAAAGGTAAACTATTTACCCTAATCCTATATCTTCAATTGGATCGTCATCCGGATGCTCTCCGGGTTCCCGTCCAACCGATTCAATCACAAATTGGATCTTAGGCATGCAGGCCCGATTAAAATAAATAAATAAAATTTAATTATTACAAGCCATTTAATAAAAGAATATTACAAACACTTTTGAATATTTTGAAAACTAAATGGCGCCCATGATCAATCCTCTATTCTAATATTCATCCATCACATAAATAAATATTAAATATTCATACCAAATATAATAAACAATTATTTAAAGGCATAAATATAAACAATTTAATATATATGTGTATGAGGTAACTTAATCATAACTTTGAGGCATACAATAATTACACATTTCAAGGGAATCATTACACAAACACTTTTGTCATATTTTACCCAAAGATATACTAATGAATTTATTATTTAATTATTAACATCATTTCAATATTTTTCACAAAAGTCATACATGGCATAAATAAATGGGTTTTATTACTCCAACAGTAATCATTCTATGACACAAGTTATTTTAAATAAAGTAATATCTTTTATGACACGTTTATCTTCTCAAAGACAATCATATCATCTTGCATCATCAATTTTTGAAACTATTCAAAAAACCAAATTATTACATTTCAAAAATATAATAATTTATGTCATGCAATGATGCATTATATGATAATTTAATCAAATTAAACATCACACATTAAAATTACCATCATTGTGTATTCATAATATCACAATTCATCACATGAATTAATAATCCACAACTTTATGCCAACATCATTTTCCACCACTAAACACTTGCAATATTTGCATACTCTTCGTACAAAATATATTTTAATCAAATTAAAGGATAATACTTTTAGCATGTCAAAGCATAAACAAGTTAATCAAAGTCATGGAAATGAACATGCATGAATATTTCTTAATACATCTCATGCAATAACCATCATACAAGCATACATTTAGACCCTTTATGGAACAACTTCCAAAACACATTACAAACTCATTTGAATAAAACAAGAATCAAATGAACAAAAAAACATGCAAGGCCGAATTTAGCAAGAAAAATTCTATGCACTAATCAAGGCATGCATGAACACTTTTGTCACCATAAATTAAACATATAATTATTCTTGCATGCTTCAAATTAAAAAAATCAAAAACATGTTTATACATTTTACGTCATGGCCGAATCTCATTCCAAGGAAAAACAATAAACATTTCATTATATTATTACTAGGCCAAAACAAGAGCATGCATGTCACATTCATACATGATAAACACAAGAACACTTGGAAAATGTCATTTTTGCTTATAAATTCGACATGCAATGAGCTCTTAGCTCTGATACCATTTGAAAAATAAACCATGAAGACGTAGTGGAAAAATGATGGAAATCATGTAAACAAGACATGCAAGCTAAGATATGGATTATGGGATTCAAAAACTTTAAATAAAGCTTGAAAACGTTATACCTTCTCCTTTGCTTAAGTTTGATGAAGCCAAGATTCAAAAGGATGAATCCTCCACACTTTGACACCACCTTGAGAGAGTGAGAGAGTGGCCGAACCTAAGAGAGAGAGATTGTTTTTTCTTTTTGAGTGAACAAAATGAATCCTTAACCTAAAATGCAACCATTTGCATTTATATATACATGGGTCATTTTGTAATTAGTTATTTTCCACTTGCATGCCCCAATAAAATCTTATTTTAAAAGCAGCCCAAGTATTTATTAATTTACCCTTTGAATAATCAATATTATTCAAGGGCCCATGTAAACTAAACTAGTTTACATTAACAACTCATAATTTTACCATTTTGCCCTTTAACTATTAAAAGGTTATTTTAATTCATCTCATTAATTTTAACGCTTTAAGATATAATAATTAAATACAATTAATTATTGTTTGACCATTTTAACCCTTAAAATGTCACAAATAATTTTCTATGTAACTATTACCATAGAAATTTTTTTATTACCCTCTTAAGGTGCTAGCCCTTTTTTGATAATCATTTCTCTCTCTTATCCTTCTCTAACTTCTCAAGGCTATTGGTGTGACCATGTAGGTCCACCATGGATTAGCCGTGAGCCGGTTCTGGATGAATCCGAAAACCTGTCCAGAGGCCCAACGACTATGGTAAACATCTAGCAATGTGCCATGGTCCTTAAACCATGATGAAGAAATACTTCATCAAACCCATTTCAGATCATATGTACCATGCAGGTAAAGCCCCTCCATTGATATATCCTGATTGAGTACAGATTCATGGAACGTCAAAATCCTAAACTCGATCTTCTACCGAATCATCAATCAATATGTCCAGAATTCGTCATCACGAACTTGCTTTCGTATGACTAATAATAGACTTTGGCCAGAGATTCTGATTTCCAACATTTATCTACGTTAGTCCAAGAACTCGAATCCGGATGGAGTCAGCGGTACTCCTGATCCTATATTTCCAAGTCAATTGATCTCTTCTTGACCATCGTTCGTCTCCGCATATGAACAATGCATGACCAAATGGGCTTTATCATACAAAACATGACTAGTCTCGTACTTATACACTGTATGAACCATACGAATACGTATCGGATCCGACCACAATGTCTCAGGTCAAAGGACTACATCGGGCACTGATATAACAAAACGATAAATCAATGACTATATGCTTTTCCAAGTGATTTGTCATTATTCGGTCACGTTCGAAAAATAGTTCACCAACCGCTAATCCATACTCATGCCCCAGTGACATGACTATCATCGTCATCCGTACTTATATCAACTCATGATATCTTTCGGAAGCATCCAGTATGCCTACTATGCAATATAGTTGCCCAAATTATAGCTTCCGTAGGGAACCTTTTGATAATTCATTTACCGATTAAATGAATCATCTGGACAATTCATATACATACTTTATTTTAAATGCATGACTGAATAAAGGAAGCAATTTATATATATGAATTGAAGAACTCTTTCTTCTATTATTTATGATATATTGATACAAGACAAGATGCTCTGAAACCGACAACACGAATGGTTTCTAGGGCATCCACTAATATACACTTACAAATACTGCATTATTTGGATGCTGCAAATGCGAGGCCTCAAGGTGGGCAAGATATATTGTCTTTAATGGGTCAGATGATGAAGCCGAGGAAAACAGAAATTACTGAAAAACTCAGTCAAGAAATAAATAAGGTTCTACTTTGAATCTGACAAACCACCCATTAGCAAGGTCTATAAGTTGAAAGGCAAGAATAGACGTTAAGGGCAGGGAGTGTGAAGAGGCAGTGAGTGTGGAAAGTGTGAATGAGTTTGCTAAAAGAATATACTCGTGGCTGATATTTAGAGGATGGTTTTGATGTCAGTGAGTATAGAATAATTAGTATACAGTAAAGAGAGAGAGAGTGAGGTTATTATCAAGTAAATTCTTCATAGGTCATTAAGGGAGGCTCCTCAGCTCCTTGAATTGCTAGGAATCTATCTGTTTGAGTGGTTTGCTTCTTCAATTGTTATTTCAATCCTTTATTAGTACTAATACAGTTCTTGTCAGAGTGTGTATTTTGCTTGCTGTTGTTCTTGTGTGTATTGCGGTTGGTTTTTGGTTCTATTTTACAGGAGGCTAATCCTCTTTGTTTTGTCATTTACCAGAAAAGCACTTGAAGTATGCCTTGCCATGACCCCAATAATTGCATTGAAAAAAGATAATAATAATAAGGATGACAGTCTGCAATGGTCTTTAATCTCAACTGTCACACTTCTAAGTTTTACCTGTAAATGTAATGCTTTGACAGAAAATTTTCGCCGATGCCAGGTTGTTAATCGGTATATTGATGAAGGTGTGGCAGGGCTTGTACCTGGAGTTCTATTCATTGATGAGGTTCTCTCCTAAACCCATTTTGTTTCTATATATATATATATATATATATTCAGATTTGTTGTATGTTTCTTATGTTACAATCTGCAGGTTCATATGCTGGACATGGAGTGCTTTTCATACTTGATTCATGCTTTAGAGAGCTCACTATCTCCAATCATAATCCTTGCTACAAATAGGGGAATATGTAACGTACGGTATGATACCTCTTGTGCTGATATTGAAAATGTTAGAATAGTTATTCCAACCTTTTCTTAAATCACAGTTGGTTCAGATTGTACCTAATACAGGTCACATTAAGTAGTCCTTCCTGTTTTATTTTGTCACCGGTTAGATCCCTGTTACTTGTGTCTTGCCTGTACTTGTGTTCATGTAGGTTCTTTCAAATAGTTCATTTGAATTGACAGTTCAGTTTGGTCTAGCTTTATTAACACAAAGCTGTTGTCTTGTGTTTCCATTCATATATGCTAGAAGCTGGCAAACAATTGTGGTACTTTCAGCTATTCATTTAAGTTACGATACGACAAATGCGTGGCTAATACCTAGTGCTCAGCCTGAGTTTTGTTTTATTGCTATTTGGAGATTGGAAATTTGCATTTCTTGATTTCCTTGTATATAATCATATATTCAATAACTAACAACATGGTCTGCTTCACCAAGTAGAAATAGAAGGTGCTTGATCAATTGTCCGGTCAGTAATTTTGACATCTGTTATGAGGCCAGTATGCTAGTTTCGAAAAGCTTAACTTGAAAATTTGTAGGGTCATTTGATATTAGAACTAGAAAGATAACTTGAGGATGAATAATATTTTGGGACTTATGAAAAGAACAACGAAATTTGAAGATCATAGGAAGCATTAACTTGACTAATGCATCATTCTTCTATATTAAAAAAAGAAAAAGCAAATAAATAAATCTCTGAGAAGATGTGCCTGCTGCAAACCTTCTTTAGGCCTGAGCATTTGGATATATTGGCGGCGCTTCAAAATGAAGCTTCATGGCTGGTATGCAGGGTGGATCCAATGAATGACAAACGGGACCACGGTCCCCACTCAATTTTTTAAAAATTATAGATTTTTTATTTATTTAAATTTTGTCTCTATAGAATTTGAAATTTTGGGAATGGAGCGCCCATGGTAAGTTTGGATTTTACTTTTGTAAAACCCTGGTTTTAATTCTAATATATATATTATATATTTTTTATGATTTTTTATTTTTATGCAAGGAAATCTGTTAGTTTTTAAAAGTTTTATTAAAAGTAAAAATGAAAGGAATAAGATCTGCTGGGTTTGCATGTAACTGGGGGAGAAATCTGGACATTTTTACAACAGAAAGCTGATATAACGGAGTTATGGTGAAAATAAAAGAATTTTAGGGCAGTTTCATAATTCAAAGAAGCTGTTTTATATATAAACTGGATTGTTCCCCAAAATGAAGAAGAGAGGAAAACCCATAAAGAGGAAATAAAGAAAAGCAAAGGAAAAGAAAAAAGAGAAAAGAGGGAAGAATGAGTTTGGCCAATTTTATCTATCTGATTTTTTTGCACTTGAGTTGATAGTACTTAAGAACCAGGCTGAGACTTATGTTATTGACATGCGTTTTATGATAAATTTGTTGAGTTACAAGGAATTGATGATTTGACTAAGAATTTAGTTCGGTTTAAAAAAGACATTTTGTATCCGTTGGTGTGTAAGCTTGTTAAACTTGCATTGATTTTACCAATTGCGACTGCGATCATTAAAAGGGTTTTTTCTATAATAAATCTTGTGTAAAGTCGATTACGCAATCAAATGGGAGATCAATGGATGAATAATTGCTCGGTCACCTATATTAAAAAAGATGTATTTGATACAATTGACGATGAGATGATTATCTAACGTTTTCAGAATATAAAAACTCGTCGAGGACAATTGTAGAAAAATTGTTTTATTTTTACAAACATTATGTTTTTTTTAAGAAATTTATTTGCATTTTGTAACTTTTTATTGAAGCTCATCGTAATAAAAAAAAATATATAGTTATGATTGGTTTTAATTTTTTTTTTTTTTTTTTGTGGCCCCATCAAATGAAATTCTTGGATCTGCCACTGAGTATAGTTATGATTGGTTTTAATTTTTTTTATTTTTTTTATTTTTTTGCCTCTATCGAATGAAACTCCTGGATCTGCCACTGCTGGTATGACTGCTGACCTTCTTTTATAGTGGGAAGTTTATTTTGTCTGGATTGAAATTAATCTTACACTGCTTATTGTAGGACTAGGCATAGTTTTCTAAGTCTTGATGTGATGGTGGTGCTGTAATTGGGCATTTTTAATGCTTTATATTATGATTGCCTTTTGTTCCATTAAAATTGTGAACTTCAATAAACAAATATTAGAGAATGTGAACTGAATGGTCGATTGATCATCGTAACATAAATTTTTTTGATTGTTGCTCAACAAGTGAAATATAGGTTCTAGAATAAAACGAAAAACCATAGAGGGAAGACCAGTCCCCTATTTTTATAGTTCTAATTTTAGACAGAACGTGATAAACAAAATGATAATTATGTTAGAAATGCAGTATTTTGAAAACACTAGATGAAGTTACAGAGATGGGGCATTTGCTTAAATTCACACACTTAATCAGACTATTATGATTAAAAGTTAGATGCAGCATTACTTTGGCTGCAAAGGAAAGGGAAATGTCTAGCTGCATGCATGTTCCACTGGCCATCTTATTTCGAGTTTAAATAATGGAGCAATTCTTTGTGTTTTATAAATATTATGTTCCTAATCCCACGTCATTCAATTAATATGGGAGATTGTGGAATATAAATAAGGTGAACAAGTAATGCGGATCAGGCCACAAGAGACTTGGATCAAATTCATTGACCCCGCCCGAAAAATCCTTGGGCCTTCTTCTGCAGAGATGGAGCGTCGTATGAAGGAAATTCTCTTACTTGTGTGAGCGGCTGAGACACGTGTGGAGCCGTCGAATTTCTTTCATGGCCACAAGGCCACACAGTTACTCACATGGTTGTCCTTAAACCAACTCAACGGGCTTACCATCTTGTGGCACATTTTTTTATTTTAAGTTTGATTTAAATTTAAAGGTTTTAATTTTACAAAGTTTTATCTCGGCAATTATATGCTATCCTCTATAATTTTCACAACACGATGAATTTTTCAATGGCATCAGAATTTGATGAAAAGAAATCAACTGTTACTAGTTGATTCATATGCTTAAGTTCACACAATCAATCAGACTATTATGATTAGACATTAGACGCAGCATTACTTTGTTTCTTGTGAAACTGTGTGCATTGCATCACTCTTCAACAACTTTGATACATGCTTAATTTAATTAAACAAACTTAGCTGACAAATAGTTAGGGGTGAAACCAAGAATTTGTTATGGGGAGGGTTTGGAATTTTTATATGGATGAATATTGATAGTATAGAAAATTAGAAATATTATTCATTGAGAAAAAAGAATACAAATTGTGGTTGTCGTATCATTTATAATTATAGTTTTTCTTTGTTAAGGAATTTATCAGTGAAGCTGCAACATCAGGCTACTGATCATAAATGGTACAAGACTCTTCCTCCGGGGGAAATGTTGCCGAGGAATGAGGCTCTTGGAGGTTACATTTTTGTTTGCAGCAACGAAATAATGCAAGAAGATCTTCACCGCCAACTCTTTGGTAAAAATTCACGCCCAATTCTAAAAATTAGTGTAAAATTAAAAGGCGAAGAAAAAAAATATTTTCTCATTTTTTATAGTTTTTAACTCTGATAACGGTTTCTGAATTATGTTTGTAGGGCTTCCACAGGATTCTGTAAGGACAATAACTCCTGGATTGCCTCTTTTTCTCTATAGCTATACTGTTCACTAGCTTCATGGAGTTTTTCAGGTTTGTTTAGAAATGTATAATTAGATTTTAATCACAATTAATATATAGAAAAAAAATTAAACAGAATTAAGTTTCTAATTTAATTCAAATTGCTAAGAACTTTATAACACTGTCCTAGAATATTAAAAATTCATTTAAATTTTCTAATTTTTTTTTAATTTATAAATTTAAGGCTGTAAGTTTTGGAGGGTCAAACATTGAGCCAACTGCATGGGAAGATAAGAAGTGCAGAGAAGAATCAAGATTTCCAGCCCAGGTAATTTTAATTCTTAATTATAATGAATTAAATTTTAATTATTATTACTCTAAGTTAGAACTGGAAATTGAAGGAGAATAATTAAAAAATAATTAATAATGATTATGTATATATATAGACTTCTTTTATTTTAATTCTTAGGGTTGATTTTGTTTACTTGTAATTGATTCACAAAGTGTTCTTTTATTCCTAATATTGATTGAAAAAAAAAAAACTAGATATGCAGAGTGACTTTGATAATAAATTGATAATAATACCAAATCAATATTGTTAATTGGGATAGTATTCGACCAGCATCTAAAGAAACTTTGCCGTATTTTAAAGAGAAATGCGAAAAACACTTTACTCTTTGGTCTATTCTTTTTTTTATATGTGTTAAAAAAAGAGTGAGAAAGTGAAAAAGAGACGATACTTAGTATTTCACATATTTTGAATGTCAATCTAATGTTTACTATTTTTCGGATGGAGTCAAACTTACGATTCAGTTGTGAATAAATGATTCTAATTTTAAAAATATTAGGTTAACTTTTAATTATTGATCTTATGATATTGTCAAACTGGTATAGGCGGTTTCCTGATATGGCATAATAGAAATTTACTTGATTAATGTTTCAATTGGATAAATTACAGGCACTTATATTATTGGACTTGTTCAAAGAGGAGGAAATGTAAAGGGGGAAAAGACGATTATATCCTTGAGCTAACATTAGATGTAAAAATGTCAAAGAACTGGGAACAATAAATTTACTTTTACTTAGAAGATTATATGGACCTTGAAGATTATATATACTACTACAAATTAAATAAAAATTCATGTAGAAAATTACTACAAAATATTATTGTTTGGAAATTGTAATACGGAAGTTAGAAATTCATGCCAAAAAAAAAAAAAAAAAAAGCAAGAAAATGAACATCAGTTATTTTTTTTTTTATTGTTATTAATTAATGTATTTTAGAGGATTATATATGTTTCCTAAAATGTACGAATTTGAAATTTCTTAAGTATCTATGGCTCTTATTATTTGACAAGTCCTCACAACACTCTCTCTTCACCTATACATTTTCTTAACATCACCACCCACAAGCCTATATATAATCAAAGAAGAAGAGGAGATAAAACATATTAATTTTATTTGGACGAAAGAAACCATCTCAAATCTGGTGCTTACATTGTTGTCTAAGCCACTGCGTTTTTCAGGCTTCTTATTCCTCTTATCCATACAACAAGTTCACGGTGCCATGGCGAATGAGTAGATTTTGTATCATATAAGGGACAACATGCTTCCCTTGTCTTTCTTGCACCAAGCTGTGAATTATCAAGGGACAGACATCAATATTTGGGTTGCCAGGCAACAACAAAAATGAAAATTTGAGAAGATTTTCAATAAGTTCATTGGTAAGTACTTGAGATTATCATATCCAGCAAGCCTTCTTCGAAAAAGATTCAAGAAGAGAACTTCTCTTGATGATCTCCATAAGCTCAAGAGATGCAATATTGGAGATTTTTGCACTTTTTGATCCTGCAAAATGGCAATTAGCTTTTCATTGTTACAAAGACCTCAAAACGTATAAGAATTTCCTATATAAGTTGGAAAGGTCATACCAACATCGGAAGTAAGATCTTAAGAGTATCGTGAATCATTTTCTGATCAACACTGCTTTAGTCGCTCCATTCATAGGATACACCTTGAACATTAACAAATATAGATTATGTAGAAATGCTCTCCCAATAAAAAAAAGGCAATGATTTGGGGAAAATATAAGAATAAGTCTACATAAGTGGAGAAATAATATCTCAAGTGCTTGCAAATATATAGAGGTCCATCACCTTGGGTTTGCTCTCACTCCTTAATTAAATGAATCACACAATAGACTAACAAAGTGGCATAACCCATGAAAAGTGAGAATAGCAAGCAATGAAGGAAATATAAGGTTGACTCATTTTGTATATAACAATTTGAACAAACAAATAAATAATGAAGAAGAAGACAATTATTAACCTTTTTACATGGATTCCAGCCTCTTTTTGAAAGACAAAATTTTACTAGCTTCCAGTCTTCCAATCAATGCAGAGAGTTACTTTATGTACAGAGCACGTCAGATCAAAATTGTAAAATCATAGCGCAAGAGTTATTTCATACATTACACATATGTCGACAAAATAATCCACTGTCATTGTCCTCTTCATCTATACTAGATGAACTACCATAAGGGCTAGGTCAGTCTTGTGCCGATGAAGGCAACTTGATCCTGTGAATCAATGATGATATAGGATTACCATTTACAAAGAGCTTAAATATAAAAAGTATGTCAAATATGCTTACATTCAACTGGATAAGGAAAATTTTATGGCATTGCAATCGTAGTCTGATTTCATTTCACCTCAACAAAATTCTCAAGTCTAACAACCATATACTGTGAAGGAACTTTGGCAGATATTATCTATATAAATCAATAATTAAAAATATTGGAATTTGTGTTGAAGACTTTCTTTTGGTTACCTTTCACCCACAAGAGTTGAAGAAACTAATGACTTCAAAAAAATGGTGTATAAAAACTTCAAATTTCAAGTATTCTTGTATCAAAATGTCCTACTCCACTCCTGTATTGAAAACTGTAGAACAACGAAATGGAATATATTCAACACTATTTTGTGATTATAATATGGAAAACAATTCACATGTTTGAAATCGACAAACCTAAAATTGGAATGAGATGATTCTCTAATTGGTTCTTCATTTTGGGATCTAAAAAGACTAGAATCCTACAAATGTTACTCCTCTGAGTGGTAGAAACTTAACTCATCTAAACCACAAAAAGATGAGGAGATTAATTCAAAATATATCTCTAATATTAGAACTCACATACCAAACTAAATCATAATTTAAATTTCTTTTAGTTACCTTTCACCCTGGGTTGAAGAAAATAGTCTAAGAAAAATGACCAAACTGGGTTGAAGTGAGATGATTCTGTGAGTGGATGTTGTGAAATCAAATAACTACGCTCATTCGCTCTCGTCTTCCTCCTCTTCCTCCTTTGAATTGAAGATTAATTTTCGATCTATGCAAACTCTAGGGATGTTAGCAATCTTTGAGCAGTATTTTCCTCTACCCCTTTTCCATCGTCTTTTTAACAATGGACAATGGTAAATACTTCGATACAGAAGTGAGGGTGGCAAGCTTTGCAATGATTTGAGCTTTGGGCATTCCGAAATGCGCAAATATCTAAGAGAGGTGACGCTTCCCAGATCTGGAATGGATTTAAGCTTTGGGCATTCCTCAATCAACAAATAATCAAGAGAGGTGAGGCTTCCCAGATTTGGAGTGGACTTGAGCTTTGGGCACCTCTAAATACACTAATCTTTAAGAGAGGTGAGGCTTCCCAAGTTTGGAATGGATTCAAGGTCTTCACAATTCTCAATATCCAAACTATCAAGAGAGATGAGGCAGCCCAAGTCTTGAATGTTTTTTAGCTCTGGAAAATTGTTGATAGCCAACAACTCAAGAGAGGTGAGGCTTTGAAGACCCAAACTAGATAGAGAAGTCAGAAAGGAGGTCGTTCCCATGCCCTTGTGAGAATTCAGCATTGAATCTTCACATCTAGTAATAGAGAGTCGTCTAAGAGATGTCAGGTTGTGCAACCCCTACTTTGTTAGTGACTTATAGATTTTGGCACCTTCCCAAACGTGGAGTCCTGTTAGGTTGGTTGGAATTCCTTCTTCTGCAAACAATATTGGAGACTTCTTTATGTTTAATTCTTGAAGAGAGTTTGGAAATTTGAAAGATACTTCCATATTTGGACAATCCAAAATCCAAATACGTACTTTGAAGACGTGTAAGATTGTGTAGGTCTGAAGATACGGATTTAAGTTTGTCACACCGGACAAAGTAAATCTGTTTGAGACACGTGCTATTTTCAAAAGTCTCTATTTTGACTCTAGCTTTGAACATGAGAAAACAAAGAGACGTTCCAATTGCTTAAAATTTTCTATCCCAAGTGTTTTTAAAGATAAAGGTAGTATACCTCCTTCAAAGACTGTTAAAGAATCACAATCTTTAATTAAAAGCTTTTCTAGATTGTTTTGGTTCAATCCTTCATGTAAAGATTTTAGAGCCTCCCAATTACTAATCGTCAAAGAACTCAGATTGGGAAGAAAATCGCTCTCTAGAAACAAAACAAGACTTGTACAGTTTACAAAAGACAACTCTTTAAGGGATGAAAGGCTATGAATACCACGAAGGCTTACCAACACAATTCAAATTTTTCCATGAATTTGTAGGCTCTTTCACAACCGACAATCTTTAAAACTTTTTGAAATCCTTGCTTTATCGAATTTCCAAACTTTGGAGTACTTGAAAGAGCCATAAAATCTAATGACTGAAATTCAATAGAAATAGTACTACTACACACCACTTCCTTGCAGTCATTAATTTCTAATTTGCATAGCGATGGAACACCAGAGATTGAAGCTGTCAACTCTGAACACTTTTGAATAAAAAGTCTTTCCAATGAAGGAAGATAGTCCGATAATTCTCCAATAAGTTTTGGACATTCAACAATGGAAAGCTCTCGGAGAAGAGGGAATGTTTCAACATCCTCATTTTCTCTCTTAGTGTTCCAACATTGCCATTCTTGCAAATTTTGAAAACAAAGAACCTCTAAGGACTTTAAAGGCATCTCGAAATCTATTTTTTCTAGTTTCTTCATCCCTTCAATGGTTAGGTCTTTAAGTAAGCTCAACATCCAGAGTGAAGGCAAACTTCCACAGTTGTTATAATTTTCTAATTTAAGAACTGTCACGTTGGAGAGTGATGACGTATCTCCTAACCAAGATGGAAAACATGCACCACCATAGCACTTGATTACAAGTTCTTTCAAATTGCTATGAGATTTTGGCATGTCAAGAACATGTCTTTCCACTTCCTCATTCAGTGAACCATTGGATTGAGATCCCCATTCCAACAACAATACTTCTAGATCTTTCATATTTTTTAGTATGGGCTCTCTTATTTGGCTTTGATGACAAATGTTCTCTAATTTGGAAATGTGAAGCTCTCTTTGCAGAAATCTTAAGTTCTTCAAATCATTCAAATTTAAATTCTTCCCTTTGACCACAATAAAATTAGACAACATTCGGAGGTTTATCAACTCTGTCATCCCAAATGGCATCCCTTGTAATGACTTTGCACCTTTAATGTAATACCCCGTATTTTTTTTGTATAGAATTTTATTAAATTTTATTTTGTGATTTTGGATGGGTAAAGTGTTAGATTTTGAAAGTTTTAGGGGAGCAAAGTGTAATAGTCAAAACAAGTGAAGACTAAGGTGAAATTTGCCAGATATTTTTATGAATAGTGGCCAATCAAAGAAACGAAAAAGGGGGAAGAAGGGAACGATGGGGAGAAGAAGAAAGAGAGGAGAAAAAGAAGAGAAGAAAGAAAAAAGAGGGAAGAGAGAAAGAAAAGGGAGAAAATGGAGAAAACAAAAGAAAGAAAGAAGAAAGAAAGGGAGAAGGGAGAGAACGTAGAGAGAGAGGAGTAGAGAACGATGAAGGTGGCTGGAAAAGTGCCCGCCGGCGAACAAAACTCCGATGATTGGAAAGAGTGAAGGAAGATCAAGCGTATGGGAGGTGAGTAAAGCTTAAAATTTCCCTCTTTGACGAGTTTTAGTTCAATTAATTTCTATTGTTCATAATTGAGTACAATGGCATGAGATTGAATTAAAATAGGGAGATTGATTTCAATAATTTTATGTGGGTAGAACATACATGTTGTTCCTAAACAAAAATGGGTTAAAGATATGATTTTTGATATAAGGGTTTATTGTGCAAAATCTGTCCATCTGGGATTCTAAAAATTGTTTACATGTTTTAGGTTTTTGATTGAAGCTGAATTTTGGATATCTTGTTGTAGGTTTCTTGAGGAGTGTTGAGAAATTTATTTCACTCAAAAACTCGAAGGATTGAATTTTATATGGATTTTTGAAGTTGCCTTGTCAATTGTGGAATTTTCGTTTTCTGCAAAGCGTGTATTTTCGGAAAATGATTTGATGCATCTATTCTAATCCAAATTGAGTCATTTTAAATTCTGGTGAATCCTGTATGTGTCTAGTTTAATTATGGAGAGTTTTGTGAGGTTTAGAATAAGGGTTGAATTGTTATGAATTTTAAAATTTAGTAACCTCAATTATGGATACAGTTGGTAGATTTGAATGAGTTGAAAGAAAATTGTGTTTTAAATAGTTATTGATTCTAGAATGACTTGAGAAAATTATGGGAACAACTCATTTGTCTGTAACACCCCACTTGAGGTACGTAGCTAATGTTTCTCCTTTTTGTTCTTATTTGAGTCGGTTTATTAGTACTATTTGTTTGATTGGCCTTTGATTGAGTGGTATGTTGAATACTTGCCTTGAAATTGGTTGAAAATAGAAGAAGTTTAGTGTTCTAGGCTTCGCCGGGACGAAGAAGAATCTTCGCCGCGGCGAAGAGGTGTTGAAGCCGGGGAAGCTGCTGGACAGTTTCGCCACGGCGACAGAAGCTTTTTCGCCGCGGCGATGGGTCGATCAAAATGTTGGTTAAGTTTTAGATATTTTCTTCCCTAAGGACAATTTGACCATTCTACCCCTAATTAGTAGGAAAAGTGGGGAGCAAAATGTAAGGATTTTGCTTGGAGAATATGTTCATATGGGGTTGTGTTTGTAATGAATCAAAGGGTATAGATGGAATTCCTAAGGATGAGTAAGGGCAAAATAGGAATGTTTGTGCATAAATTGTATTAAAAGGAATTAAGTCATTGCAAAACCCTTCATTCTTCTTCTCCACCACCACTCTCCTTTTTACTTCTCTCAACTTCTCTTCCAATTGTTCAAGGAATTTTAGAGGGCTTTTGGAGTGATTTGGGGTAGAAGATCAATCTAAGACATCCTAAGGTAAGGATTCTTCCTTTGGATGTGAAGTTTGGTGAGATTTTATGTATATTTGAATATTGAGTCTCTTATTGAATTGTGTAATTGTTTAAAAGGTAGAAAATCAAGCAAACCAAGAGAAAGGAAGAGCTAGTGAGATCTCTCCATCACAAGGTAAGTAAACCCCAACCCAAGTAGAGATTTGAGAACTTTCTTGAATAGGAGTTAATTGCAATTGTGTGTATGTATATACATGGGATAGCTAGTTATTAAATTCAAATGGAGATAACTATTGCTTTATGGTTGTTCATACACTTTGATTTGAGAAGTGAGATGTGGGTTGAATGTAGTTTGAGATGGGATTGAAGGATATTGAGAAATCCTTTTATGAAGTGTTATTCATGACAGGATTTATGGCTATTGTGAGGGGTTTTCTCCCATTTTGGATGGTTAGAGAAAGACATAGAATTATTGTTATAGTAGAGTCTTGTTATGCCATTGAGTTGTTGATGAAATGCCTAGTAGAGGTATGTATGATTATGAACTTTAATTCTTGCAACATTGCATTTGGTATTTCGTAAGTGCATTAGTGGAGATGAACCATCCATATGCTTATTTGTGCATTGAGAAGTGACTTAAAAGAGTAGAAACTTTGTATACACTTGCTTTATGAGTAAGAACTTTGTGAATGCAACTACTCTACGGTAGAGGAATGAGAAGTGCTAGAGTAGAGAAAGTCATTAGAGACGGTTGATGCTTTGTGATCATCACCCGATATTTAGTGGAAACGGTTGATGCTTTGTGATCGTCACCCAATATTTAGTACCAACAGTTGATGCTTTGTGATCGTCACCCGATAGTCATTAGAAATGGGTTGATCTGTTGTGATCATCACCCGATAGTCATTAGAAATGGGTTGATGCTTTGTGATCGTCACCCAAAGTCATGAGAAACGGTAGGTGCTTTGTGGTCTCCACCCGATGTTATGAAAACCGGGTTGATGCTTTGTGATCGTCACCCAAAAGTCATGAGAAAGGGTAGGTGTTTTGTGGTCTCCACCCGATAGTTATGAAAACCGGGTAGATGCTTTGTGATCCCCACTCAGTAGTCAAGAGACGGTTGGTGCTGTGTGAACTCCACCCGACATTCATGAAGAGTGAGTGGGTTTGTTGTGTGAACACCATCCAGCGTTCCTCCGGTAGATGAGGCCATAACGTAATAAAACAATAGAAAGAAAGTGTGAGGAAGGAATTAGAAAAATAGTTACGGGATAGACAGATATAGAGTTTACTTACTGAGCATTATTTTGTGCTCACCCCATCATTTTCCTTGTGGAATGCAGGATCTAGGTGATGATGCAGGTCGGAGGGCGTCAGCAAGCGAGGAGCAATAGCTACACTTTTCCCCTGTTTTTGTCTTTTAATAGGCATTTTGTAAAATAATACTCTTTGTGTGTATGAAAGACTTATACTATAATAAAAAAAAAAAAAAAAAAAAAAATTTGGGCCCATTTCCTATTATGATTAGCAAGCATTTTACTAGTTTACAGCATTTGTTACATTGTCTCTAGAAGGCCTCATCAAATTATGGCTTAAAATGAAGATAATTTTTATGAAAAATCCAAGAGTGACCAATGTTCGGTTATGAGACATTTTGTTAAAGAAGAAGCTAGGTTAATCTTTTGGCGTATGAAGTGCCCAGTGAATTTAATATAAGGTTTTACCTTAGGGGACTTACGTATGGAAGATTTATTGGATTTTCTATAGTCAGGCAAGTGGGCCATTGTTAGAGTTTCAATCTTTTTTGGCTTAAGGGTCAAGCTCCAAAATGGTGAGTGGAAAATCCAAACCCTAATTTTCATTTTGAATTAATTGTTTGTTATAACCTTCAAATGAGAGTTTTTGGTTTACTATTTGCCATAATTTAGTGATTTACTTTATATAAATAGATTCATTGCTAATGCTATTGGTTTACATGAGAAATTGAGTATTTTTTTGGAAAATTGTTGTTGATAATATAAAAATTGGGCTAAGGTGTTATTATGAAATCATGTTGAAAACTTGCATTTTAGCCTTATACTGCACATGAGAATTTAATGTTATGTTTATGTTTTCTTGATGAATGAAGGCATGAGATTTATGTAAAATGGTGAGTTAAGGTATGTATATTGATGATAGTTTTTTCAAACCACCATATAATACTCATCCCCCTCATGATATTGATTTGATTCTACGCATGCATATGACATGATTTTGCCGGCCCAATGGGTCGAAGGCCCGAGAGAGGCAGATATCGCTACAATGATTTTGCCGCCCAAGTCGGTCGAAGCCCGGAGCAAGGCAGATATTGCTACACATGATTTTGCCGACCCAAGTGGGTCAAGGCCCGAGCGAGGCAAATATTGCTAGACATGATATTGTCGGCCAAGTGGGTCGAAGGCCCAGCGAGGCAGATATCGTTAACGATGATTGCCGACCCAAGTGGGTTGAAGGCCCAGCGAGGCAGATATGTTAGAGTAGATGCCCTAGAGCCAATCAATTATTGTGGAATTGACTCTTTGTAATAATGTTCATTAATAATAATAAAAGGCATTTTATTCTATTCGCGTAAATCATTATTATTATTGCAATATGTATTGATATAGTCCTTAGAATGGTAAAACCGTGACGAGGGTATCAAGTGTTTCAAATCTTGATGTGAGAACCCTATAGCACATATGGTGGCCATTCTAGAAACGTCCGTAGCCCTTATTATTCTGAATAAGGGCACAGATAATACGGTAAGGCTATCAAGTGTTGAACGACCCTGTCGAAAGGCAGTGACTGATCTCACTTGTCAAGGTTGTTTGGTGACACCGGTGCAACACATGGGTGCTTGTTGTAGGCGGATATAACGCAGCAAGTTCACTGGACTGACCCACCAGAGGATTCCATATGGATGGTAACCCCAGTGTATGGACACAATCCTCTAACGAATGGTGGTGCATGTGATCCTTAGACTTGAGGTCACCGGAGTGCCTGTGCACCGACTGGTACAGTTTGACACAGCCTAACGCAGTTCTATTCAGAGCTGTCAGTACGGTGGTGATTGGCTATATCAAGAAGTGTATCAAGACTATGGTGGATTGACAAAGGATTCATCACTCCCGGTACGGGAGAAGTTATCTCACGGCGCAATTCATATATGGCAATGACACTAAAACGTGGCCACAGTGGGATTGAGTTGTTGCTCTATCCAGATTATAATACGGGTCATTGGTCCAGAACTGAATATATAATATCGAGAGTAACCGAAGTTGACACTATTTCTATGCCTTCGTCTCGTCGAGATAACGTATGATGAAAGGATCGTATTGTACGGTAACCATATCGTTGAAAGGTAGCTACTTTGCTGAATCCGAATCTATCGGGTGGCCATGATGCCTTGCTAGGGGCCAATCTTGGTCTGTGTATTAGTGAGACGATTAATTGGTGTTAATCGCGACTATACACTACCGGTATGATGAGAGCCTTGGGTCACACACATAGAAGATATTTTAAGAGCCAAGAAGAAAGAGGGCGTTTTCGTCTTTTTAGGCAAAAGGGTATTTTGGTAATTTCACAGTGCAATTAAATTTGCTGAGGTCGTAGCCTATTATTTAATTTGTAAAAAATTAATAAGTGAAATTACGGTTAAATGTTGTTCGCACATATTTAATTAAATCATCATTATTGTTAAATGTTAATTAATATTAATTGATTTTAATTAAGATATGATGAATTAAATTAAATATCAAATTGGGAGTGTTTGGCAACATGGGGTGTTTGGGTTGGAGCCCAAGCCCATTCCATGTGGGAATAGGGCAACTTGGTTTGCCTATAAAAAGAATAGTGTGTGATTCATTCTTTAATTTTTTTTTTTTAAAAAGAAAACACAGCAGCCCCTTATACACTCTCTCACGCCAATCTCACTGTTTGATTGAAAAATCAAATCTGATCTTCTTCTTGATTTCTAAGGCCAAGGAGGATCTAGCAAATCCCTCCTTGGTTCTTGGTGGTTGTCTTCGTGTGGACTTCTTGGTTCGATCCTACACTTGGATCGGTAGCAAACACATTCAGAGCAACATTGGTGGAGCCTCCAAACGTGGGTATAAATCTAAACCTTTGGATTTATTTTTCTGCAGATTCATATTATGCATAAACTGTAAAATCTATGCCCTGATTTTGGGTTCTAAGAACGATCCGTATTTGTAAAATTTTTGTTTTCCGCTGCGCGAACCGGCGTTTCCTAACAGTGGTATCAGAGCCTTAGGGTACTAGATTTACAGTTATTGAAGGTTGATACATGTATTTGTTGATAACATGCTGCCTTGATGATCTGCCATGAAAACCCTTTTTTGAAAAATCTGTAAAATCTGAAAAATCAGTTTATGCATGAATGATTCAAATGATAAACTGGTTTAAAATGTGTTGAGGAATGTTATATTGGTTGGTTAATATCCTGGTTGAACGCGTGTGCGTTTGATTTGATTTGGATTAGTTGTTTATACACAAAAAACTGCAAAAACGCGAACTGATGAATTGGGGATTTCCAGGTTTCGCCGCGGCGAAGCTTTAGCTTCGCCGCGGCGAGGAGCCTCTGACAGTTTCGCCGCGGCAAGATAAAACCTTCGCCGCGGCGAAATCTGTGGCGGCTAGACTTAATTTAAATCCTCGCCGCGGCGAGATAAACCTTCGCCGCGGCGAAGTATGCCAGAGCGAAATGCATACTGTAAATCCTCGCCGCGGCGAAGATAAAACCTTCGCCGCGGCGAAGGATGTAGTTTTCCCATTCTGTATTTTTTTTTTCCTGAAAGGGACTAATCTGCAGTTTTAATAACCTATAAAGCCAATGTACATTCTGCACATTTAAGAGGGTAATTATTAATTAACCCACCCAATTCAAAAATTGTTGTTTTTGAAATGTATGCTTTGTACTTGTTTGTATATTGCATGGTGCGCGGTACATGACCTTAGACCTAAGGTGAATGTTTTAAATTATTTTGGGTATGTATGGCTGTAATATTTTAAATAGGGCCTGCTGTCCTGCCTTCTCTCTTCTTCTTAATGTACATTCTTTTCTCATCTTATTCCCCTCGAATGTAAATCGAGGTTTCTAAATTTGTTGATGTAAAATTATTTTAATATTAATTTTATTGTAAATTTAGAATGTTTTTGTAATGTACCTGGAGACGAGCGAGACGAGGCACCATACTTGAAGACTCAAGATATTTGTTACAGGATCCCTAGTGACCCACCGATCCCTCTAGGCTCGAGAGATCGGTTTTAGTTAGGCCATGTACCGGCACGTTTAATATTTGTTTAGAATGCATGCTAAGGTTGAATGTTGAATAACATGCCAACAATGTCATTCTAACAAGAAATAACTGATATACATTTAACAAACCCCTCACAAGTTATTAGTCACCTCTGCCTTCCATCACCATGGTTTTAATCAAACCACTGTTCGTCGAAACCTTGTTCGCCAAAGCAAGGGTACACTTCTACCAGTGGGAGTTAAAATTCATTGGAGTTTTCCTTAATGGTGATGGTCGACTTAAAATGACGGTTTTGCTTGTTCGCCAAGCGAGGGTTGATAAACGCGTCATAGGCATAGTAGAGCAGTACACAATTATGTGTACGTGGTGACATGTATGTCCACTCTACTGATACTGAGAATCACACTTGAGGACAATGGTTGGAGCCATTGAATTGTGTGATTGGCTTTTTGGCTTTTTCACATTTGAGGTTGATAGTGGAGCTATCAATTGGTGTGGATTAAGTTTGTTGGCCTACCTAATCAACCCATTTTGGCTTGTTCGCCAAAGCGAAGGTTTGAAATGGCAGGATGGTATCTCGGTCCACGGAAAGCCAACGGGCTTTCCCTTAATAGTGAGGGCTATTGGCTTGAGTAAAATAGTGGGAGCATCGTTTAATAAAGACCATATTAAATAATAATGAACCTTATAATAACTTTATCTTTTCTGCAATTGTAGATTCACCGAAAATGGTATTATGAACCTGCGCCGATAATCGAAAAAGAAAACAGGTTGGATGGATCCAATTTCTCAGACTGGTATCGTAATCTTCGGATTATACTTAAGTCAGAAAGAAATTGTATTCCTTGAAAAGCCATACATGGCTGAGCCTGATCCTGATGCCACTCAGGAAGTTAAGGATACTTATCAAAGTTCCTTGATGAGTCTGATAGCGTACAATGCTTGATGTTAGCATCGATGACACCTATGCTGCAAAAGCAGCATGAGAATATGATGCTTCTTCCATAATTCTACACCTCAGGAGCTTTATGAAACAAATGCTCGCCATGAGAGGTACAAGTGTCGAAAGCACTGTTGGGAGTCGTCTGACTGAGGGTGCCCAAGTGGTCCTCATGTGCTCAAGATGATCGAGCACATTGAGAGGCTTGAGACTTTGGGATGTGGCTTGGATGCAGAATTACAAATGGATTTAATTCTGCAATCCTTGCCTGACTCATTGCTCCGTTCATAATGAATTTCAATATGAACACATGGAGAAAACCCTGTCAAACTCTTCTGAACATGCTAGGACTGCAGAGCGGACTTGAAAAAGTCCAAGCCTGTTTTTACTGGTTGCTGCCAGTAAAGCAAAGGGTAACGGCAAGGGTAAGGCCAGGCCAAACCCAAGCCTAAGCCCAAACGGTTAAGGTTGCTCTTGGCCTGAGAGTGGCATAGGAAGGGCAAGGTAGTCTGCTTCTTTTGTGGCAAGCCTGGCCATTGGAGGAAACACTGCAAGGCTTTCCTCGCAAGTAAGAGAGTCAAGGCTACGACCTCAGGTACTTTCATGATTGAGATTAACTTCTCTCCCTCAACATCTTGGGTCATGGCACAGGATGTGGTACTCCATTTGTACTGATGTGCAGGGACTAAGGCAGTAGAGTGCTCGCCAAGGGAGAGGTGGACCTACGAGTTGGAAATGGAGCACATGTGGCTGCATTAGCTGTAGGGACTTATTGTTTATCTTTGCCTACGGGCTTATTGTTGAACTACATAACTTGTTATCACGTACCTTCTTTTCTAGAAATATTATTTCAGTATCCGTTTTGGATATATGGGGTATCATTTTGAGATATCTAATGGATTGTTGTCCTTTAGTTTGAATGGTATTCTATTTGGAATGCAAGGTTATAATGGATTATATGTTCTTGATTTAAACAATAAAGATATTCTCAATATTGAAACCAAGAAAGCTAACATAGCGATCAAAACCAAACTATCTCTGGCATTGTAGATTGTGTCATGTTAATAAGACTCGCATTGCAAAACTTCAAAGGAGGGAGTTTTGGCCCCTTTTGACTTTCAGTCATTTGAGGTATGCAGTCATGCCTTTTAGGCAAGATGACCAAGTCTCCTTTCACAGGACAAAGTGAAAGGGCTACTGAACTGTTAGGCATCATCCATAGTGATGTATGTGGTCCACTAACAGTTGAAGCCAGAGGTGGATATTCATACTTCATCACATTTACTGATGATTTCAGTAGATATGGTTATGTCTACCTTATGAGACATAAATCTGAAGCCTTTGATAAATTCAAGGAATTCAGGAATGAAGTACAGAATATGTTGGGCAAAAGTATTAAAGCTCTTCGGTCGGATCGAGGAGGTATACTTAAGCTCGGGTTTTCTGAGTACCTGAAGGAATTGGGATATATCACAACTCACCCCTCCCTTATACACCCCAACACATGAAGTGTCAGAAATGAGGAATAGGACCTTACTTGACATGGTTAGGTCCATGATGAGTTTTATTGATTTACCTGCATCGTTCTGGGGTTATGCCCTAGGAGACTGCGACTCACGTTTTAAACCGTGTGCCGTCAAAGTCTGATAGACTCCATATGAGCTATGGAGTGGGCGAAAGCCCAACTTGTCTTATCTAAGGTTTGGGGTTGCGAAGCTTATGTTAGAAATTGACTTCGAACAGCTGGGCCCAAAATCCTGTAAATGTATATTTGTGGGGTATCCAAAGGAGACCAAAGGATACTATTTCTACCACCCAAGAGCGCAAAATTTTTGTTGCTCGATCTGGTGTCTTCCTAGAAAAGGAACATTTTCTAAGAAGTACTAGTGGGAGAAAAATAGAACTTGATGAAGTTCTAGAACCCCAAGATATACTAGACGAAGGACGGGATGATGTGCCACAAGAGTGGTTGAGCATCATGAGGAGGTTACTCCACAAATTGTGGATCAAAGAAACCCACCTCAGGTAGCACAGGAGCTACGTAGATCTGGGAGAGTACCCCATGAGCCCGAGAGATACGGTTATCTCGTGACTCAACATGGTGACGTACTAGTCTATCAAGACGATGACCCCAGAACCTACGAAGACGCTATATCGATCCAGATTCCATTAAATGGCTTGAAGCCATGAAATCTGAGATGGACTCCATGTACCAGAACCAAGTGTGGTCTCTGGTGAACCACTGAAGGGGTAAAACCTATAGGGTGTAAATGGGTCTTCAAGAGAAGACTGACATGGATGGCAACGTGCATACTTATAAAGCACGGCTGTTTCCAAAGGTTTCAAACAATTCATGGCATTGACTATGAAGAAACCTTTTCGCCGGTTGCCGATTAAATCCATCCGGATTATGCTTGCAATGCTTCATATCATGACTATGAGATTTGGCAAATGGATGTCAAAACTGCTTTCCTGAACGGAAACCTTGAGAGATGTGTATATGACACAACCTGATGTTTCGTTCTTGATAGTCAAGCTAATAAGGTATGCAAGTTTGCAGAGATCCATTTATGGACTCAAGCAAGCTTCAAGGAGCTGGAACATTCGTTTTGATGAGGCCGTAAGAATTCGGTTTTATCAAAACGAAGATGAGCCCTGTGTTTACAAGAAAGTAGTGGGAGCGCAGTAGCATTCCTAGTGTTGTATGTCGATGACATACTTCTGATCGGGAATGATATACCGAACTTGCAGTCGGTAAGACTTGTTATCCAAGTGCTTCTCCATGAAAGACTTAGGGAAGCAGCCTACATCCTTGGTAAAGATCTATCGTGATAGATCGCGTATTTGCTTGGCCTAAGTCAGATTGCATATATTGACAAAGTACTGAAACGATTCAGTATGGAAGAATCCAAGAAAGGATTTCTTCCGATGTCACATGGTGTTTATCTCTCTAAGGAATTGTGTCCTAAAACCAAGATGAGAGAGATAGGATGAAGAGGATCCCTATGCATCAGCAATTGGATCCATCATGTATGCCATGCTGTGTACTCGATTGATGTCTCATGTGCTTTGAGCACTTGTAGTAGATATCAATCGGATCAGGGTAGGCGTCACTGGATGGCTGTCAGAATATTCTTAAGTACTTGAAGAGGACTAAGGATATGTTCTTGGTTTATGGAGGGAAGATGAGCTCACTGTAAGAGGATACAGTGATGCTAGTTTCCAAACGGACAAAGCGATTATCGATCGCAATCAGGTTTGTATTTTGTCTCAATGGCGTGCATGAGCTGGAAGAGCTCCAAGCAAGCACTGTACGGACTCTACAATGAGGCTAGTATATGGCATTGTCAGATGCGGCCAAGGAGGCATCTGGATTAGAAGTTCGTCATTGAACTTGGTGTGGTTTCTACGATTGTTGATCCTATAGAATCTCTTGTGACAACAATGGAGCAATTGCTCAAGCTAGGGAACCACGGTCTCATCAGAAGTCCAACACATACTCAGACGATTCCATCTCATCAGAGAGATAGTTGAGAGGAAAGACGTGCAGATTAGTAAAGTGCATACTGCGACAATCTCGCAGATCCACTTACAAAGCCTCTGTCGCAGCAGAAGCATGAAAGGCACTTGAAATCATTTGGTATTAAATACTGAATGATTGGCTATAGTGCAAGTGGGAGATTGTTAGAGTAGATGCCCTAGAGCCAATCAATTATTGGAATTGACTCTTTGTAATATGTTCATTAATCAATAATAAAAGGCATTTTATTCTATATCGCGTAAATCATTATTATTATTGCAATATTGTATTGATATATGTCCTTAGAATGGTAGAACCGTGACGAGGGTATCAAGTGTTTCAAATCTTGATAGTGAGAACCCTATGAGCACATATGGTGGCCATTCTAGAAACGTCCGTAGCCCTAGTATTATTCGAAATAAGGCCCATATATACGGTTAGGCTATCATAGGTTTGAACGACCCTGTCGAAAGGCAGTGACTGATCTCACTTTTCAAGTGTTGTTTGGTGACAACCTGGTGCAACACATGGGTGCTTGTTGTAGGCGGATATACGCAGCTTTCACTGACTGACCCACCAGGATTCCATATGGATGGTACCCCCAGTTGTCTATGGAACAAATCCTCTAACATTGTGGTGCATGTTCCTTAGACTTGAGTCACCGGAGTGCCTTGTGCACCGACTGGTACAGTTTGACACTAGCCTAACGCAGTTCTATTCAGAGCTGTCATTACGGTGTGATTGGCTATCAGAAGTGTATCAGACTATGGTGGATTGACAAAGGATTCATCACTCCCGGTACGGAGAAGTTATCTCATGGCGCAATTCAGTATATGGCAATGACACTAAAACTGTGGCCACATTGGGATTGATTTTTTGCTCTATCCAGATTATAATACGGGTCATTGGTCCAAAACTGATATATAATATCGAGAGTAACCGAAGGTTGACACTATTTCTATGCCTCGTCTCGTCGAGATACGTATGATGAAAGGATCGTATTTGTACGGTAACCAATCGTTAAAGGTACTACTTTGCTGATCCGAATCATCGGGTGGCCATGATGCCTTGCTAGGGGCCAATCTTGGTCTGTGTATAGTGAGACGATTAATTGGTGTTAATCGCGATACTATACACTACCGGATGATGATGAGCCTATGGGTCACACACATAGAAGATATTTAAGAGCCAAGAAGAAAGAAGGGCGTTTTCGTCTTTTTAGGCAAAAGGGTATTTTGGTAATTTCACAGTGCAATTAATTTGCTGAGGTCGTAGCCTATTTTAATTTGTTAAAAATTAAATAAGTGAAATTACGGTTAAATGTGTGTTCGCACATATTTAATTAAATCATCATTATTGTTAATGTTAATTAAATATTAATTGATTTTAATTAAGATAATGATGAATTAAATTAAAATCAAATTGGGTGTTTGGCAACATGGGGTGTTTGGGTTGGAGCCCAACCCATTCCTGTGGGAATAGGGCAACTTGGTTTGCTATAAAAGTAGTGTGGTGATTCATTCTTTAATTTTTTTTTTTTAAAAAGAAAACAACGCAGCCCCTTATACACTCTCTCACGCCAATCTCACTGTTTGATTGAAAAATCAAAACATCTGTCTCTTCTTGATTTCTTAAGGCCAAGGAGGATCTAGTAAATCCCTCCTTGGTTCTTGGTGGTTGTCTTCGTGTGGACCTCTACGATTCGATCCTACACTTGGATCGGTAGCAAACACATTCAGAGACAACATTGGTGGAGCCTCCAAACGTGGGTATAAATCTAAACCTTTGGATTTATTTTTCTGCAGATTCATATTATGCATAAACTGTAAAATCTATGCCCTGATTTTGGGTTCTAAGGAACGATCCGTAGTTGTAAAATTTTTGTTTTCCGCTACGCAACCGGGTCGTTTCCTAACAGATATTGCTAAACAGGATATGATTGTGCCGACCCAGGTGATGCATGGTCTCGCTGGGTCGAAAGCTTGAGCGGTGACCGATTCTGCCTAGCAAGATGGATCTAGTGATTCAACCAGCGTGATGTTAGATCTTGCCGGGTTAGATAGATTCACCCTTGGGTACTAGTTGGACGGATTTACCCCAAATAGATGCTACATTCACTTCCCAACGGTTTTCTTTGATCCAGAAAACCATGTATGGTATTAGAAACATGGATTATAGAACCAGAATCAATCCACCAATCATTATGTGAAACACAAATCATATTAGATTCATAACACATAAGAGATGTAAGGTTACCTTTCTTGTCAAGCCAGACCTTTCTTTTAGGACAATCCTTCTTCATGTGTCCCTTCTTTTTACAGAAGAAACACTTGATGTTGTCCTTATTTCCTTTGCTCGTAACTTCATGCAACTTGCCTTTTCCCTTCCACTTCTTATTCTTGTTTGAAGTGTACTTGACATTTCCTGTCGCCAGGTGTGTAGTTTCATTCACTTCCTAAAGCAGTCTCTCCTCCTCTTGAACACACATGGTCAAAAGCTCATTGATTGACCATTTATCATTTTGTATGTTATAAGATATCTTGAAAGGAGTATAATGAGACGAGAGAGAGTTCAGGACATAATGCACCAGGAAATCATCATTAATCACCATCTGAAGGGATCTCAACTGAGCAGCGATGTCCCTCATTTTTATAATATGCTCACGAACTCCTTTAATACCGGTAAGCTTCATGGATGTCAATCTACTCATTAGGGTGCTACCTAATGCCTTGTCTGATGTTTCAAACTAAGCATGAATTGCATCCATCAAATCCTTGACATTTTCACACTCCAGTATCGACCAACGAATACTACTCGTAATGTGAGATTTGATGAACATCATGCTTAAACGGTTGGATCGCTCCCACCGTTCATACAAAACAATCTCAACTTGAGAACTAGTATCCGTAGGTGTAGGTGGCTCTTCCTTACGAAGAGCATAGTCAAGATTAATGCACCCTAAATAAAGAAGGATAGCCTCCCTCCAGGATTTGTAGTTATCACCATTTAAATAAGGAACCTTATCCTCAACCATCATCAAAGTTTGATCAATTATAGATATATCAACAGACATGCTTACTAAATAAATTATGGTACTTGAGAACCAAGCTGAGACTTATGTTATTGACATGCGTTTTTGTGACGAATTTGTTGAGTTACAAGGAATTTTTGTGATTTGGCTAAGAATTTAGTTCGGTTTAAAAAAGACATTTTGTATCCGTTGGTGTATAAACTTGTGAAAGTTGTATTGGTTTTACCAATTGCGACTGTAACTGTTGAAAAAGTTTTTTCTACAATGAATCTTGTGAAAAGTCAGTTACGCAATCGAATGGGAGATCAATGGGTGAATGATTGCTTGGTAACCTATATTAAGAAATGTGTATTTGATACAATTGATGATGAGATGATTATCCAACATTTTCAAAATATGAAAACTCGTCGAGAACAATTGTAAAAAAATTGTTTTATTTTTACAAAAATTGTCTGTTTTGAAAATATTTATTTGTATTTTGTAACTTTTTATTGAAGCTCATCGTAATGACAAAAAAAAAAAAAGTATGGTTATGGTTGATTTTATTTTTTTTTTTTTTTTTTTTTTTTTTTTTTAACCCCACAAAGTGAAATTCTAGATCCACCACTGTGTGAGGGTGCTTGAATTTTATAAGAGACATGACCTTTGACGAATGGAGAGAAATTGATTTTGTTTGTTTTTCATACTTTTGAAAGTTTGAATAAATTACACTTTTCGTTTTTAAGAGCTTGGTAATTTTTCTCCTCATGAGTATTTTTTATGAACTATTTGGTGACAAAGGCTTCTCGTATAACTGACCCTGCTGTTCTTTGGTTTTTTCTTGCGAATGATTCCACCCCTCAATTACTCTCAATTGTTCCTACTTTGTGCAAAGAAGTTACTGCCTCTTCTTTTGTTTTCACTTTTTTAGTTCCTTAGTTTAGGAAGCTTAAAATTGTCCTTGAGAAAAACATTGTCGGGAACTAAAGCATAATTGATTGGATTGGTTTTGAATTGGATTTACTTTCCAAATCCAATATCGATTTGATCCAATTTGATTCTTAAACTAGATCCAACCCACAAAAAAAAAAAAAAAAAAAAAAAAAAAAAAAAAAAAATCAATCAAAAGTGGATCAGTTTGAATTGACCTGGTGGTGTAATTGGATATGCTGGATTTGACCACACTACACCTATCAAACTCCATTTACTATATCGAGCAATACTAGAAGAAAATGTGTGTAAAATCTGGAAACTTGAGAGGTCGTGTAACAGATTCACAGCCATCCTGAACACGGTTCAAAAGCCTTGGGAATTTTTCCATAGACGGCCACAAATTTGTAACTACTAATCCTACAAATTGTAGTTCTGAAAGAAAATTTATGCGGCAACATGGAAGGAGAGTAATGGCTTTGGCGGGAAACTGTTTCTGTGCTGGTGTTTCTATCATCCTTGTTCTATTTGTTTGCAAAGCTCTCTTCACTTCTGCTTTTCCCACAATTTTTCTTTTCTTTTATGTTTTATTTCGTGGACTCTGTGTAAAGTAAAATGCATAATAGTTATTTTGTTGCATAGAAGTTTCATGCCAGCAATCACTGTGTTTAAGGAACTCGATTTCCTGTCCCGAGACGAGACCCTACTTTTACAAGATACGAACCCATTTAAAAGTTCTGACTTCCTATTCAAAATTGAGATACATAAAGTTGATCCATTTTAGCTCCTCCACTTCATAAGACGAAGGCAAACCAAACAAGAAAACAGAACGAACTAACAAACATTTACAAAGAAAGTTAAAAATTAAAGCTTCATAATTTCTTATCTTCAGAAAAGCTAGCTGAATAATCCTTATGCTCCCATACTGTACTTTTCGTTAGCATCTTAGATATGCTCCCACTCGTCTTCACAAGTGTTGATACAGAAATTTGCACCAACCAGAGAATTATGATTGACCCTGTCGGCACCAGAATGGATATACGTGTGATTTAATGAAAATCAGCAGTAAATAAAAAAGAAAGAGTCATAAATAAGAACACAAGACAATTTTTAAAGTGGTTCGGCAAATTAGAACTTGAGCCTACGTCCACTGTTATCTTATTGTTTTTGAGAGCTTACAAAGAACAGTATAATTCCTAGGAAAATTTTCTTAGAACAATTGCTCAGCCCCCAAAAACAAGCTATCATGGGTTTATATAGCACTTATTTATATGATAGGGTTGAGGTAAGATTCAAATACGTAGTATTCAGAAGTTGCATGATCTTCGGCTTCCTTAGTTGGAGTCTAAGTCAATCTGAGTATCTTCCTTTCAAATTGAGCCAATCTAAATACTTTCTCACCTCATAGGGAATTATCCTCTTCAGATTGACCGCACAACAATAACCCCCCAGTTTTTGGAGTGCGTAATCGCGCTTCAAAAACTCATGTCTTTGATTTGGATGGTTGTCGCACTATAGGTTGTAGTCTTGAACTGAAGAACTTGAGTTATGCCTGGCGCGATCTATGGATCTGAGAGATCTTGAACACGTGATCTCAAGCGAATGAGCGAGCTTATGAGCTTAATCAGGGAGCATAAAGAGCTCGATCTAAGAACATAAAGAGCTCGATCAGAGAGCATAAAGAGCTCGATCTGAGAGTGCGAGGAGTTCGATTAGAAAGCGTGAAGAGCTTGATCTGAGAGCATAGCTCGATCAGAAAGCATGGANTAAGCAAGCATTTTACTAGTTTACAGCAGTTGTTACATTGTCTCTAGAAGGCCTCATCAAAATTATGGCTTAAAATGACGAAGATAATTTTTATGAAAAATCCAAGAGTGACCAATGTTCGGTTATGAGACAGTTTTGTTAAAGAAGAAGCTAGGTTAATCTTTTGGCGTATGAAGTGCCCAGTGAATTTAATAATAAGGTTTTACCTTAGGGGACTTACGTATGGAAGATTTATTGGATTTTCTATAGTCAGGCAAGTGGGGGCATTGTTAGAGGATTTCAATCTTTTTTGGCTTAAGGGTCAAGCTCCAAAATGGTGAGTGGAAAATCCAAACCCTAATTTTCATTTTGAATTAATTGTTTGTTATAAACTTCAAATGAGATGTTTTGGTTTACTATTTGCCATAATTTAGTGATTTACTTTATATAAATATGATTCATTGCTAATGCTATTGGTTTACATGAGAAATTGAGTATTTTTTTGGAAAATTGTTGTTGATAATATAAAAATTGGGCTAAGGTGTTATTATGAAATCATGTTGAAAACTTGCATTTTAGCCTTATACTGCACATGAGAATTTAATGTTATGTTATATGTTTTCTTGATGAATGAAGGCATGAGATTTATGTAAAATGGTGAGTTAAAGGTATGTATATTGATGATAGTTGTTTTCAAACCACCATATATAATACTCATCCCCCTCATGATATTGATTTGATTCTACGCATGCATATGACATGATTTTGCCGGCCCAAGTGGGTCGAAGGCCCGAGAGAGGCAGATATCGCTACAAATGATTTTGCCGGCCCAAGTCGGTCGAAGGCCCGAGCAAGGCAGATATTGCTACACATGATTTTGCCGACCCAAGTGGGTCGAAGGCCCGAGCGAGGCAAATATTGCTAGACATGATATTGTCGGCCCAAGTGGGTCGAAGGCCCGAGCGAGGCAGATATCGTTAGACATGATTTTGCCGACCCAAGTGGGTTGAAGGCCCAAGCGAGGCAGATATTGTTAGAGTAGATGCCCTAGAGCCAATCAATTATTGTGGAATTGACTCTTTGTAATAATGTTCATTAATCAATAATAAAAGGCATTTTATTCTATATCGCGTAAATCATTATTATTATTGCAATATGTATTGATATATGTCCTTAGAATGGTAGAACCGTGACGAGGGTATCAAGTGTTTCAAATCTTGATAGTGAGAACCCTATGAGCACATATGGTGGCCATTCTCGAAACGTCCGTAGCCCTAGTATTATTCTGAAATAAGGGCCAGATAATACGGTTAAGGCTATCATAGTGTTGAACGACCTGTCGAAAGGCAGTGACTCTCACTTGTCAAGGTTGTGTTGGTGACAACCGGTGCAAAACATGGGTGCTTGTTGAGGCGGAATATAACGCAGCAGCAAGTTCACTGGACTGACCCACCAGAGGATTCCCTATGGATGTAACCCCGTGTCTATGGAACAAAACTCTAACGAATGGTGGTGCATGTGATCCTTAGACTTGAGGTCAGGAGTGCCTTGTGCACGACGTACAGTTTGACACTAGCCTAACGCAGTTCTATTCAGAGCTGTCAGTACGGTGGTGATTGGTATATCAAGAAGTGTATCAAGACTATGGTGGATTGACAAAGTATTCATCACTCCGGGTACGGGAGAAGTTATTCACGGCGCAATTCAGTATATGGCAATGACACTAAAACTGTGGCCACAGTGGATTGAGTTGTTGCTCTATCCAGATTATAATACGGGTCATTGGTCCAAAAACGAATATATAATATCGAGAGTAACGAAGGTTGACACTATTCTATGCCTTCGTCTCGTCGAGATAACGTATGATGAAAGGATCGTATGTACGGTAACCATATCGTTTGAAAGGTAGTACTTGCTGAATCCGAATCTATGGGGTGGCCATGATGCCTGGTAGGGCCAATCTTGGTTGTGGATTAGTGAGACGATTAATTGGTGTTATCGCGATACTATACACTACGGTATGATGAGGAGCCTATGGGTCAAACACATAGAAGATATTTAAGAGCCAGAAGAAAGAAGGGCGTTTTCGTCTTTTAGGCAAAAGGGTATTTGGTAATTCACAGTGCAATTAAATTTGCTGAGGTCGTAGCCTATATTAATTGTTAAAAAATTAAATAGTGAAATTACGGTTAAATGTGTGTTCGCACTATTTAATTAAATCATCATTATTGGTAAATGTTAATTAAATATTATGATTTTAATAAGATAATGATGAATTAAATTAAAAAATCAAATGGGAGTGTTTGGCAACATGGGGTGTTTGGGTTGGAGCCAAGCCCATCCATGTGGGAATAGGGCAACTTGGTTTGCCTATAAAAAGAATGTGTGGATTCATTCTTAATATTTTTTTTTTAAAAAGAAAACACAGCAGCCCCTATACATCTCTCACGCCATCTCACTGTTTGATTGAAAAATCAAATACTGATCTTCTTCTTGATTTTAAGGCCAAGGAGGATCTAGCAAATCCCTCCTTTGTTCTTGGTGGTTGTCTTCGTGTGGACTTCTTGGTTCGATCCACACTGGATCGGTAGCAAAACACATTCAGAGACAACATGGGAGCCTCCAAACGTGGGTATAAATCTTAACCTTGGATTTATTTTTCTGCAGATCATATATGCATAAACTGAAAATCTATGCCTGATTTGGGTTCTAAGGAACGATCCGTAGTTGTAAAATTTTTGTTTTGCTGCGGCAACCGGGCGTTTCTAACAGTGGTATCAGAGCCTTAGGGTACAGATTTACAGTTATTGAAGGGTTGATACATGTTTGTTGATAACATGCTGCCTTGATGAATCTGCCATGAAAAACACCAGTTTTGGAAAATCTGTAAAATCTGAAAAATCAGTTTATGCATGAATGATTCAAATGATAAATGGTTTAAAATGTGTTGATGAATGTTATATTGGGTGGTTAATATCCTGGTTTGAACGCGTGTGCGTTTGATTTGATTGGTATAGTGTTTATACACAAAAAACTGCCAAAAAGAGAACTGTAGGAATGGGGATTTCAGGTTCGCCGCGGCGAAGCTTAGCTTCGCCGCGGCGAGGAGCCTCTGGACAGTTTGCGCGGCGAAGATAAAACCTTCGCCGCGGCGAAATCTGTGGCGGTAGACTTAATTTAAATCCTCGCCGCGGCGAAGATAAACCTTCGCCGCGGCGAAGTATGCCAGAGCGAAATGCATACTGTAAATCCTCGCGCGGCGAAGATAAAACCTTGCCGCGGCGAAGGATGTAGTTTCCATTCTGATTTTTTTCCTGAAAGGGACTAATCTGCAGTTTAATAACCTATAAAGCCAATGTACATTCTGCACTTTAAGAGGGTAATAATTAATTAACCCACCCAATTCAAAAATTGATTGTTTTGAAATGTATGCTTTGTACTTGTTTGATATTGCATGGTGCGCGGTACATGAGCCTTAGACCTAAGGGTGAAGTTTTTTAAATTATTTTGGGTAGTATGGCTGTAATATTTAAATAGGGCCTGCGGCCTGCCTTCTCTCTTCTTCTTAATGTACATTCTTTTCATCTTATCCCCTCGAATGTAAATCGAGGTTTCTAATTTGTGATGTAAAATTAGTTTAATATTAATTTTATTGTAAATTTAGAATGATGTTTTTGTAATGTACCTGGAGACGGAGCGAAGGACGAGGCAACCATACTGAAGACTCAAGATATTTGTTACAGGATCCCTAGGTGACCCACCGATCCTCTAGGCCGAGGAGATCGGTTTTAGTTAGGCCATGTAACGGCACGTTTAATATTTGTTTAGAATGCATGCTAAGGTGAATGTTGAATAACATGCCAAACACATGTCATTCTAACAAAGATAATAATCTGATGAGACATTAAATAACAAACCCTCAACTAAAGTTATTTAAGCACCTCTGCCTCCATCACCATGGTTTAATCAAACCATGTTCGTCGAAACTTGTTCGCCAAAGCGAAGAAGGGTACACTTCTACCAGTGGAGGTTAATCATTGGAGTTTTCCTAATGGTGAGGGTCGACTTAAATGACGGTTTTGCTTGTTCGCCAAGCGAAGGTTGATAAAGCGTCATAGGCATAGTAGAGCAGTACACATATTATGTGGTACGTGGTGACATGTAGTGACTACTCTACTGATATGAGAATCACACTTGAGGACAATGGTTGGAGCCATGAATTGGTGATTGGCTTGTTGGCTTTTTCACATTTGAGGTGATAGGGGAGCTATACATTGGTGTGGATTAGTTGTTGGCCTACCTAATCAACCCATTTTGGCTTGTTCGCCAAAGCGAAGGTTTGAAATGGGCAGGATGGGATCTCGGTCCACTAGGAAAGCAACGGGCTTCCGAGTTAATAGTGAGGGCTATGGTTGAGTAAAATAGTGGGAGCTCGTTATAAAAAAGACCATATTAAATATAATGAACTTATAATAACTTATCTTTCTGCAATTGTGATTCACCGAAAAAATGAGTATTATGAACCTGACGAGAGAATCGAAAAAGAAAACAGGTTGGATGGATCCAATTTCCAGACTGGTATCGTAATCTTCGGATTATACTAAGTCAGAAAAGAAATTGTATATCTTGAAAAGCCATACATGGTGAGCCTGATCCTGATGCCACTCAGGAAGTTAAGGATACTTATCAAAAAGTTCCTTGAGATGATGCTGATAGCGTACAATGCTTGGTTAGCATCGATGACACCTATGCTGCAAAAGCAGCATGAGAATATGGATGTTGCTTCCATAATTCTACACCCAAGGAGCTTTAGAAAACAAATGCTCGACATGAGAGGTACAAGGTGTCGAAAGCACTGTTTGGGAGTCGTCTGACTGAGGGTGCCCAAGTTGTCCTCATGTGCTCAAGATGATCGAGCACATTGAGAGGCTTGAGACTTTGGATGTGGCTTGGATGCGAATTACAAATGGATTTAATTCTGCAATCCTTGCTGACTCAATGCTCGTTCATAATGAATTTCAATATAACACGATGGAGAAAACCCTGTCAGAAACTTCTGAACATGCTGAGGACTGCAGAGCAGGACTTGAAAAAGTCCAAGCCTGGTTTACTGGTTGCTGCCAGTAAAGCAAAGGGTAACGGCAAGGGTAAGGCCAAGGCCAAACCCAAGCCTAAGCCCAAAAGGACAGGTTGCTCTTGGGCCTCAGTGGCATAGGAAAGGGCAAGGTAGTCTGCTCTTTGTGGAAGCACCTGGCCATTGGAGGAAACACTGCAAGGCTTTCCTCGCAAGTAAGAAGAAGTCAGAGGCTACGACCTCAGGTACTTTCATGATTGAGATAACTTCTCTCCCTCAACATCTTGGGTCATGGACACAGGATGTGGTACTCCATTTGTACTGATGTGCGGGACTAAGGCAGAGTAGAGTGCTCGCCAAGGGGAGGGGACATACGAGTTGGAAATGGAGCACATGTGGTGCATTAGCTGTAGGGACTTAGTTTATCTTTGCCTACGGGTTATTGTTGGAATACATAACTGTTATCACGTACCTTCTATTTCTAGAAATATTATTTCAGTATCCGTTTTGGATAATATGGGGTATCATTTTGAGATATCTATGGATTGTTGTCCTTAGTTTGAATGGTATTCTATTTGGAATTGCAAGGTATATAATGGATTATATGTTCTTGATTAAACAATAAAGATATCTCAATATTGAAACCAAAGAAAGCTAAACATAGCGATCAAAAAACAAAAATATCTCTGGCATTGTAGATTGTGTCATGTTAAAAGACTCGCATTGCAAAACTTCAAAGGGATGGAGTTTTGCCCTTGACTTTCAGTCATTGAGGTATGCGAGTCATGCCTTTTAGGCAAGATGACCAAGTCTCCTTTCACAGGACAAAGTGAAAGGGCTACTGAACTGTAGGCATCATCCATAGTGATGGATGTGGTCCACTAACAGTTGAAGCCAGAGGTGGATATTATATTCATCACATTTACTGATGATTTCAGTAGATATGGTGATGTCTACTTATGAGACTAAAATCTGAAGCCTTTGATAAATTCAAGGAATTCAGGAATGAAGTACAGAATATGTTGGGCAAAAGTATTAAAGCTCTTCGGTCGGATCGAGGAGGTGATAATACTAGCTCGGGGTTTTCTGAGTACCTGAAGGAATGTGGGATAGTATCACAACTCACCCCTCCTTATACACCCCAACACAATGGAGTGTCAGAAATGAGGAATAGGACCTACTTGACATGGTTAGGTCCATGATGAGTTTTAGTGATTTACCTGCAGTTCTGGGGTTATGCCCTAGAGACTGGACTCACGTTTTAAACCGTGTGCCGTCAAAGTCTGTAGATAAGACTCCATATGAGCTATGGAGTGGGGAAAGCCCAACTTGTCTTATCAAGGATTTGGGGGTTGCGAAGCTTTGTTAAGAAATTGACTTCGAACAAGCTGGGCCCAAAATCCTGTAAATGTATATTGTGTGGGGTATCCAAGGAGACCAAAGGATACATTTCTACCACCCAGAAGAGCGCAAAATTTTGTTGCTCGATCTGGTGTCTTCCTAGAAAAGGAACATTTTCTAAGAAGTACTAGTGGGAGAAAAATAGAACTTGATGAAGTTCTAGAACCACAAGATATACTAGACGAAGGACGGGATGATGTGCCACAAGGAAGTGGTTGAGCATCATGAGGAGGTTACTCCACAAATGTGGATCAAAGAGAACCACCTAGGTAGCACAGGAGCTAGTAGATCTGGGAGAGTACGCCATGAGCCCGAGGATACGGTTATCTCGTGACTCAACATGGTGACGTACTAGTCTATCAAGACGATGAACCCAGAACCTACGAAGACGCTATATCGGATCCAGATTCATTAAAGGCTTGAAGCCATGAAATCTGAGATGGGACTCCATGTACCAGAACCAAGTGTGGTCTCTGGTGAACCACCTGAGGGTAAAACCTATAGGGTGTAAATGGGTCTTCAAAGAAGAAGACTGACATGGATGGCAACGTGCATACTTATAAAGCACGGTGGTTGCCAAAGGTTTCACAAAAATTCATGGCATTGACTATGAAGAAACCTTTTCGCCGGTTGCCATGATTAAATCCATCCGGATTATGCTTGCAATTGCTTCATATCTGACTATGAGATTTGGCAAATGGATGTCAAAACTGCTTTCTGACGGAAACCTTGAGGAGGATGTGTATATGACACAACTGATGGTTTGTTCTTGATAGTCAAGCTAATGAGGTATGCAAGGTGGCAGAGATCCATTTATGGACTCAAGCAAGCTTCAAGGAGCTGGAACATTCGTTTTGATGAGGCCGTAAAAGCATTCGGTTTTATCAAAAACGAAGATGAGCCCGTGTTTACAAGAAAGTGAGTGGGAGCGCAGTAGCATTTAGTGTGTATGTCGATGACTACTTCTGATCGGGAAATGATATACCGAACTTGCAGTCGGTAAAGACTTGGTTATCCAAGTGCTTCTCCATGAAAGACTAGGGGAAGCAGCCTACATCCTTGGTATAAAGATCTATCGTGATAGAGCGTAGGTTGCTTGGCCTAAGTCGAGTGCATATATTGACAAAGTACTGAAACGATTCAGTATGGAAGAATCCAAGAAAGGATTCTTCCGATGTCACATGGTGTTTATCTCTCTAAGGAATTGTGTCCTAAAACACAAGATGAGAGAGATAGGATGAAGAGGATCCCATATGCATCAGCAATTGATCCATCAGTATGCCATGCTGTGTACTCGGATGATGTCTCATGTGCTTTGAGCACTGTAGTAGATATCAATCGGATCCAGGTGAGCGTCACTGGATGGCTGTCAAGAATATTCTAAGTACTGAAGAGGACTAAGGATATGTTCTGGTTTATGGAGGGAGAGATGAGCTCACTGTAAGAGGATACAGTGATGCTAGTTTCCAAACGGACAAAGACGATATCGATCGCAATCAGGGTTTGTATTTTGTCTCAATGGCGGTGCAGTGAGCTGGAAGAGCTCCAAGCAAAGCTGTAGCGGACTCTACAATGGAGGCTGAGTATATTGCATTGTCAGATGCGGCCAAGGAGGCAGTCGGATTAAGAAGTTCGTCATTGAAATGGTGTGGGTTTCTACAGATTGTGATCCTTTGACATTATGTGACAACAAGGAGAAGCTCAAGCTAGGGAACACGGTCTCATCAGAAGTCCAGACACATACTAGAGCTTCAATCTCATCAGAGAGATAGTTGAGAGGAAAGACGTGCAGATTAGTAAAGTGCATACTGAGACAATCTCGCAGATCCACTTACAAAGCCTCTGTCGCAGCAAGAAGCATGAAAGGCACTTGAAATCATTGGTATTAAATACATGAATGATTGGCTATAGTGCAAGTGGGAGATTGTTAGAGTAGATGCCTAGAGCCAATCAATTATTGTGGAATTGACTCTTTGTAATAATGTTCATTAATCAATAATAAAAGGCATTTTTTTCTATATCGCGTAATCATTATTATTTTGCAATATGTATTGATATATGTCCTTAGAATGGTAGAACCGTGACGAGGGTATCAAGTGTTTTCAAATCTTGATAGTGAGAACCCTATGAGCACATATGGTGGCCATTCTAGAAACGTCCGTAAGCCTAGTTTATTCTGAAATAAGGGCACAGATAATAGGTAAGGCTATCATAGTGTGAACGACCTGTCGAAAGGCAGTGACTGATCTCACTTGTCAAGGTTGTTTGGGGACAATGGTGCAACACATGGGTGCTTGTTGTAGGCGGATATACCGCAGCAAGTTCACTGGACTGACCCACCACAGGATTCCATAGGATGGTAACCCCAGTGTCTATGGAACAAATCTCTAACGAATGGTGGTGCATGTGATCCTTAGACTTGAGGTCACCGGAGTGCCTTGTGCACCGACTGGTACAGTTTGACACTAGCCTAACGCAGTTCTATTCAGAGCTGTCAGTACGGTGGTGATGGCTATATCAAGAAGTGTATCAAGACTATGGTGGATTGACAAAGGATCATCACTCCCGGGTACGGGAGAAGTTATTCATGGCGAATTCAGTATATGGCAATGACACTAAAACTGTGGCCACGTGGGATTGAGTTGTTGCTCATCCAGTTATAATACGGGTCATTGGTCCAGAAACTGAATATATAATATCGAGAGTAACCGAAGGTGGACATATTTCTATGCCTTCGTCTCGTCGAGATAACGTATGATGAAAGGATCGTATTGCGGAACTATCGTGAAAGGTAGCTACTTTGCTGAATCGAATCTATGGGTGGCCATGATGCCTTGCTAGGGGCCAATTGGTCTGTGGATTATAGTGAGACGATTAATTGGTGTTAATCGCGATAATATACCTACCGGGATGATGAGGAGGCCTATGGGTCACACACATAGAAGATAATTTAAGAGCCAAGAAGAAAGAAGGCGTTTTCGTCTTTTAGGCAAAAGGGTATTTGGTAATTCACAGTGCAATAATTTGCTGAGGTCGTAGCCTATTATTTAATTTGTTAAAAATTAAATAAGTGAAATTACGGTTAAATGGTGTGCGCACATATTTAATTCACTCATCATTATGTTAAATGTTAATTAAATATAATTGATTTTAATAAGATAATGAGATTAAATTAAAATATCAAATTGGGAGTGTTTGGCAACATGGGGTTTTGGGTTGGAGCCAAGCCCATCCATGTTGGGAATAGGGCAACTTGGTTGCCTATAAAAAGAATAAGTGTGTATTCATTCTTTAATTTTTTTTTTTAAAAGAAAACACAGCAGCCCCTTATACACTCTCTCACGCCAATCCAATGTTTGATTGAAAAATCAATACTGATCTTCTTCTTGATTCTTAAGGCCAAGGAGGATCTAGAAAATCCTCCTGGTTCTTGGTGGTTGTCGTGTGGACTTTTGGTTCGATCCTACACTTGGATCGGTAGCAAACACATTCAGAGACAACATTGGTGGAGCCTCCAAACGTGGGTATAAATCTAAACCTTTGGATTTATTTTCTGCAGATTCATATTATGCATAAACTGTAAAAATCATGCCTGATTTTGGTTCTAAGGAACGATCCGTAGTTGTAAAATTTTTGTTTTCCGCTAGCAACCGGGTCGTTCTAACAGATATGCTAAACAGGATATGATTGTGCCGACCCAGGTGTGCTGGTCTCGTGGGTCGAAAGCTTGAGCGGTGACCGATTCTGCCTAGCAAGATGGATCTAGTGATTCAACCAGCGTGATGTTAGATCTTGCCGGGTAGATAGATTCACCCTTGGTACTAGTTGGACGGATTTACCCCAAAAGATGCTACATTCACTTCCCAACGGTTTTCTTTGATCCAGGAAAACCATGTATGGTATGAGAACATGGATTATAGAACCGAGATCAATCCACCAATCATTATGTGAAACACAAATCATATTAGATTCCTAAACAAGGATGTAGGTACCTTTGTCAAGCCAGACCTTTCTTTAGGACATCCTTCTTCATGTGTCCCTTCTTTTTACAGAAGAAACACTTGATGTTGTCCTTATTTCCTTTGCTCGTAACTTCATGCAACTTGCCTTTCTTCCACTTCTATATTGTTGAAGGTACTTGACATCCTGTCGCCAGGTGTGTAGTTCATTCACTTCCTAAAGCAGTCTCTCCTCCTTGAACACACATGGTCAAAAGCTCTGATTGACCATTATCATTTGTATGTTATAAGATATCTTGAAAGGAGTATAATGAGACGAGAGAGAGTTCAGGACATAAGCACAGGAAATCATCATTAATCCACACTGAAGGGATCTCAACTGAGCAGCGATGTCCTCATTTTATAATATGCTCACGAACTCCTTATAACCGGTAAGCTTCATGGATGTCAATCTACTCATAGGGTGCTACCTAATGCCTGTCTGATGTTTCAAATAAGCATGAATTGCATCCATCAAATCCTGACATTTTCACACTCCAGTATCGACCAACGAATACTACTCGTAATGTGAGATTTGTGACATCATGCTTAAACGGTTGGATCGCTCCCACGTTCATACAAAACAATCTCAACTTGAGAACTAGTATCCGTAGGTGTAGGTGGCTCTTCCTTACGAAGAGCATAGTCAGATTAATGCACCCTAAATAAAGAAGGATAGCCCTCCAGGATTTGTAGTTATCACCATTTAAATAAGGAACCATCCTCAACCATCATCAAAGTTGATCAATTATGATATATCAACAGACATGCTTACTAAATAAAATTATGGTACTTGAGAACCAAGCTGAGACTTATGTATTGACATGCGTTTTTGTGACGAATTGTTGAGTTAAAGAATTTTTGTGATTTGGCTAAGAATTTAGTCGGTTTAAAAAAGACATTTTGTATCCGTGGTGTATAAACTTGTGAAAGTTGTATTGTTTTACCAATTGCGACTGTAAAATGTTGAAAAAGTTTTTTCTACAATGAATCTTGTGAAAAGTCAGTTACGCAACGAATGGGAGATCAATGGGGAATGATTGCTTGGTAACCTATATAAGAAATGTGTATTTGATACAATTGATGATGGATGATTATCAACCATTTTCAAAATATGAAAACTCGGCGAGAACAATTGTAAAAAAATTGTTTTATTTTACAAAAAATTGTCTGTTTGAAAATATTTATTTGTATTTGTAAATTTTATGAAGCTCATCGTAATGACAAAAAAAAAAAAAAGTATGGTTATGGTTGATTTTAATTTTTTTTTTTTTTTTTTTTTTTTTTAACCTCCACAAAGTGAAATTCCTAGATCCACCATGATGTGAGTGCTTGAATTTTATAAGAGACCTGACCTTTGACGAATGGAGATGAAATTGATTTGTTGTTTTTCATACTTTGAAAGTTATGAATAAATTACACCTTTCGTTTTTAAGAGCTTGGTAATTTCTCCTCATGAGTATTTTTATGAACTATTTGGTGACAAAGGCTTCTCGTATAACTGACCCTGCGGTTCTTTGGTTTTTCTTGCAATGATTCCATCCCTCAAAATTCTAAATTGTTCCTACTTTGTGCAAAGAAGTTACTGCCTCTTCTTTTGTTTTCAAATTTTAGTTCCTTAGTTTAGGAAGCTTAAAATTGTCCTTGAAGATAAAACATTGTCGGGAACTAAAAGGCATAATTGATTGGATGGTTTTGAATTGGATTTACTTCCAAATCCAATATCGATTTGATCCATTTGATTCTTAAAACTAAGATCCAACCCACAAAAAAAAAAAAAAAAAAAAAAAAAAAAAAAAAAAAAAAAAAAATCATCAAAAGTGGGATCAGTTTGAATTGAACTGGTGGTGTAAGGATATGTCTGGATTATGAACAGCACTACACCTATCAAAATCCATTTAATATATCGAGCAATACTAGAAGAAAATGTGTGTAAAACTGGAAACTTGAGAGGTCATGTAACAGATTCACAGCCATCCTGGACACGGTTCAAAAGCCTTGGGAATTTTTCCATAGACGGCCACAAATTTGTAACTAAAATACAAATTGTAGTTCTGAAAGAAAATTTATGCGGCGACATGAAAGGAGAGTAATGGCTTTGGTAGGAAACTGTTTCTGTGCTGGTGGTTCTATCATCTTGTTCTATTGTTGTGCAAAGCTCTCCATTCTGCTTTTCCCACAATTTTTCTTTTTCTTATGTTTTATTTCGTGGACTCTGTGTAAAGTAAAATGCATAATAGATTTTGTTGCTTAGAAGTTGCATGCCACCAATCACTGTGTTTAAGGAACTCGATTTCCGTCCCGAGACGAGACCTACTTTTACAAGATACGAACCCATTTAAAAGTTCTGACCTATTCAAAATTGAGATACTAAAGTTGATCCATTTTGCCCCTCCATCATAAGACGAAGGCAAACCAAGCAAGAAAACAGAACGAACTAACAAACATTTACAAAGAAAGTTAAAAATTAAAGCTTCATAATTTCTTATCTTCAGAAAAGCTAGCTGATAATCCTTATGCTCCCATACTGTACTTTTCGTTAGCATCTTAGATATGCTCCCACTCGTCTTCACAAGTGTTGATACAGAAATTGCACCAACCAGAGAATTATGATTGACCCTTGCGGCACCAGAATGGATATACGTGTGGATTTAATGAAAATCAGCAGTAAATAAAAAAGAAAGGTCATAAATAAGAACACAAGACAATTTTTAAAGTGGTTCGGCAAATTAGAACTTGAGCCTACGTCCACTGTTATCTTATGTTTTTGAGGCTTACAAAGAACAGTATAATTCTAGGAAAATTCTTAGAACAATTGCTCAGCCCACAAAAACAAGCTATCATGGGTTTATATAGCACTTATTTATATGATAGGGTGAGGTAAGATTCAAATACAGTAGTATTCAGAAGTTGCATGATCTTCGGCTTCCTTAGTTGGAGTCTAAGTCAACTGAGGATCTTCCTTTCAAATTGAGCCAATCTAAACTTTCTCACCTCATAGGGAATATCCTCTTCAGATTGACCGCACAACAATAACCCCCCAGTTTGGTATGGTGCGTAATCGCGCTTCAAAAACTCATGTTGATTGGATGGTTGTCGACTATAGGTGTGTAGTCTGAAGAAGAACTTGAGTTATGCCTGGCGCGATCTAGGATCTGAGAGATCTTGAAACGTGATCTCAAGCGAATGAGCGAGCTTATGAGCTTAATCAGGGAGCATAAAGAGCTCGATCTAAGAACATAAAGAGCTCGATAGAGAGCATAAAGAGTCGATCTGAGAGTGCGAGGAGTTCGATTAGAAAGCGTGAAGAGCTTGATCTGAGAGCATAGCTGATCAGAAAGCATGGAGAGCTTGATCTGAGAGCATAGCTCGATCAAAAAGCATGGAGAGCTTGATCTGAGAGCATAGCTGATCAGAAAGCATGGACAACTTGATCTAAGAGCACAGCTCGATTATAAAGCATGAGGGCTTGATATGGGCATAGCTCGATCAGAAAGCATGGACAAATGATCTGAGAGCACAGCCGATTAGAAAGTATGGAGAGCTGATCTGAGAGCATAGCTCAATCAGAAAGTATGGAGAGCTTGATCTGAAAACATTACTCGATCAGAAAGTATAGAGGCTTGATCTGAGAGCTACTTGATCAGAAAGCATGGACAGCTTGATCTGAGAGCATAGCTTGATCAGAAAGCATGGAGAGGTTGATCTAAAAGCTAGATCAAGCTCGATCAAAAGCATAGAGAGCTTGATTAGAGCATACTCATCAGAAAGCATGAAAGTTGATCTGAGAGCATTGCTCGATCAGAAAGCTTGAAGGTTGATATGATCAGAAAACATGAAAAACTTGATCTGAGAGCATAGCTTGATCAGAAAGCATGGAGAGCTTGATCTGAGAGCATAGCTCGATCAGAAAGCATGGAGAGCTTGATCTGAGAGCATAACTCAATCAGAAAGCATGGAGAGCTTGATCTGAGAGCATTGCTCGATCAGAAAGCATGGAGAGCTTGATTTGAGAGCATTGCTCGATCAAAAAGCACGGAGAGCTTGATCTGAGAGCATAGCTCCATTAGAAAGCATGGAGAGCTTGATCTGAGAGCATTGCTTAATCAGAAAGGATGAAGAGCTTGATTTGAGAGAATTGCTCGATCACAAAACATGGAGAGCTTGATTTGAGAGCATAGCTCGATCAAAAAGTATGGAGAGCTTGATCTGAGAGCATAGCTTGATCAGAAAGCATGGAGAGCTTGATCTGAGAGCATGATCTGAGAGCATAGCTCGATCAGAAAGCATGAAAAGCTAGATCTGAGAGCATTGCTTGATCAGAAAGCTTGGAGAGCTCGATCTGAGAGCATTGCTCAATCAGAAAGCTTAGAGAGTTTGATCTAAGAGCATAGCTCTATCAGAAAGCATGGAGAGCTTAATCTAAGAGCATAGCTCGATCAAAAAGCATGGAGAGCTTGATCTAAGGGCATTGCTCGATCAGAAAGCTTGGAGAGCTTGATCTGAGAGCGTAGCTTGATCTGAGAGCGTAGCTCGATCAAAACGCATGGAGAGCTTGATCTGAGAGCATATCTCGATCAAAAAGCATGGAAAGCTTGATCTGAGAGCATTGCTCGATCAGAAAGCTTAGAGAGCTTGATCTGAGAGCATAGCTAGATTAGGAAGCTTGGAGAGCTTGATCTGAGAGCATAGCTAGATTAGGAAGCTTGGAGAACTTGATCTTAGAGCATTGCTCAATCAGAAAGCATGGAGAACTTGATCTGAGAGCATTGCTCGATCAGAAAGCATGGTGAGCTTGAGAGCTTGAGAGCTAAAGAGCTAGCTTGAGAGCTCGATAGCTTGGGAGCTTGAGAGCTAGAGTGCTAGCTTGAGAGCTCGATAGCTTGGGAGCTTGTGAGAGCTAGCTTGAGAGTTCAATGGCTTGGGAGCGAGCTCTTTCTAATTTGAGAGATCTTAGCGTGCGATTTGAGCGATTTAGCGAAGCGATCTGAAGTTAAAGATCAGAGTGATCTAAGCACGCAATCTGAGCAATCTGGCCACCCGTTCAGAGAGCTATGATTTGGAATCGGCTTTAGTATTTTGATGATAACTTGAGCTATAGACCTCAGATTTGGATGATTCTTAGACTGTCGGAAAGCTAACTCGAAGGGCTACAATTCTTGTGTTTACCACTTAGCCAGATTCAGAATTATTTATGGAGAGCTGGTGTGAATCAAGCCCCTCCTTCTAGCGGCAAAATGTTGATACATAAATTTGCACCAACCAGAGAATTCTGATTGACCCTGCAAGAACCGAAATGGATGTGCGCGTGATTTAATGAAAATCAGCAATGAATAAAAAAGAAAGAGTCATAAATAAGAACACAAGACAATTTTAAAGGGGTTCGGCAAGTTAGAACTTGAGTCTATGTCTACTGTTATCTTATTGCTTTTGAGAGCTTACAAAGAACGGTATAATTCCCAGGAAAAATTTCTTAGAACCACTACCTAACCCCCAAAAACAAGTTGTCATGGGTTTATATAGCACCCATTTACATGATAGATCTAGTTAAGGTAAGATTCAAATACGTAGTATTAGGAAGTTGCATGATCTTTGGCTAACTTAGTTGGAGTCTAAGTCAATCTAAATATCTTCCTTCCAAATTGAGTCAAGCTAAATATATTCTCACCTCATATGGAATTAACCTCTCCGGATTGACCGCACAGAACTGGCTATGATCAAACTCATTTTAAATTTTCTAAAATCTTCCACAGCACGTCAGGGTTCAGACTCCTAAGCCACCCAATTTCAACCTCACTGGACATCGATGTACTAAAATAGATTTAAATAAGGAATTAATTTCAAGAATAAAATGAATGGTTTTCCCCATTCTCGATGAGATGTTCAAGATTTGTGAGTGTTTTTGTGTCATGCTTGGAACAACAGCTTCGTCTTTCGTTATACTCATAGACTTCCAATTTGTCAAACCAACTCTTTCTAGAAGATCGTATAGCGAAAAACATACATTTGAGATAAATAATATAGGAATAAAATCATATCACACAAAGAGACATGATATTTATGTGGTTCGGCATAATCTGCTTATATCCACAGATGAGAGAAATCTATTATAATTTCATGAACATGATATATAAGAGTATATAACACCATAAACCCGGTATATAAAATAGAGAGAATACATCTTAGTTTCTGACCACTCTCAACCTAGTACTTAAGAGTAGAAAAAATCTCAGTTTTTTATACACTCTTCCCATGGTGTTTAATAACTCTTACAGCAAATACCTTATATTTTCATATTCTCTCATAGCCTTAAATTGATATTCATCTCTATATTTATAGGTAATATATGAGATATTTTATTTCTAACGAGATTTCATATTTTAATTCCTAATAAGACTCCTAAAATCTATTCATATTTATAATTATATTTTTTTATTAAATAGGTTTTATGAGAGCTTGCCACAGTAGGTTTACGAAGAAATTATCCCATAGCAATATTAATTTAGAAACTAAATCGTTACTAAAAGTCATATTATTTTTATAAAAGACCAACCTCGGATAAAGGTAAGGGGGCATTTGGTTCAGGAATGTTAGATTATTGGGAAAGTTTGATTACTGAAAAGATAGATTACCTTAGAAGATTATTAGAAATCTTTAAGAAAATGTGTTTGGTTAGTTGATGGGTATGTTATATTAATATGTTTGGTTATGGGGAATAAATTGGTGGGTATGTTATTTAAATTACTAAATTGTCCCCTTTACAAATATTAATATAATATTATTTTTAATATTAATTTTTAAATAATTTTTTTTAACCCCCAATATTTCAGATTTAGTTAAAACACTCCTGCTTATATAAAACTTTAATTTATTACGAAATCACCCCCACCTCCTGCCGCCACCGCAAACCACCGCCGCAAGTCTCCGAAAGTCCCCATCAGCAACTCACCGTGACCAAGAGGCTTCGATATGACTGTTTTCGGCCATATTGATGACCGAAAAAGGCCAGATCTCGCCCAGATCTGGCCAAAAATTGCCAGAATGACGACCATATTGATGGCCGAAAAAGGTCATATCAGGCGATCTGGCCAAGATTTGGCCGTTAACGGTCAAGTTCATGGCCGTTAACAGCCAGATCTCACCCAAATCTGGCCGATAATGGCTAGGGATCTGGCCTGATACAGCCAGAAACGGCCATATCGAAGCCTCCCGGAGCCTCCCACCAAAACTCGTTCTTTTTTAGGGACTTCGACGAGTTTTCGACGGCGATCCGTGGTGGTTGGCCGCTGTCGGCGGTGGTGACTGGGTGGCAGTGGTGGTGGTGGCTGAGTGGCAGTAGTGGTTTATAAATTGTTTTAAATATAAGGACATTATTTTCCAAAATTTTAGTTAAATAAGGATAAAATTGAAATAGGATATTAATGTAAATTTATTTTAAAATAAGAGCATTATTGTCTAAAATTTTTATTAATAAGGAACAAAATTGTAACAAAAAATGATAACTCTAACAATCTTATAATACCTAAGAAAATAGAAATAACTAGATTATCTCTAATATTATCAATAATAATTATTATTAGTATTTAAAAATTACTAAAATTTTATATTATTTGATAATAAAATATGATAATCAAATAATATCATATTGATATTACTTAATAATGTGACACTGCCGCGAAACAAACGCCCAAGAGTAATGGTTACGAAGACTAGAAACGTCCCACATAAATTAAGTCAAACAGGTAGCAAGGAGCCAAATACAAACGTCCTTTCATCAGAAACATATTGGTCTGACAGAGATGACGCGCTGAATAATGAGCACCACACCCAGAGCAACAATTATTCAACTAAACTGTAGGTCGTGACCTTCTGGTCACATGCCTTTTATTCTTCTCCAGCACTAGAAAATTTTACGTTGGTAACGTTGCCTTCTATGTTATCCATAACAGAGCTTATTGATATTGGAGGCCTGGCCTCCACAATTGGCTAACGACGGAAGCTTCTGACCTGGCTCGGCGGATCCACCTCATGCTCTCGGAGCTTGACGGCTGTGTAGGTACCGGCCCCAGCTAGGGCTCCAAGCGTGGGCGCCACCAAATATATCCACAATGCCTCGTAATTTCCTGCTGCAACAGCTGGCCCCAGAGTCCTCACGGGATTCATTGAACCACCACTTGATGGCCTGCTAAGGTTGATTAATATTTACTAATAGAAATAAATAATGACTCTTTTTTATACAAAATATCATGTGTCGAGTGTTTTGTGGCAAGCCGTCCTAAGGATTCTAAGCACCTACCTATTTACCAAACTGTCTCCTGGCCTACCTTACATTGTACAATGATGCTATATACCATGGCATTATAAACTTCTGACACAGTTTCAAAACAAATAACGTCTAAATTATTGTGAAAATTACTCACCCTGCCACCAGAATGTTGAGCATAACGGTAGCTCCAACAGCAATACCTGCCAACTCTCCCACCTGCGGATGAGAGGAAGAGGATGCATATTATATTATGTGTGGAAGACATATTGGAGTGGAGTATAATAGTTGAAATAGTAGATAGTAAAGTACATACCGCCCGAGTGTCGGTGGCGACAGCAGTGACAACAAACAATAGATTGAAAGTGATAAGGAACTCAAGTGCGAAAGCCTGACCATTGGTTACTGAAGGAATGGTAACACCACCCGACATGAAGGGATGAAATACTCCCTTGAGAGCAAAGGAAGCACAAATAGAAGCTGATACTTGTGCGGCTATGTAGGCAGGGACTTGAGCCCATGGGAAGTGACGTAGTGCCGCAAATGCTATAGTGAGGGAGGGATTCAGATGAGCTCCTGATATGTGTCCTGTTGACAGGATTATTATCATCACCGCTAGCCCTGCACTTGCGGCATTCCCTATCAATGTCTCTGCACCGTTATACTTTTGGTTAACTATTGGTGCTGCTGTTGCCGCGAATATTAGGATGAAGGTCCCTACAAACTCAGCTCCCAGCTGCACAAACACCTCAACTCAATATGAATTCCACCAAACAAAAAACTATTATTGATAATTTCATTATGTTTAATTCATCAAATTTAAAGTCTTTATAAAGGGCACGTGCTAATAGGACTAAAGAGTTGTTGTTTTTAATGTAATAATTATTGATATTAAATTATTATATATAATTATATTTCTTTTCCCGAAGAGGTTACACCATGTTAACATTAGCAATCGATTGAGCTTTGGATTGTGATTGAATTTTTTGAATTATAAATTTAGTGAATGAATCAATTGAAAATGAAAACGTTTTAAAAGAGTAAAGACTAATGAAGAGGGTCAATAATGTAAATTAGTTAGGAAGTTGAGACATTTTGAAATGAAGAGACTTTCTCTCACTCGCTAAATGAGTTTAACACACATACAAACACCTACATCGATTCGGAAACAAAATTCTAAATTTGTATATATAACATTAACTAAAATATTACAAAAATTTAAGTGAGTTAAAATTATCAATAATACTACATTTATAAATAAATTTTATAAAGATTTTTATACAAAATAATTTTATAAAGATTTTTATACAAAGTGAGGTGACAAAAATGAATAGAAGAATAAAACAAAAAATCAAACTCATTATATTTATTTTTCTATTTGTTTTTTTTGTATATGAAGACCTTTATAAGTGTAATATTACTCTAAAATTATACAAATATTGTTCTTAAAGACACTCTAAAGTCTAAAGGTATCTGTATGTAAGAAAACAAACATATAAAAGAAGAGTATAATACTTAGAAATAGACAAAAACATTAATATACAATAAAGAATAATCAAATAATTTTCACTAATTGATTCTCACAAATACAATGCATAAGTGTGTAATTAATCAATTAATAATGAAACTCAATTACCTAATAATGGGGCTAATTTAAATGCAAGTTAATTAATTACAGACTATTAAATCGCGGTTGCGTGAGAACCCAGTAAAAAGTATTTGTGGATCTATTTTTACTCTATAATAAATAATTTCACTTATTGTTCGTATTAGCGTTGAAAAATAAATAAATTGTACAAGTTGTCAAAATTAGGGTGGCAATTAATAGAGTGAGGTACATTGCGGGTGAGAGAAACATCGGGAGCGGGAAAGTCCGTAAAGCACGTGTGAGGTTGACCCCACGCCGGGACGGTGACCGGCAAGCACTTATTTCGTGGCATTGGCTTGCGATCATAGGACAGCGAGTCCACTCGCAAAGATGACATCAGTGGTCCACCTGGAGTTCCCGGAGTTGCCGGTGCTGACGCTGCAGGAGTTCCTGTTTCTGATTCTGCCATTTGCTTTTCTTTTTTTTTTTCTAGGTCTTTCTTATATCAAGATTCAAGAACAAATTTTTTTTTCTTTTTTTTTTTTAATATTATGCATTGGCTAGGAAAGAAAAAAAAATTTACATGATTTGACGGCTTTTATAATAATGCTGTTACACGATGGTCTGGATCCTTGCTGGGACTGGTAACGGTAAGGATATATCATATATCTAAAGCTTTATGCAAAAATTAGGATATGCATAATAATCCTATAAGAATAAGAATACGGTTTTTTTTTTTTGGGGTTTTTTGGATTTGGAGTTCGAAAAGAGACTAAACTTACATGATTTACAGGCTTTTATAAATGTGTTGTTAAGGAAGAGGATAAATGAAGGGTACCAGGTTATACAGAACTACGACTATGGGCAAATAACGTACTTCACCTGTTCGCATAGGCAAACAAACAAACTGCAATTCTTTGCTTAAAGAAAAATGAGATTTTGAGAAATTGTAGCATTAGAGAAACTTAAATGCTGGAAACGTTTTTGTAAAGTTGTGATCAACAAACGGATAAAATGGAAGGATCCAGCTTCAAAAAGTAACAGGAATGGAAGATGTTTACAGATTGTGGAAGATATGACTATCAAAGTAAGAAGAGATGGACGTTGAAAGAAGAGAACAGAAAGCAGGGATATAATGCTCACTACCTGTCACGGATATATTGGTGATGGTAGGGAAGGCAGATAGACGCAACCAGTGTTTGATAATCTGGATTGTCGTTTTATATACATAAAGCGCGTGAACTTGTGTATGATTATCATCTAACATTATTGATTATTATAACATATGATGGAAGTCAATGCCCGTCCCATCATCTGAACAGCTATTTATTATTTATCGTAACACCAAATGCTACAGTAGCAACAATGTAGAATAGTTAGTTCACAGACCATAGGTGCCGTGTGATTTGAATATAAGGCCTGAGGTGATATCACTTAATTAGGCATCTGTGGATCTGCCATTTCAAAAGATATGACATGCTCTGTCAAACCATCCTTTTCTTTTGATTAAATAACTCCACTACCCGCCCAATAATGTACATTAAACAAGGAATCCTCCTTAATTAATTGTACTTTACGAATGCATCCGGTCGAATTTTGTTCAACGAACACACATCCCCTTGTGTGGGACACTTTTAAGTAACTTTTTTAATTAGACATGATTTTTTTCAGCCAAAGCACCTCACCATTGGCCCCACGTCGTACGCTTACGGTTGGTTACCTGCTCCATTTTTCTTCTTCTTTTATTCTAAATCAACCGGCCATAGCTTTTTCTTNCCGCACCACAGTACCAGATTCCGACCACCACCGCCAGAATCTGGCCGGAAAATTGTGTTACGACACAGATCCATCGGATCTGTGTCGTAACACACCGATCTGGCCGGAAAAGGCCAGATCTATGTCTGGCCTTTTTCGGCCTCGACGGCCAGATCTGGCCTTTTCCGGCCAGATCATCCACGGATCTGGCCGGAAAACGCCAGATCGACGTGTTACGACACAGATCCGATGGGTCTGTGTCGTAACACAATTTTCCGGCAAGTTTCCGGTCTCGACGGCCAGATCTGGCCGTAGATCTGGTCTTTTCCGGCCAGATCAGCCACGGATCTTGCTGGAAAATGAAAGATCTACGCGTTACGACACAGATCTGATGGGTCTGTGTCGTAACGTAATTTTCCGGCCAGATTCCGGCGGTGGTGGCCGGAATCTGGCACTGCAGGGGTAGCGGGGATGTTTTTGTTATTTTATAAAAAATTTATATATTAGGGTGTTTAGTCAAATTAGCAAATTTAGGGGGTTTTTTAGAAATTTTTAAATTTATAAAAAACTAAAAATTAAACTTTCAAGGGTATTTTAGTCTTTTCACTATTATCTAATCAAAATCACTAACAGAACATGACGGAAGGTACCTATTTGTCGTTTCAAAACCTTTTAGGTATCAACTTATCGTTTCAACAAATCTTGGGTATGCATAAGTCGTTCGGCCTTATTTTTTTCACCCAAAGCACCTCACCATTCGCCCCACGTCGTAGGTTTACGGTTTACCTGCTCCATTTTTCTTCTCCTTTATTCTAAATCAACCGGCCATAGCTTTTTCTTGATTGCATAATTACTCCCATTTGAAGAATCTCTTATCTCTCCGCATTTTTCTAATGTTGTCGAAGGCTGCAGTCAACCTGTAGGTTTATATTTTTTGAACTTAATATTTTCTAATATAATTTTCACAAAGCAGGTTACTTCAATTTTTAAGCTCTAATATTTTTGTAATTTATAATAGGACAATTTTATTTGAATCAATTGATCCGGGTCAAAAAAAAAAAAAATTTAGGAAGGTAAATTTACAAGTTTATCCTTCAATAAAATAAAATTATTTTTGGTGTCATAAATCCAACCTTTTGGAGGAAAAAAAATTCACGCTATTAATATTATATGGAAGGATGAGAAAGTAGTAATTATTAGTTCAATATTTTCTAGAATGAAAGTTGGAAAGAATAAATTATCTTATTATAATAATTAATTTATTGAAAAGTTGAAAAATAAGAATTAATTTATTAGAAAGTAAGAATTAAAAAAAAAAAATGCCTAACAAGGATGGAAGCTAAAGAAATTTCTCTAGAGATAACATTTGTTTACATGTCACGTTCTAAAGAAATTTGATTGCTTTTAGCTTATGGAAGAACAAGAAGTTCCAATTTCTCTAGCTGGCCATCAAGGAAAATTGAATTATAGTATAAGATCTTAGTAAATGAATAAATTACAAGTTTTATCAAATGTCTTATCTCTCTCCTAGCCAAGTTGAATAGTACTAAAAAATCAGTGAAATTATGTCATATATACTCTTCAATATTCACATGCAAAATTTGATTGATAAGTGGACAAGTTTCAAAGTTAGAGACACGGATTAAATAAAATATAGAAGGGCAAGAAGCAATAATTGACAAATGACAATTGACTTAGGCAAAGACAAAACTTTGATTATAAGGGTCCTGTCATGGTATGATTAGGATTGTATCGATTAAAAATTGTCTAATCTAAAAAAATAATACCATATATACATACTTGATTCCTTAAGAAATTAAAATTATTCTCTAACATATGTTAGTGGGCCGTTAAGTAACTCAACTATAATATAATTTCATTATTACCACGTAGGGGTGAGCGGTTCTGGGTACCNTATTGAAAAGTTGAAAAATAAGAATTAATTTATTAGAAAGTAAGAATTAAAAAAAAATGCCTAAGAATTAAAAAAAAAAATACCTGACAAGGATGGAAGCTAAAGAAATTTCTCTAGAGATAACATTTGTTTACGTGTCACGTTCTAAAGAAATTTGATTGCTTTTAGCTTATGGAAGAACAAGAAGTTCCAATTTCTCTAGCTGGCCACCAAGGAAAATTGAATTATAGTATAAGATCTTAGTAAATGAATAAAGAGCAAACGCATGTTCCCACCCAAGGTTTGACGAAATCTTAAGTTGATACTACAAGTTTCATTTATTCCAGATTCTCACCCTTAAAGTAACGAGAAATGGTTAGATATAACGGTTCAGGGGTAAATTGGTCATTTCACAGAGGAGGCGGACATTAGCAGATCGTTGCCCCTAACAAAAATCTGGTGCACGTTAGCAACATCACCACCGTCGTTTTTCGCTCTTTTCCGGCAATTCTTCCACCCAAAATCACCCTTGTCACCATCAGTCGAACCCTCATCCTCCCCTCTACAAAACCATACCCTTGACAACCCCTCATCGCCCGCCGATCTCCAGCCACGACAGCCGTCACATGCGACTAGTTTTCGTCAGTGTCCACCGACGAATGGCCACTAAACGGTTGCTGGGACATAGGGGTTTTGTAGATTAAGAGACGCTGGTTGCAGTGGTGACGTCAAATTAGATTTTCGTCGTCGGAATCCGACGAAGAACGACGAAAACCTAAGCTTGACGGCACCGGTGATCGGAGGGCCCAATGAGTCGGGAACCAGAGGGGTTTTGGACGATGGATAATGGGGAAGGTGATGGAGGTGACCAGGGGTTTCGCCGGCATCGGAAATAGCCCAGATCCGGTGAAAACCGAAACGGTGCATAGTCACTGAGGGTATAATTGATGTAATTTCAAAATAAGATGGTTAATTTTATAATTTTAGTAATTTAGGGGTTAAAAATAATTTAGTAATTTAGGGTTAAAGGGCATTATGATAATTGCACCTTCACTATCCCAAAAAATGTTAACAGTGTTATTTTAAGAGTGGGAATCTAGAATAAATGGAATATATGATACCAACTTGGGATTTCGTCAAACCTTGCGTGGGAATATGTCGTTTACTCATGAATAAATTACAAGTTTTATCAAATCTCTTATCTCTCTCAATCCAAACAGTCCTAGCCAAGTTGAATAGTACTAAAAAATCAGTGAAATTATGTCATATATACTCTTCAATATTCACATGCAAAATTTGATTGATAAGTGGACAAGTTTCAAAGTTAGACACGGATCAAATAAAATATAGAAGGGCAAGAACCAATAATTGACAAATGACAATTGACTTAGGCAAAGGCAAAACTTTGATTATAAGGGTCTTGTCATGGTATGATTAGGATTGTATCAATTAAAAATTGTCTAATCTAAAAAAATAATACTATATATATATATATACTTGATTTCGCAAGAAATTAAAATTATTCTCTAACATGTGTTAGTGGGCCGTTAAGTAACTCAACTATAATATCATTTCATTATTACCACATATATTTCTAAATCATCTTGCATTAAGGAAAACAAATCAATTCAAAACAAATCATTTTGTATTAGTTAGGGCAAGTATGATTTTCAAAGGGTGGAATGGTGGATGAATTGAATTATAATGAGAGAAATATGATAAATGATAATTGAGAAATAAAGTTTAATTTCTTTTCACAAACTTTAAAAACTAAAAGCTTTCAAACTATTTAAGATCTTGAAAGAAACAATAATGAGTTAATTTAGTTACATCGAATTAAATATAAATATAAATAATAATTTTAAAAATAATAAAATTGATTTTTAAAATATCTTATTGGCTTTCGAACTATTTAAGATTTTGAAAATATCTTATTGGCTTTCAAACTATTTAAGACATTGAATGAAACAATAATGAATTATTTAAGTTACATTGAATTAAATATAAAAAATAATAATAATTTAAAAAATAATAGAATTGATTTTGAAAATATCTCACTGGCTTTCGAACTGCAGTAAAACCTCTCTATAGTTATAATGGTGAGATTAATTAATTTTATTACTATAAGAAAATTACAATTTAATAGAGGTGTAATTATAAAAATTTCTTATTTTATAATTCATGTTTTAGTAGTACAGTATTAGGATTTCAATTCATGTTTTAATAGTATTAAGATTTCAATTCAACGCTTCAATTGCTTACTTTTTAAACGAATAGAAGAAAATGTCTTAGAACCAGCAAAGATAAATGTCATTAATGAATTGTAAATACAGTTGCTGCATGGTTAAATTGATGTGAAGCCACAAACAATTGCCAATTGTTTTGAGAATTATAAAATTAAAACCCCTGATGTCGATGAATTGCAAGTTATAAATAAAGTGAATGAGAAGAATCAAATAGTCATTATAGAATTGAGTAATCAGATTTGACAACTTCACTACACTAATCGAATGGATATTAATGGCTTCGTTTGGTTCACAATTGGGTGTTTTTGGGAAAAGTTTTCTGAAAAAAGTTAAAAAAAAGTTGAATTGGGCGGGTATTACGATGTAGGATTTATAAATTATTAAAATACTCCCTATATTTATTTATTTACAAAACACCCCCTATAATAAAATCTTAAAAGTTAACAAAAATACCCCCAACCCAATGTCAAATACGGACAGCCGACCACCACCGCCGGAGGGTGGTCGGGTTCACTGTATTGGCGCATGACCGGCTGGATCTTGCCGGTCGTGCGCCGATATGGCTTTTGCCGGCCAGATCCATGGTGGATCTGGCCGACAACGGCCAGATCTACGGCCAGATCTGGCCGTCAATGGCCAGATCTGGCCGTATTTTCTCGTCAACGACGGCCAACAAACGGTCGTCGTTGAACGGTCGTCGTTGATGGTCAACGACGACCGTTTGTTGGTCGTCGTTATAAACTGTTACGACCAAAGATCTGGCCTTTTCCGGCTAGATCCACCGTGGATCTGACCGGAAAAGGCTAGATCGGCGCACTACCGGCCAGATTCAGCCGGTAGTGCGCCATCCTAACAGATTCCGGCCATTTTCCGGCAGTGGTGGCCGGAATCTGGTAAATATGAATTACTGGGGTGTTTTTGTAATTTTTAAAAAAATATTTAGGGGTATTTAATTAAATTATCAAATTTAAGGAGTTTAAAAAAAGTTGAATAATATTGGGAGTAGTATTCCCAAAAATCAAAGTTTTTGGGTATTTTACTGTTTAACTTTTTTGGGAATACTAAAAGTAGTATTCCCAAAACTGAAACAAACACAGCCCAAAGTTTTTGGGTATTTTACTGTTTAACTTTTTTGGGAATACTAAAAGTAGTATTCCCAATTGGCAACCAAACGGAGCCAATATCTTTTTCAATCATTCAAATGAGCAACAAATCATGTTTGTTTTAACTGAAAAAGAAATCATTGCTACAATTACACAAGAAGAGGATGAAATAATCATGAGGATGATAATACGGAAATACATAAAGTTTCGTGCCAAGAAACTCCAAACATATCTGAGAAACTAGCGAGTAATGTACTCACAAGTTAAAAGATGTGGTAAAAACTATAAAGCATAAATCATTCTTTCAAACAACTTTAAATAAATATTTTATTTCATCTTAAACATTTAATGTACCAAATAATATATATTTTTGTAATATATACATAATTATTATTATGTGGAGGCAACTTTCCTTAAAATAGGAATTAGAAAAATTATAACTTATTACAATATAGAGTTTATTCTTATTTATAACTATTCCAAGTTGAGAATAAAATTTTTTATGACTATGTAGAGTTTATTCTTATATAAAGTATCATTATTGAGAAGTTTTACTATATTTAAGATCTTGAATGAAACAATAATGAATTAATTAAGTTACATTGAATTAAATATAAATATAAATAATAATTTTAAAAATAATAGATTTAATTTTGAAAATATCTCATTAGAATTTGATTTCCAGACTTAATGATGAGAAAGAGAATTAAATGAAATTTAAAATTTCATTATCTCTCACCATTAAATCACTTTTTTTACTTTTAAATTTACCAAGGGCAAACATGTCTTTTTAAATATAGATCACCCTATGAAAAGTAAAATATATCCTTATTGTATCGAGATCAATTGATCCAACAAGTATTTTTGTTTATAATATTGGAAGTTAAGTTACTTCATGTAGTTAATTACTCAATCATCTTTTTTAAATAACAAAAGTGATAAAAATTTGAATGTCAGATTCAGATAGATGAAATTTATTTTAACACTATAATAGACTGAATATAATTATTAGAAATCAATATAAGATTATCATTTATAAAGAATTCTTATTTTTTATTTATTTTTTTTTTTTTTTATCTTAGTATTAGTTTAATTTACCTCACGGAACTGAATTTCCAATTCCTTCATTCTCCAAATCAGTATGATTAGGAATTGTCTCTGATGGATCGTGGTAAAAGCTCCTTTTAGTCTCCCCTGTTTCATTCATCAATTTAACTCTTTAATTTAATCCGTTGTTCCTTCTCATTTCAACTTTCATTTTTATTGTTGTAATGTTATTGTAAAATAATCAAAAATGTAAAGATTGACACTGTTATCAGCATGATAGCTAGGTCTTGGCTGCTGGTTGAGAAGATGATCACTGACTCCGTCACACTCTTTTATAAATTGATTAGAGATGGTTCCAATTGTATATTACATCAAACTTAATACTAAAGATAACAGGTTAATTATAAAGGTTAGACTTAATTATCGAAAACAAAGAAGACAATGTACTTCATAATGTATATGTAAAACACCTCTCGTACAATATAATTTGGTTTCAGATATAATTGGTGGCATTAAAAAGTTAGTCCTTTTTGTAGATGAGTAGAGTTAATTGCCAACTAATCAGGTTGACCAAAACCGACATGGTGTGGTGGGAAGATTCCTTCATCACGTACTTTGATTAACCATATAATTATATAATTACTTGGCGGCCAAGTTGATTACCACCTCGTGGCTTTCTCTTGATTACTGTGCTGACACCATCAAACAAGTATATATTCTCCGTGCATGCAAAGTAGAACCCTAGTTTTAATTTAACATTGTGCCCAGCTTTAGTTTGCTTCTTCATCCAGTTTGCGTTGGGAGACCATTACCATACCCTCGATATTTGTAATATAAAAAAAAAAAAAAAAATTGATCATTTTGGAAACTATGTTTCTTTTCTTTTTCATGTTATTGGTGGATAAAGTTTATAAGATATGGATGTTTCATGACAAGACCAGTCGGGCACAAAACTTGGTGGAGATTAGAGGCTTCAGTTGCGTATATTCTGATATTTTTCTTTTAGTCAGCACCAGCAGTGTAACCATAACCCTTTTTTCTTTCTGTTATTATTTGTGAATTGGAATCGAATCCCCCTTATAATTGCAAATTCAAAACAAACTTTATTCATGCTTAATTAAGCGGTGTGGAACCCACTTTGTTTAAGGTATCGATTAAATAGGTAATAATTATAAATGAAGAAGAACTTCCCTGCACCATTCATTTTGGGGGAATCTATATATAATGATTGCATGTGTAAATTGTAATGCGGTTGGTTTGACTATTCTTGGAAGCAATTAGCTTTCATGAAATTAAACTTTAATTTTGGAACGTGTTTGTTGAGTAGATAATACTCCGCCAATCCGCAATTTGATTGGCTAAAAGAAGGTCCCAGTATTTCCTTTTCGTTCTCTTTTGAAAGCACTTAAGATGGGATATCATCATCTTTATGGAAAATGCGCGCAACTCATAATTCATAAAGCACTAACCAATACCAACAGTAGTCACCGGAACCTTCCATCATCTTCTCCAAATGTGGCCACAGTGTTTGAGAGGTTTTCCCGCAAATTTAAATGGCTTAGAATCTAGTGCTTGCTATCTTTTTACTAATATGGATCATCTCATTTGACTTTTGAGGAATAATCTTTAAAACACATGATTTGGTTGTTGACTTTGAGGACAGGTTGAAAGTCTTACGAGGGGTATATACTTTTTTTTTTTTTTTTTAAAAAAATTATTAAATTAAATTTTATATTTATATATTTTCTAAAATTTTAGTTTTTTTTTTTCACAAAATAAGTCTTAGATTAATCAGGTATACCACGACATTTGTATGTCCATCCAATGACATCTCCCTACTGTTGTATTAATTTTATCTTTCTTCCAACTATTAAAATAATTGATTAATTTTGAAATAAATACATAGATAATAAAATTTTATTGGATAATCATACATTGTGTTTGCACCACCACAAGGGTTAGAGCAATATCAAATTTTAATAATCTTACAGTATATTACAATAGTTTACACTTTACATTATGATGGCTCGTCATCTGATAAATTGCCCAACCTACCGTGATTAAACTTACATTAAAATTGCGGAAAAGAATACTCCAACAGGCAAGTGATGAAGTTGAGAAGGTCAGTTTCTAGTTCGGTTATATACTAAGGACAAATAAATCACTGTCACAACTACCAACATTAACATAAAGTAATTCAAATTTGCAGCAATACTGTCACCAAATGTAGACGGTTATATCCTATCTTGCAGATAAGCAATGATAAACACAGCCAATGAACAGATGGAAAGACCAAGCAAAAGTCCGGCAGGAATTAGTTTTCGACTAGCTGCCAATCGTATACCTAGAACAGTAACACACAGAATAAGGAAAAAAATGTGGCTTCAAGTTTCGAGTCTCGCATTAATAAGAACCAGCATAAGAAGTTCCCATAAAATACCATAAAACTTGCAATTTTTATACATGGAGCAAAGCATTAACAAGAGCATGGAAAACACATACCAAATACAGAAGCAAAGAGGAAGGCAGATCCAAACCCAAGGGCATCACCTATTGCTTTTGTCTCTGGTGATTGCATAAGAAAATAAGCCTACATGGTAGAATCAAATCTTTGGCATTAAAAATTTGAATTTCTGCAGGAAAATCTTGTTCATAAACAATGTTTTCAAAAGACATTAGGTTTGCAGTTTCACTATTTTATACTCTAACAGCATTTAGAACCAAGAGAATCTTAAAAGATACAAATGCAACAAATGAAAATACGAAGTACATCAATATCAGTAAATTCAATTCTTCTTTTTTATTTATCATATTATTGTCTTCATCCTAATTGCCATGTGCTGACTCAACTGGTTCATAGACTACCATGAAAAATTAGGGAACCACAAAATGCCGTAAAAAAAACTTCAAAAATCTTTATCTGTTGTCCTGCTTTTGATTATCTGTTCAGTTTTATGTTTACTCAACTTGTGTATCAACATCCCCATCACATCATCATAATATAGCAAATTCAGATAACTTATTTGAGGTCAACATTAACTAAATGAACACTGTTTCTTTAATGCCTTTTAGAGGATTCTTTATGCGGGTGGTAAGTTTGTATTGACTAGACAAATGACATGGCAGAGATGAAGGTGCAATATTCACTGATAGAGTATGGCAGTTGAACAGACAGTACAAAGAATATATAGAGTTAAGAGGATGTCAAAGACCCATTGTGTGGAGAGAAAGAAAGATGGAGAGAATTACCATTTATGAGGATAAGAGGGAGACCAAATGTGTGCAGAAGATTCATGCAAAGGATGAGAGGACTTCACCTTGAAAGAGGCCATACACTATGTATAGAATAACCAGGGAAATCTTTCAACTTATAGGAAAGCCTCGTAATGTCACAGCAAATGTTTGCTTATTGCAAGTCACTGAACTTGCTCTGCTCCCAGTTGGGCAAACTCCACACTGGTCATATGTCATAGTATATAGAGTAGTACTCAGGGTTCCTATTATACTGTATTAAATCCTATACCAGTGACGCAGGATGTCCAAATAGGTGTTTTTGGTGCTTAATGCTAAGCGAAGACACTAAGATATAGAAATGTCGTAACCCAAATTACATACCAATAATTGCATAGCTCTTGCCTCTGTCCATTATGGATGCAGCATGCTCCACAGAATTTATATAGGTTTGATCAATGGGTAGAAAAAATTATAACTAAAAATTCGAGTAAAAGCTTTCTCAAGATAGTATCCAACAAAGCTAAAACACAAATACAGTGACATCACATCAACAAATTGGAGGTACAATTAAAAATGACTTTGGACCAATACTGTAAAGTCAGCATAAATAAAAATGGATGTCATAAGAACTTCACACAAGAGCAAAAGGCATTAAGGAGGACCGAGTCAACTCTAGTACCATGTTAGAAACAAGAGAACAAGAAATTAGCCTTCTCTTAGTGATTGTGAGGGTGGTAAATTAAGGGACAAAGCCAATGGATAAAAATTAATAGAAATTATAAAATATTAAAATTCACTAAGAACTTATCACATAATGAGAGGTGGAGGACGAAGAACATCAAAATGCGGAAAAGTAGAGAACATTGTATATTTGCAATCAAGATCAGAAATGACAATGAAATTGCCAACATAAAAGAACATTTACGAGGATTAGATAACAACATTTTGTGCTTAAGAAAAAGTGGGAAAGAGGTAAAACAAACTTAACATAAAAGAACATTTACGAGGATTAGATAACAACATTTTGTGCTTAAAGAAAAAATGGGAAAGAGGTAAAACAAACTTACTGATGCCATGAGAGCAGCCCCCGTTAATCCTCCAAAAAGGGAACCCTTGCTCCCTGATTTTGCGACTACATGCAAAAGTTAAAAAAATAAAAAATAATAATAATAATAATTTGACCTTAACTTAGAGAGGCAATGTATAGCAATTCAGGATATACGTAAAAGAAAGAAAGAAAGTATAATGTACAGGCAAAGAGACCGCCCCCCAAAAGCAGGACCCCATATGAGGCTGAGGTGATAGGAGCGAGCTCTGCTACAGCCACACCCAGTTGAGATTTACAGCAGAAACGCCTCCGGGTACCAAAATTACGTTTCCCATTCCTTAAATATGCAGCATTAGAGATGCTTCGAGAGAAACTCATTACTGGTATATCTAAACTCTTCACATTATAATAAGTATTATCATTATTCGAATATGAGAATTTGGTACTTTCACCCGAAAAGATCTTAGCCGGGGCTGCTGCCGAAATCAGTCCACAAGTGAACGACATCTTCAGTCTTCACAGTCTCGCACTTGCTCAACAAGTCAACATGCACACAGTTGTGTGATTGTGTCCCCTTTCCTCTAATTCTAATGCTTAAATGGGCCATCAGCCCAATCAAGATCGGCCCAAAATAGTTTAATTGAAAGGTTAGGCGGTTTAACTTGAATTTTACTTAAAACTCATAATCATCCATCTACTCTAATCTAATACCCCAAATAATGGACATAAAAAATTAATTAGGTGGATCAAAGAACGTATTACATATCAATGTTGTTTATTACACATAAAATAATGATTTTTAAAATAATTTTGTAATCAATATGATTTTTTTTTTTTTTTGGTGGTTTTATTGATTACAATCTCTATTCACTCAAGTATTATTCTATTGATTTAGTGTTAGAATTATGAAAATTTGAAATTTTTGTATTGATATATTTAGAAAATAGAGGTTGAGACCGGGTGTAAATAGTCTATTCCAAAATAATTTTATTTATTTTAAAGAAGAACAATATAAATAGTTTAAAATAATACTTGATGAAGTAATAATTAAAATACAAAAATTTGAGTAATACTACACATATAATATTTTTATACAATATTTCTTATATGTGGCAAAAGATGATTGAGTAAAAGTTTATTTTTAAATTAAAAAACCAATTATACTTTGTCACATCAAATTATACGGAAAATATTGTATAATTGCTAAAAATTATTCTAGTTTTTCCTTCAACGAATGAGTAAATAAAAACACTCTAATTTAACCATTGAGCATTGATAAACAAATCTTGTCCCAATAATTTTTATAAGAGCATCTCTAGGTGTTCTTTATTTTTTCATATAAATAAAGAGTATCTTCATTGATTTTTAAATATAAAGAATAAATTTTTTATTTAAATCCAGTAGACTCTTTAAATTTTAGGAGAGAGAATATATTTTTTCAAGAAATAAACTTAATATGAAAGATAAATCATAAATAAAATGTATAGAAACTTGTAATTTATTATTTAAAATTATGATAAAAAGTGAAATTTGACTCTCTAAATGTAGAAAGTTAAACTCACTTTTTAATTTATATTTAAATAATAAAGAGTATACAGTCAAACCTCTTTATAGTCATAATAGTGGGACAAACTAATTTTATTACTATAAGGAGGTTATAACTTAATGGAGGTGTAATTACAAAAATTATAGTTTTAATTTCTTATTTTATAATTCATGTTTTAGTAGTACAGTATTAAGATTTCAATTTATATTTTAGTAATATTAGGATTTCAATTCAGCGCTTCAATTGTCTACTTTTGAAAATGATAAAAGATCGTTTCTTAGAACCAGGAAAAATAAGTGTCATTGATGGAACTGTAAATGCAGTTGATGCATGGTTAATTGATGTGAAGCCACAAACAATTGTCAATGGTTTAAGTGCTGTAAAATTAGGACCACTAATGTCAATGAATTGTAAGTTACAAATGAAGTGGATGAGGAGAATAAAAGAGTCACTACAGAATTAAGTGATCATATTTGACAACTTCATTACACCAATCGAATGGATATTAATGTATTCTTCGATTATCCAAATGAGCAATAAATCGTGTATGCTTTAACCAAAGGAGAAATCATTGTTGCAATTTGGACAAGAAGATAAATGAAATAAATAAGGATAATAGTACGGAAATACAAAAAGTCATGTGCCATGAAGCTCTAAACATGCTTGAGAAACTGAAAATATTTTGGCTTCAACAAGAAGGTGTCCATACTAACGAGCTAGTACGTACTAGTAAGGTAAAAGATGTGATAACAATTCTAAAGCATAAATCATTGTCCCAAACAATTATAAATAAATATTTTATTTCATTTTAAATCTTTAATTTTACATAACATATTTTTTTTTGTAATATACAGATAATTATTACTATGTAGAGGCAACTTTCCTTAAGGCGGGAATTCAAAAAATTATAACTTATTACAATGTAGAGTTTATTCTTATTTGTAGCTATCCCAAATTGAGACTAGAATTTTTTATGACTATGTAGAGTTTATTCATATATAGAGTATCGCTATAGAGAGGTTTTACTAGAGGTGGAAAAGCGACCCGCCCGGCTCGACCGGACCCGGCCCGCGACTGGTTACGCAAAGTGGCGGGTCGGTCTTGACCCGCCTGCTAACATTGGCAGGCCGAGTTAGGCCCGCCAATTATGGGAAATTGGCTAACCCAACCCGGCTCGCCAACCCTAACCCATCGGGTTAGGCCGCGGGTCGGGCCAAGTTAACCCCCTTTTTGAATTTTTTATTTTGTTTTGTTTTGTTTTGTTTAAGTTTAAATGTTTAATTAACTTTTCAAATGAATAATTAACAATTTATAAATGAATTAATGTAATTGTTTTTAGTTAACTTAAATTTTTTTTTTTTGTTAACATTCCAAATATTAATTCAATTTTAATATATTAAAATTGTAATATAAGAAAAATTAAATTTATTCATTTATTAAAAAATAAAATAAGAAATTACAATAATTATTGCCTCGTTAAAAACCTCACCAAGAAAAACTCAATGGGACAAAAACTTGGTAAGGAAAGAGTGCAATAATTGACAATTAATTTACAAATTACAATTTACAATTTACAAAACAACTAATTTTGGGGTTGACTAGGACCTCCCTCATCCGTATCATCTATATTNCAGATTTAACGAAAGGGAACTGAATGATCTTCTCTTCCAGATTCTGTTTGATGAAATGTCGATCTATCTCCATGTGCTTGGTGCGGTCGTGTTGAATTGAGTTGTGAGATATGTCAATGGCAGCTTTGTTATCACAGAATAAATTCATTGCAGAGTCAGGAGGAAAACCAACCTCTGTTAGCAAACCTCTAAGCCAAAGAAGCTCACATAATCCTTTCGCCATGCCTCAGAACTCAACTTCAATGCTGGATAATGCTACCACCTTCTAATTTTTACTCCTCCATGTAACTAAGTTTCCTCCCACAAATGTAAAGTAGCCTAAAGTAGACTTTCTATCCAAGATATTCCCAGTCCAGTCTGCATCCGTGTACCCTTCAATATTCAGATGAGCATTCTTGGAGAACATTAGTCCTCTTCTTGGTGATGACTTTAGATAGCGGAAAATTTGAATTACGGCACCCATATGGTCTTCACTCGGATTATGCATAAATTGGCTTACCACACTTACAGTGTAAGCAATGTCTGGACGAGTGTGAGATAAGTAAATGAGCTTCCCTACTAGCCTTTGATACCTCCCCTTATCGGCTGGCACCTAGTCCGAATATTCTCCAAGCCTATGGTTCTGCACAATCGGCGTATCCACAAGTTTACACTCTAGCAATCCCATTTTCTTCAATAAGTCTAGTACGTATTTCCGTTGAGAGAGGAATATGCCTTTTCTTGACCTCGCCACCTCTACTCCCAGAAAATACTTAAGCCCTCCCAAGTTCTTCATTTCAAATTCAGTAGATAATTGCTCTTGTACCCTCAAGATCTCATTAGCGTCATCCCTCGTAATTATCATATCATCCACATAGACTATTAATGATGTCACCTTGCTTTGTCGATGTTTCAGGAAGAGAGTATGGTCAGAGTTACTTTGGCGATAGCCATACTTCCTCATAGCTGAACTAAGTCGGCCAACCATGCTCGCGGTGACTGTTTTAGTCCATACAATGCCCTCTCCAATTTACAAACAATTTTGTTCCCAGCCGATCCTGTATATCCTGGCAGAATATCCATGTATACCTCCTCGTCAAGGTTGCCGTGAAGGAAAGCATTCTTCACGTTTAGTTGATGTAGTGGCCAGTCCAAATTTGTTGCAAGAGATAGTAAGACTCTAACAGTATTCAGTTTAGCTACTGGTGAGAAGGTTTCTGAGTAGTCTATGCCATATGTTTGGGTAAAACCCTTTGCCACAACTCTCTCCTTGTATCGGTCAATTGATCCATCAGTCTTGTATTTTATAGAGAACACCCATTTGCATCCCACTATTTTTTTTCCTTTCGATAATGGGACCAACTTCCAGGTATTATTTTTCTTTAAGGCTTCTAGTTCTTCTTGCATTGCTTGCGCCCACTTTGGATTAGATAACGCCTCTTCAACACTACTGGGAATATGGCAGGCGGATAGTGTTTGAGTGAAAGTCTTGAGCGGCGTGGACAGACCTTGAGTAGATACATAATTGGGTACTTGGACTTCCTTTCTTCTTCATCTGGGCTGTATCTGTTCGGTGGTTTCCCACGATTGTGTCTAAAAGGCAACACATAACCAGTAAAGGAATCCAAAATATTAGCATGTAAAGGTTCAGTGTAAACCCCGTGTTATTATTCCGATGCCTTAAGGTATGAAATTTACCTTTCAAGTAATTTTTTTTTTTTTTTTGAATGGATGGGTAAAATGGTCAATTTACATGTATTTCGAGATGTGGCCATTATAAAGTATAAGGGGTGATGTCATTGAAGAGAAATGAGGGTAGAATGGTCATAAAGTTGATTGATATGGTTAAATGACGTAAACGGTAACCAAATGTATAATGGTCTTTTCATACAAATCCATATGTAATAAGTATCTATAAAAGTGCACCAAGGGTAAGTTAGTCATTTACCTAATGGGATTTCTTAATTGTTAAGTGTTTTAAAGAAGTCAAATGGCATTAAATGAGTGCTAATCTTTATGTTGTGGTAGAAATGACCAGAACGCCCTTATATGAAAAATTTATGTCAAATGACTCTTATATCTAACTTTTATTGACCAATCACATTAGAGCAACAATGGAATAAATATTTACAAGGTTTAAAGGGAGAGGAGTTGGCCTTGTACACCCCAAACATATAATCTTCTTCTTCATCTCTCAAATCCACCATAAAAGCCACTAATCCAAGCATTTTATTCTCAAATTTTCATAGGATTTCAAGTTGATTTTCAAAGGACATCACTATCCACACTTAAAGAACTTCAATTTCAGAGCTTAAGGTGAGTTTCAAAACCCTAGTTGTTCTGATCTTTTAGTTAAAAGAGAAATTCATAAGTGGTTATGTGTGTAAGGTAGAAAGGTGAAACTTTGGAGCCAAGGAGGAGTACCTTTGTGCTTTGAATACTAAGGTAAGGAAAAAATCTCCCTTATGACTACAATTGATAACACCTAGGGTTTATGAAACTTACATTTATTTATGTTAATATGAGTGTGATGCTATGTTTTGGTTATGGATTGTTTAAATGGGTGTGTTGATTGGTGTATGTGTGCATGTGGAGGATGATTATGCCAATTAAGAGATTTGTAGTTGGACGATGTTTTGGCACTTTTTGGTTCTGTAAAAAGGGAGGTTTTTATGGCCTTTTATACTAAGAATGATATGGCAAATGATATGAATGTGCAAATGAAGGTGACATGGTTAAAATGAATAGAATTCGGATTTGGCTTTTTGAGACTTATACTGTACATGCTTCACTGAATCAGTCATAACTGAAGTTATAGAAGTCTGATTGAGTTGATTCTTGAAGTGTTAAAAATTTGAGAAACAGACCTAAAACGTTTATGTTTTAGCCAAAAATAAATTCGAATTAGAAGATAATGGAAAAATTGCTTGAAAGTAACGAACTGTATGGCATCCACCTTCTTAATGGAAATTCCCATTTGTTTCTAATTCTAATAAACCCCTGAATAATCTTACTACTGAAATTCCTTGTATTGTATGAGAAATTGAATGAATTAAGTTAAGAAGTTTAGTAGGAGAATATAGTATGATTGAGCATGGAATATGTTAGTCCATATGTTTGCATTCATAATGGTAATGCATATAGCTTATTTAGTTGTCTTATGAAAAATTTATGAAATGTTAAAGAATGAATTCCATGAGTCTCTTGAGGTATAAACCAAGATCAGAGGAATGGAATTCTTATGGAAACCATGAGTCCTTTGAGGTGACGACCAAGAACAAGGTAATGGTTTAAATGAATCCGATCGGATAACAAAGACTAATGAAACCATCAAGTATAAAGACAAAAGAAATAAGCATGCCATGTACATGAATATTTCATAAGTCATATATGTTCTATGTTATATTATGTATGATTATGTTATGACTTATGTTTATGAGAAAAGTCCAAAGTGTATGATATGTTTTATGAACTTGTTATGTTAAAGAATGAAGGTCATATTTTGTAGGTAGGTAAGGTCCTAAGTAATATACTTGTAAAATCTTGTATAATGAACCTTAATAGTTTATAAATGGCCATATTCCTTACTGAGCGATTAGCGCTCACCCCACGAAATGTTTTAAAATGTTTTGCAGGTAAGGATTAAGGCATGAAGCTGGGAGAGGATTCCGAGGGACGCTATGAGCATGAAGGGATGTTTTAATTATGACTATTGAATGGTTTTGCTAGTATTTAGTGTAGTAATTATGTTTATATCTCATAGTGCAGTAAATATGTCCATGTTATTATGGAGTATATATGTTTGTGTTAATAAAGGAAATCAAATTGCTAGTAAATTTTGTAAAAGCGTGTATGTTCTCGTAAGTACTACTATGGATTTTATAATGTACTCCAAGAATGGAAACTATATTTTTACTTATACAATGAACTTATTATAGTTTAGAAATTAAATTAAAATAAAAATAGATATATTTTTTTTTAAAATACAAGTTTATTCTTTAAATAGGATTTTAAAATAAACTTCTTTCCTAGGCGTGCGTTTTCTAGGTTCTCAATGGCCAAGGGACACTTAGGAAATACTTGGCTAGGGAGGGGTTTTACATTCAGCAGGAGTACTTACCTCAAGAACATTCTCAGGAGGAGGAGGGTCTTCCGGTATTGAGGAGTGAGGGGACTGAGGGTACTTTGTATTTTTTGTTTCTTCATTTTCGGCTTCTTCATTTCCAGGTTCTTCGATTTCTTCATTCCTCAATTCGACATACAATTCATCCCTTCTACTTGAGTCTCCCCCTGAAGGGAAGAATTGGATACCGGTGAAGGATAGAAATTCTCAGACTCAAGAAATGTAACGTCCATGGTGATATAGGTTCAGTTGGTAGTGGGGTCATAGCACTGGAAGCCTTTTTTATGTAAACCATATCCTAAAAATAAGCACCGAACGACACATGGGTCCAGTTTGGTACGTTGATTCTTATGGAGGTGGACAAAAGCAACACACCCGAAAATTCTAGGAGGAAGCATCAATATCGAAGGAAGGGATTTATGAGTAGATAAGATTTGTAAGGGAGTTTTAAAGTGTAAAATTTTAGATGAAGTACACGACAGTAGCCACAACATCCCTCTAATGGCAACTCGACACCATTGCTCCAAGGAGTAAGGCACGGGATGTTTCCAAAATATGCCGATTTTTCCTCTCGGCGACACCATTTTGTTGTGGTGTTTGAGAGCATGAGGTCTCATGGAAGAGGCCATGTTGTTGGAAATAGGCCTGAAATCTGTGGTTGATGAATTCGCCACCATTATCAGAACGAAGAATTTTTATCTTGGAAGAGAATTGAGTCTGAACCATGGCATGAAATGCTTGAAAAATGGAGATGACTTTGTCTTTGGTTTTTAGCTGATAAAACCATGTCATTCGAGTACAATCGTCGACAAAAATTACAAACCAACGGTGACTAGAGGAAGTAGGTATCGGAGATGGTCCCCACACATCGGAGTGTATCAATGCAAATGGAGTATTAGTTTTATTCAAGCTAACTGGATAAGAAAGTCGTTGGCTTTTAGCCTTGATACATGTATCACATTTAAAGTCCACATTCTGCAAATGGGAAAATAAAGATGGGAGTAGATGCCGAAGATAGCCAAATGATGGGTGCCTCAAGCGCCTATGCCATAGCCAAATCTGCCGTTCATGGCTACTGGTTTGATGGTGCGTGTAATTTGCTTTGCCTGGGTTGAAGTCATCAAGGTAGTATAGTCCCCCCTCTTAGTACAACGCCCAATAATCTCCTTGCTGAGAACATCCTGAAGAAGACAAAAAGTAGAGTATATCAACACAACACAATTAAGCTCTTCAGTAACTTGACTCATAAACATCAACTTGTTGGAGAGAGATGGAACAAGAAGTATGTCAGCTAGAGTGAGAGAGGGAGACAGGGGCACAGTTCCAGCCCCTGTGACAGGGTAAGTGGCCCCATTGGCATTGGCAATGCAAGTCCTACGTGGCTCAGTTGTGTTGGAGAAGTCATTTGGATCAAATGTCATATGATCAGTTGCTCCAGAGTCGATAATCCAAGCACCATCATTTCGAGTAGTTGAGCCGCAAAAAACTTGACCACAATTACCTTGATCTAAGGTTGAGGTAGAAGGTTCAGCCACGGGAATAAGAGAGAGTTGAGATTCAGCCGTGGCCACCACTGCTCAACTTGGAACATCTTCAGTTGTAGAAGCATCTCGTTTCTTTCGGGCTTGTAATTCGTGTCACCAGTCTGGGTAGCCATGTAATTTGAAACAGGTTTCCCGAATATGTTTTGTACTCCCACAATGAGTGCACTTATTCCCATCAGAATAACCTTTGGGTCGTGAGGAGGACCCAGACTTTTGTGACTGGCCGGATTTCAAGCCTTTGACGGCTATAATAGCACCACTAGCCACTGCTTCTACTCCCAATATCATCACAGATTGTCGGAGATCTTCACTTCGAACGTGAGCATATGCTTGCTCAATTGAAGGGAAAGGTTTCAGGCGAAGAACATCGCTCCAAACATGATCCAATCGATCATCTAGTCCGTTAAGAAAAGTGTATACTCGCTCCTCCTGTAAAATGGAGTTGTAGCTTTTTATGTCAATTGCACATTTCATTGGATTTGATCGACGAAAATCGATCTCTCACCACAAGCCCTGTAGATCGTTATAGTATTTTTCTATAGATCCTCCTGCTTGTTTCATTCGAGATACATGACGTCTAAGCTCATATACCTGCGAGGTGTCAGTTCCATCGAAGTATGTTGTGGCAGCAAAATGCCATACTTGCTTAGCCGTTAGGTAGCGAATAAAGTTCACGACCAAGGAATGGTCCATGGAGTTGATCAACCAGCCTTTCACCATGGCATTCTCAGTGCGCCACTTACGAAAGGAGGGGTCGGTTTCCGGTGGTTGGGGGTAGTCTCCACTGATGTATCCCAGTTTGTCTTTTCCTGAGATGTACATCTCAACAACCTGGGACCATAAGCCATAGTTGGAACCATCCAACTTGATACTGATTGGAACCATCGGGGAATCAGTGGTGGGAGAGGAAGAGGTCTGGACCTTTGGCAAAACCTCCGTCATTTTTGACGTTGGATTATCAAGGATGTTTTCGGTGGAGTCAACCATGAAAGCTGAGCAAAATCTTGACCCTTGTCTGATAAAAAAAAAGGGAACCCAAGATCATGCTCTGGTACCATTTCAAACGTAACTTTCTTTCATATCCATTCCATAAAACTGAGTACAAGATATAGAGATACAAGAAACTAGTTTAGGAAGCTATTCTACGTCTGTACAATATTTACGCCTACAATCATGTTTGACCCTTGAATGGAGGGATTCCTAAATCTAAGATTTCCATAACTAGCTAATTGCGGGACTCACGCCAACACAAAGAACGCATCACATATCTATGTGTTTAGTACACATAAAATAAAGAATTTTTAAATAATTTTTGTAATCAATATAAATTTTCTTTTTTTTTTTTTTTTTTTTTTTTTTTGTGGTTTTATTGATTACAGTCTCTATTCACTCAAGTATTATTCTATTGATTTAGTATTAGAATTATGAAAATTTGAATTTTTGTATTGATATATCACCACTTCTCACATAGCATTTAATAATTATTAATTCTACTAAAATTATTTATTTAACCCAAATTAAAAAAAAAAATCGTTTGGTTTATTATTTTGGATATTGGGAATAATATTAGGTAGTTGGATAGGAGAGTATTACGAGGTAAAATTTAAAAATTTATGAAAAAACCCTTAGGTTTGCTAATTTAATTAAACACCCTAATATATAAAATGACAAAAACACCCCACCAATTACAGTGCCAGATTCTGGCCACCATCGTCGAAATCTGGCCGAAAAATCACGTTACGACATAGACCAGTCGGATCTGTGTCATAACACGTCGTTATGTGGATCTGGCCGGAAAAGGCCAGATCTATGGCCTGATATGGCCGCGACGACCGGAAAAGGCCAAAATGACAACGACGGCCAAAGATATTGTCGTTGTTGACGGCCAGATTCGTGAAATTCCGGCCATTTCTGGTCAGTAAATAGGTCGTTGCATAGATTCTGACTACCACTGATGGTGGTTACCGAAATCTGACAAGTATGGGTCATGGGGGTATTTTTGCTAATTTTTAAACTTTTTTTTAAGAGATATTTAATTAAATTAATAACCTTACGAGATCTAAAAATAATTAAAAAAATAGGGTAATATTTCTGCAATAATGTGTCAAACATTATTTAGAGAATATGATTGGAAATATGGAAATAATAAGCCAAACAAGCCCCAAAATACCAACTCAGTGTTCTTAATCACAATCTTGGCTTCTTCAATCCCAATCGATTTCCACTGCTCATCCATTTCCCTCAGTTTCCCTCTCCCCAAAGACTTGAACGCCTCTCTCCACTCCAAATTCAACGGCAAGTACTTGGAAAATTCACCCACTGGTGCTGGGTAATCCTCCAAATTCACCACTTCTTCACGCTCCTGTTCTCGTTCACCATTTCTTTCAGCTTCAACCAACGCCACATTTTCTTCTTCCTGTTCTTCTTTATCACTGGACTGCCGGTCTCCAAGTCTCTTGCTTTTTCGCTTGATTTGCTTGCCCCATAATTTGCGGGCAATCTTGAAGAGCTTCTGGTCATGGGGGGTTTTGATGAGAGACTTGGTTCGCAATCTGCGGAGCTTGTATGTGGTTTGTGACTGGGTGAAATTTGAGTTGAGTGCCGAGTTGATGCGGTTGAAGGTTTCGGGATCGACAGTGATTTGAGGGGATGATGGGGTTGACTTGATGAGTTTTTCAAGGGTTTTGAGAAGACGATGAGTCGGTGAACAGGCGGCCACCACCGTTTTGGATGGCCGACGACGACGACGGTGTGGCCTGCCTCGTCTTAGATTTGGAAGGAGTGGACATTGTTGTGTTAACGGGTGGATGTGAGATGGGTAGTGGGTGACTATGGTTTTGAAGCACTTTCCTCTATTTGGAACAGCATTTTTATTTATCAAGCATCTTTTATTAATTTTAAAATATAAAAAACATAAATTTTATTTAAATCTAATAAATTTTTTACATTTAATAAAGATACTTTTATTGTTAAGAAAGATATTTAATAGAAAAAAAATTAATAAATAAAATATATAAAAATTTAGTTTATTAATTAAAATTAAAATAAAGAGTTAATTTATATTTTAAAGACAAATAGTATATTAAACTGTTTTTATGAATAAAGCCATATAAAAAGCAACTCTTTTCAGTTTGGTTACCGTCGTCCGTCGGAGGTATTTTGACTAATTTTTTTTTATTTGGGTTAAATAAATCATTTTAATTAATATAATTATTAATTATTAAATGATGTGAAAGTGGTGATGTGGCAATTGACGTGGTAATACCACATCAGCTGTTTCTGTTTGTAAGCCTAGGATGTTTAAACTTTAAACACTAAACAGCTAAACCCTTACAAAACCATGTTCTGTCTCTTCTCCACTTCTCAATCTCCTTAAAATCCGTGAACTCAACTCAAACTCAATATGGCTTGTTCAAGTTTCACTCTTTCTCCTTCACCAAAACTCCTCCACAACAACAAGAGTTTTCATTTTCAAAATTTAAGCCCTTTTGTTTCATCAAACAGTAGCAAACACTCTTTCTCTTTGAAACCCCACCTCTCATTACTCATCGTTCTATCTCTAATCACGGCCGTTCTTCAGCCCACTCACGCGTCTTACCCAGAAATCAGAGCCGTCCATTGCTGTTGATGCACCCAGCAAACATGGTAAGCTTCTGGAACCGTGATTTTTCTGGGTATTGATATATTTTTTTTTACTTTTTTAATCTTTAAAATTGATGGGTTGTTGTTCTGTGGTTTTATAATCTTTGTTTGTGAAGTGGGTCAGTTCTTGTTTTGTAAAGTTTATAATTTCCTGGCGATGGGAAATGCTACTTTATCCTATATAAACCCGGTAAGGTTGCTGGATAAGCGTTTAGGTAACACATAAGGTGATATTGCTGTGAAATATGAATGTTTGAAATCATGTTTTAGTAGTAACATGCAATGTGTGATGGATAAAAGATAGCATTTTGATGTTGTAATTTGTCTGGTAACATCATAAAGCCAGCGTTGTAACACTGCCTTTTAGCAATAAGAAGAGTTAATTTGTTGATTCCTATCAACTTTTTGCCAGTTTGAAATTATTGGGAAGGAATTCGTTTGAATTTTGTGCTCAAACCTTTGATACTCCTGTTGTTAGGATTGTTGGATTTGCGGGTCCCATGTGGGTCACGTGATATGATTGATGAATATATGTTTGTATTGGAGGTTGAAGCATGGAAGATTATAAGCAATGCAGTGAGTATAGTAGTGCTATAAACCAATTGCAAATTGTGTTCCTGTTTTGTGTAATTTCATTGATGAATAGGAATCAGATAAAAGATAGAATAATATGTTCAAATGGATGATGTTGTTATTTGGTTATTTATGGATGGAGTAATTCTTTGATTTTTTTTTTTTTTTTCAATGGTGCAGAGGAGAGGGTGGTTGTGCTAGTTATTGGTGGAGGGGGAAGAGAACATGCCCTTTGTTCTGGTATGAAGCGATCTAGCTCTTGTGACTCTGTATTTTGTGCACCTGGAAATGCGGGGATATCTAGCTCAGGGGATGCAACTTGTATTCCTGATCTTGATGTTTTTGATAGTGAAGTTGTAGTTTCATTCTGCCGGAAATGGGGAGTGGGACTAGTTGTTGTGGGACCGGAGGCTCCTCTTGTTGCAGGTCTTTCCAATGATCTTGTAAAAGCTGGAATTCCTACTTTCGGCCCTTCATCAGAGGCTGCTGCTTTGGAAGGTTCTAAGAACTTCATGAAGAATTTGTGTGACAAATACAGGATTCCTACCGCTAAGGTTTGTGTTTTTTCTTTGGTCTCGATTAGGAAGTTAATTATGAATTATGATCAGATCAAGAAAGTGACTGTGACTAGTCATGAATGTACCATCCTGTTCCTACTTCCTGCCTTTTGTCGGCAAACTAAAAATCTTTAAGTTCATGGTGTCTCTCTTCTTTCCTTCCTTTCACCGGAGAAATTCTTTACTGATGCTTTATTTATTGCTGCAGTATAAAACATTTACAGAGCCATCTGCTGCAAAGAAGTATGTTCAAGAGCAAGGGGCACCTATTGTTGTTAAAGCAGATAGATTAGCTGCTGGAAAAGGAGTCATTGTTGCTATGACACTGGAGGAGGCATACAAAGCTGTTGATTCAATGCTCATTGAAAATGTTTTTGGTTCTGCTGGGTGTCGAGTCGTTATCGAAGAGTTTCTTGAAGGGGAAGAAGCATCCTTTTTTGCCCTTGTGGATGGAGAGAATGCTATACCTCTAGAATCTGCTCAGGACCATAAAAGAGTTGGTGATGGTGATACGGAGCCAAACACTGGTGGGATGGGGGCATACTCTCCAGCACCAATCTTGACCAAAGAACTTCAGTCTGTGGTCATGGAATCTATAATTCTCCCTACGGTGAAAGGAATGTCAGTAGAGGGATGTAAATTTGTCAGTGTCTTATATGCTGGGCTCATGATTGAGAAGAAGTCTGGCTTACCTAAGCTAATTGAGTACAATGTGCGATTTGGGGGATCCAGAGTGTCAGGTTGTTAAAAAGTTTCCCAGCATATATCTCTTAATATGATCCCGCTCATAATTTAGATATTGATTCAAATAGAAGTTTATTTCTTGCGGAGTTGTTCATGCCATCTATTGATGTCTATGGGTTGGTAGGTGGTTTGTAACAAGAGCAAGGTAGCGAGAGGAGAGTTCTAACGACCTATGAGATGCATGATATTGTTTCTCGTACCATAGGTTTTCTATGTTCTATTTTAATGATTGGCAAGTGGTTGGGTAATACTAATATCTAGTTTGCATACTTTATGGTGTCTTGTGCTGAAAGGAGGCAACTGACCATCTTTTGGGTTCATTTGCATGTTATAGCCAAGAAAGTTCAGTTTATGCTATGGATAGCATAAATGATGATATAATTTGATGTGGATTTCTCTTAACCATGTCTTATTACCCCATTAATGGTGCACAGGTATTGATGGTTCGCTTGGAGTCTGATTTGGTACAAGTTCTGCTTGCAGCATGTAGAGGAGAGCTAACTGGTGTGACGCTAAACTGGTCCCCAGGCTCTGCCATGGTGGTCGTAATGGCAAGCAAGGGTTACCCAGGATCCTACGAGAAAGTCACCATGATAGGAAATCTCGAAGAAGCAAAACAAGTTACTCCATCTGTCAAGATATTCCATGCTGGAACTGCACTTGATTCTGGTGGCAACTTCATTGCCACTGGAGGCCGTGTTCTTGGGGTTACTGCAAAGGGGAAAGATCTTGAAGAAGCACGAGATAGAGCTTATCAGGCTTTAGAGTAAATTAATTGGCCAGAAGGGTTCTACCAGCGAGATATTGGATGGAGAGCACTTCCCCAAAAGCAATTTGCCTCACAAGGGTAAATTTATGTCCAAAAACCAGGGCTGGCTTATTTGAGGACACACATATCATTCAATGTTAACTGTTGAAAATGGCTGATAGAGTTATCAAAATAATGTAATAAAAAAGCGTTTCCATGTTAAGCGAAATTCTGTTACCTGAGAAGTCTTCATCTTTTTTCTACCTCACATTAAAAGATTCAAACAAAGAAACTTAGAAACTTTCTTACCAATTCAGAATCTACATGATTCACTATGTAAGGGTAGCGAGGTTGACTTTTTGATCCAAGCATTGTCTTTTACACGCATGTATTTACACAACTACGTAAATTTTCTCCATTAATATGTATTGGTTTACTTTTAGTGAATTTTCCCTTGTTTTGAGAATTTTTATGATTAGATGAATTTTGGCTTACAAATTATTGTCGTCAACTCTCATTGATAGCATTCTACATTGCATCTATTTCTTTCCTTTTGTTATCCTGTTTATTTGTCAAGGTGGAACAGCTTCTAGGCAGTACAAGGATGGCATTTGTTATTGTGTTTATGTATTTGTAATCTTATGGCATTGTTTTCATTTCTTATATTTGAATAGTGTTATGAGTTCCACCTTCTCGATAATGTCATGATTAATTTGAAAACTTTCAGATTCTTTTTTCACATAAATTCTGCTGTTTATCTGTTTCTTTTTTTAGTGATCCAGTTTCTCTAGCTGAAAATCTTAGTGTCTGCAAAAAGGATTTATAATCCTCACCTGATCACCTGATCGTTTGAATTTATCATTTCAGTAGCAAACTATCTAATCTTGTTAGATTCCTCGAGGAAGCTTTTTGTATAACTCTTTTTATCAGGGTAAAATGGAGAGACATGGAGTGTCCACCTTGTTTGTACAGCATTTAGTCACAGCAACATGAAGTTGATTGGTACTCCATTGACACATCAAAGGTTTATTATTCCAAGAATTGCAGGAACTTATCAGCAGGGTATCCAAACTGGTAAACACATTTTACTTAGGCATTCAAGACACATTCCATAGCTTCAATTTCTTGAAGATTCTACTTTCGTCTGGCGTTGGAGTTCTTGCTATTTCTGGTGATGTTTCATTCTCATGCTGAATCACCAGTTTTGATTATTCAATTCCAAGAGATTCATTGATGAGCTCAGTGTCTTCTCTCCTAGAAAATGTCTTATCTTTTTTCTTGCCTAAGGCTTGAACAGTTGGCACTTCTAGGTTTGGATTTTGATGCCTCCATTAGCGAAATCTCTCAGCTTCTTGTATCTGTATAATGTTATTTGATTTTTTTCTTTCAAGACAAAAGCATGTTTTTTTTTTCTACATTTTAGTTTATGAATTTAGATATATTTCGTTCTTGTTCCAAACTTAACAGATTTTGTAACATTGATTGATTATCGTTTTATATATATATGAATAATTCTCTAGTTAAATGTTTGGGGTTTTTGGGAGGTGGTTTTGTGTAGATTTTGGATTTTAAGGCTGAATTTAATTTTTTTAATAGGGTCATTTTTTCTTTTTTTTCTTTTTTTTTTTTTTTTTTTTTTTTTTTTTTTTTTTTTTTTTTTGTGTGTGTTTAGTTTATTGTGCGTTTTTTAGGTTGAGTTGATGTTTTTATGTGGATTTGGTTAGCTTTGGTGGATTTTTTTTTTTTTTTTTTTTTTTTTTTTTTTTTTTTTTTTTGGAATTCTAGTGCTTCGGTGGGTAATGGAGTGTTTGAAATGCTGTCTACATCAGGAGATACCATTTGGTGGGGATGACTTTGATAAGGTTGGAATCTTTGCCTCATATGCTTTTATGCATTGTATATGGTCTTTTCCTCCTCTGCAGTCTGTTTTGGTGCTGAATGGACTTACTTATCCCATATGAATGCGAGGATGGTTGATTGGCTTGCTGCAAACTTCAAGAGGGACGAAGGTATGGACCTTTTGAAGGACAAGCAAGCTCTTCACCGGCTACTAAGACCGCTGAGAAAGCCAAAATCGGTTTGTCATCTTTGACTCAAGACAACCATCAGGTATGTTGCTTGTAGTTGGATGACTCTCTCTGTGGGCACATGGACAGCCCCTCCCTGATGCACTTATGTCTTACTGATTTTTTTTCTGTTTTGCTAGTTTGCCTTTCATCACTGCTACAGCAGATGGTCCTAAACATATAAGAACCACCATTACTAAAGGAGCTTGCAGACAAGGTTCCGCTCCGTCAAAGAGAAGGTTGAGGCAAAACTAAGGAGCTCAAGGTTGCAATTGCATCAGAGTCAACCAAAGCAATGAAAGATGCCATGGCTGCCCTTAATCAAGAAGTCATGCAATTGGTCATGTCCCTAACAACCACCATGCCTGGCACTGAAGCTAGACTGTCAAATTCATCAACCAAGGATCTGATAGTGATGCCATTGATGCAGATTTCACTGAGAGCAATTGAGCAACTGCTCAGTCTTTTTGACTTTTGGTAATGTGTAAAAGGAATTTGATTTTTGGGGGATTGGATATGGTTTGAGCTATAATTTTTTGCCGTCGTTTTTGTTTCACGAGAAACAGATTCATTTGTTTCTAGAAATATAGAGGATGATTTAGAGACCAATTAGAGAGAATCCATAGCAGCAAACCTTTCTATTTGTGTATATTTTTTTTTTATATAATTTTAGTGAAATAATTATACATGCAGAATATATTTTGCAAGTGTGCTGATTATATATCTAAATATTTTTTCTGAATTTCATTTGTCATAAAATACTTTTATGACAAATGAGGCAGCTCGATAGTGAAGAGACTAAGAGAGGAAAGCAAACCCAAACGACGACAAGATCCCGCAGGTTGGAAAACCTGACAAATCACCCCTGAGATCCTAAGTACAACCCGTGATCCCTTGCAGGTTTGAAAACCTGACAAACACACCGTTAACAACTTTCACATAATGAGAGTGTAGAACAAAGAACATGAAAATGCAGAAAGAAGAGAATAATGTATATTTGGAATCAAGATCGGAAATTACCATGAATTGCCAACATAAAAGAACATTTACGAGTACTAGATAACACATTTTGTGCTTCAAGAAAAAATGGGAAAGGGGTAAAACAGACCTACTGATGCCATAAGAGGGGCCCCCTTTAATCCTCCAAAAACGGAACCCTGGTTCCCTGATTTTGCAACTACATGCAAACGAAGAAAAAAAAAAAAAAAAAATTGACCTCAAATTAGAGAGGCAATGCATCAGCAATTCAGATATACGTAAAGAAGAAGAAAGAAATATAATGTACAGGCACAAGACCGCCACCCAGAGCAGGACCCTATATGAGGCTGAGGTGACAGGACGAGCCCTGCCACAGCCAAACCCAGTTGAGATTTACAGCAGAAACACCGCCGGGTACCAAGGTTACATTTCCCATTCCTTAAATATGCAGCATTAGAGTTGCTTCGAGGAAAATCTTAGTCTTACTGGTATATCTAAACTCTTCACATCATAATCAGTATTATCATAATTCGAATCTGAAAATTTTGTATTTTCATCCGAAAAGACCTTAGCTGGGCCCGCTGCCGAAATCAGTACACCATGAACGACATCCTCAGTCTTCACAGTCTCGCACTTGCTCAACATTCACACAGCTGTGTCAATTCAACCCATTTCTTCTAACTCTAACGCTTAAATGGGCCATCATCCAATCAAGATCGGCCCATATAGTTTAATTGAAAGGTTAGGCTTTTAACTTAAATTTTAATAAAAATTCATATCATCCTCTACTCCAATCTAATACTCCAAATAATTGACACAAAAAATTAATTAGTGATCAAAGAACATCTTACATAACTAGGATGTTTAGTACACATAAACTTTTAAATAATTTTGTAATCTATTAAAAAAAATTCTATGGTTTTTATTTATTAGAATCTCTATTTATTTTAGTATATTCTATTGATTTAGTGCTAGAATTATGAAAATTTGAATTTTTTTATTGAATTTTGTGATGCTTGATTTTGACACCAACTATTTTGTACTTGAAATGCTGAGCAGGCTCAGAAGTCACGCGTGATTATGAAATTATTTGATTTGATTGGTTTTGGTGGGGGGGGGGGGGGGGGGGGTGAAGAACAATGTTTAAGTGGTTCGGATGCTCACAAAGCGAATCCTACGTCCACTGATATTGTATTATGAGTGAAGTTAGATCACGTTCAGCGGCTGATATAGCTTGAGAATACAAGAGAAAGAGGAGAGAGTATGTTATTCCAGAGTGAAATTAGTCAATCCACAAATAGGAGAGAATCATCTATTTATAGTGGGATAACCAAAGTAATGATTACTAAATCTGCAAATGTGGTAGATGCCGTGCAAATCCAGCTCTGCATCCCATTGCTCATTTGCCCGAGTGATTTCCTTGACTCATGCAGGGATTGGACACTGGACCGTTTCCAACCATACGCACCTGACGTACACCTACCACACTGGCAGGAGCATACCACTCACGTCATTACGCAATGTAACCACATCTGAACGGTTGTAGAACCTTCTCAAGCTCTGACCACCCATGCTGACAGGGCTCTACATCAGTCCTACTTTTCTAGGCATAACAAATATATTTAATAGAGGTTGAGAGTAGTGATTTGGGTTTAAATAGTCCCTTCCAAAATAATTTTATATATTTTAAAGAGAAAAATATAAATAGTTTAAGTGATAATTAAGAATAAAAATTATTCTGGTTTTCACTTCAACGGTTGGATACTCTAATTTGACCATTGATAACAATCTTGGTCCCAATAGTTTTATAAGGCAATAGAGTAGGTATCAATATCATGTTCCTTGTGTTAAATAAACAAAATATTTTGGTTTAAAAAGAACAGGCAAGACCTCCTCCCTATGGATTTTTTTTTTCCCGTATTTTGGTTGAAAAGTCATATTGATATCATAGAGACACGATAATTTGTAAAAAGAATATGTTAATGGCCAAATGAAGTTTAAGGGTTTTTTTTTTTGGTTTTTTTTTTTTTGGTATTTTCACAATAATTCCCGCACATAAAACTATTAATTACCTGAATAAAATTATGTACACTACTAATTTAAGCTAATCCAAATACTAATATTGATTTTTAAAATCTTTCAAATAAAAATTCGAATTTTCATATTTAATACTTAAATTAATTAGTACATATACCATTACTCTAATTACCTACTCTGACTGCATAACTTTTTTTTCTTTAGTAGAAAATGTTGTTGAAAGATATTAACAAGATATGGTAGACTATTATATTGAAATGGATCTTATCTATGTATTTCAAGGACAAATTAAAATATAAAGATTTATTTGAATTTGATTATGTTTTTGTTTTCTGACTGAAGTTCAAATACACAATTGATTACAGCCTTTAACACTCTGTCGGCACACACGCGCGTCATATACCCACAATCACGATGGTACTATGACATGCAGCAAATTTAACTACAAAGAGAAAAATTAATTTACAGTTTTTCACATTAAAGGTTTATGGATTAATTATTTACTTGTGAATCTTTGTTTGTTGAGAGAAGATTTTATCCTCCATAGTATGCAGAGTTCACTAGCAGAAGGCCTGTGAAGGGAGCCTGTCGAAGGCAAAGTTCAGAGATTGATAGCATGGTCCTCGCCTTTCCAAGTCAACTCCCCGCCCAACCGTGGATCCACCCATTTCTTTTACTTTCTTGCTTTCACATTCAGAGACATCTTTCAGGACGGCTGCTGCTAAAGATGTCAATAGTTGACCTCTTTCGGGGCAAAAAGCCGCCATCCCCGTTACAAGTTCCAAAAGGATAACTCCATAGCTGTAAATATCATTCTTCTTTGGGCTATTCCGAGTTCTCAAGTAGTGAGGGTCTGTGTAACCTGGAGAACCCACATCACTTGCTTGGTCCTTGACGGTGGCGCACAACCAAGAAAACCCCATCTTTGCAGACCCAAAATCACAGAGCTTGCAGTTGAAATACTCGTCCAGAAGGGATGTTTGAAGATTTGATGTCACCGTGTACGATGTGCAGGGTGCATTTCTCATGTAGATACTCAATTGCTTTGGCAACCTGGAAAGCTATAGCCATCGTTTTTTCAACGAAGTATTGACTCCATCCTTTTGCTTCCTCCATGGAGCTTCTCATGCAAGCTCCCATTCGGCACGTATTCAAACACCAGAGCGCCTTCATCTGCATAACGATAAGGACACCGTGGCATCAATATATAACTCAAGAAACTCAATAAGACTAAAACCATAGATTGCTTTGCAAATATATATATATAACTACCTTTATCGTTACAGTAGCCGAGAAACTTGACAATATTTTCGTGGCAAAGGCGGAGCAGGATACTAGTTCTTGCTGGAAGACCTGATAGAGAATCTGATTGCCCCTTGAGGGTGAATGGAACCAGGTAAACGAGCCGATAGACGTTACTAAACCCTCCTGATCCAATCACTACCGAAAAATTATTGGTGAATGTCTCAATGCTCGTCCCAACTGTATTTCTTTGCGGAAGAACCATCACCATCCTCCGCCTTTTGATCAACCACGACTCCAACTTGATTATTACTGGGTCTGCGTCTCAATTTTTTTGATCCTGAACAATTTGGCGAGAGGCCATTACAAACAGTAAGACTAGTAAGAGAAGAACAGAGGAAACAAGGGCGGGGCTATGAGGGTCAAAGTTGTGGGATTTAAAAGGAGATATTGTCGGTGGATAATTATTAAGGAGTGAGTACGGTAGACCCAAAGAAAAAGCGGTAGCCTTAGCGGGTATGGGGTGGGAAGCGACGCAGAAGGTGAGTTGAGAAGACAAGAGAAATTAACAACACCAAAACCTGGAGACAAATAGACCACAGTACGGTAGGAGGAGTCTTGAAATTGAAACACTCGCTTCTTCCCCTTTGTTAGATGTCAAACCCTGGAAGGACAATCCGACAGGCATGGAATCCTCTTCGATCTATCATATTTAATAAAGATACAGAGAGAAAGGTAGAGCAGAGATTTAGAATAAGACGGACATTGGATCACGAACAGAACACAATAAAGAAATCATTTTCTACATTATTTTAATCGTGATGTTATTAAATTAAAAAGAAATTCTAGATGATCCCGTCGTTCATGAGTCTATCTCAGATGGGTTGGATAGATAGTAGTTTTCAATCTTCTTTAACACGTGGCTTCTTTGTGATGGTCCACTTATAATTTTGATTATAACATAACCAAGAACAATTTGAATCTCAGATTTATTAATATACAGTAAAACATTTTGATGCAAAACACAACTAGCGAATGGTTAATCATTTTAGTAATGTTTGGTGTGCCATCAATCATTCTTTATATATGCAAATCATACATACAATGTATATATGCACACGTGTTTATTTATTAAATGGTCTCCATCCAGGGCGTCAAGTCTGACTTTGCATTTGATAATTTAGGCAATGTATCTTTGTCACAAGCTCTATTACATAAATTGATTTGTGTGGGAGAAATTGTCTTGTCCGCGTGCCAGAACAGCAGACAATGAAAGATTCCATGCCATCTTGACATGAACCAATTTTGGAGAATCTCTAATTTTTATAAAGCACCATTCTCCTCATCTTAATAAATGTTTACATAACTATATAATTTTCTTCTTTTTCATTTCGTGACAAATATTCTGAAGCTCCCATATCATACCACTAATAGGAATGCAAAACTGAAACTCAGTTAACTTTTAGGTTATATCTTCACAAATTCATTGGAGAGTGGTCGATTTTTCCCTTTAGGGAGCCAACTCTTAACATTTATCTATCTTGATAGTATAGCTAAAATTTAATCTTGGTAATATCAATAAGTTAAATTTAAGGATGTTTTTATATCACAAAATGAAAAACTGTTGGTGTTGGGGAGACTCTTTATCTCTGAGTTCAATATTGTCTCATCCACCAAGGACTAGAGTTGATTCGATCAATTTGAGAAAGCTGATATCCACGTGTCTCACCCCAAGAAAGCCTACCACGTAAATTAAAGGATTCACAAAACCTACAACCCTCACAACTTCATTCCTCTCTATAGATAATGAATTGTAAAGATGACGCACACATCAGCAACCAACCTCTCTCTTTTACCAGGCCCAATCCCTTCCCTTTGAGATTGGCGTCGAAATCCAGCCACTAGCAATAACAATATTCTTCAAATTCTCTTTACCAATTATTATAATTAAATACATTTTTATAAATTAATGTAATGTTTATTTAGATCATTTTTAATCAATTTTAATTATACAAAAATTTATATTTGATATAGCAATATTATGTAACAAATTATCAAACTATATTTTACATAATGTTATCTGAATTTAATAATACAAACACATTAAGAAGGCCTTTAAATCATATAATGTTTTATTATAAAGAGATGTTATATTAACAGAAAAATAAATCATCTTGAAGATTACTGTGAATATTTAAGAAATGTGTTTTGTTAGTTCGAATAAATGGGTGAATAATATGCTTTGTTAAGAGGATAAATTGGTAGATATATTATATATATTAATAAATCGAACTCTTTTCCAAATATTAATATAATATTATTTTTAAATTATTTCTTTTAACCTCTTATATTTGAAATTTTGCTAAAACACCCCAATCATATTAAACTTTAATTTGTAGCAAAATCACATCCACCCATCCTATGCCACTGTCGACAGCCAGCCACCATCGCCAACCGTTATCGATAGTCGACGGAATGACGCACGACTAGCCGTATATGGCCAGTCGTGTGTCGATAGTCATTTCACAACCATATCTTTGATCGTGAAATGGTCATAGAAACAATTAGATCTGACCAAAAAAAGGCCTTATTGGTGCACGACTGGCCAGATCCCACCAGTCGTGCGCTATTATGACGATTGACGTCGGCGGTGGTTGTGGGTGGATGTGTGTATTTTATTAACTTTTAAACTTTTTTGTAGCTGAAGTGTTTTAGCTAATTTCTCAAATGTAGGGCGTTAGATAATTATTATTTGGTAGACATGTAAGAGTAAAATAAAATTAGATTGCCTAATAATCTTTTAATAACATCCAAGGTATCGGATTACCCCTTACATGACCAACCGTAAATACTATTTACAATGAAAGTTATCCATAATATTTTATTACTTGCAAAACAAACATAATAATTTTACAAAATAAATGAAGATTACTCAATTATCTTATATGCCTTAATCCAAACACATCCATTAAGTATTATTACTTTAAGAAAAAAAAAAATATTGTTTAATATCATTTATCAATCGTGTACAAAAAGTTATTTTTAATGCAAATTAACATCGTGTATGAATAATTTCAGGTAATTGGGCAAACCATTCTCTTTTGTGATGCTTGATTTTGAAACCAACTATTTGTACTTGAGAATGCTGAGCAGGCTCAGAAGTCACGCGTGATAAGAAGTATTTAGTTGATTGGTGTTTTGGTGGGGGGGGGGGGGGGGGGGGGGGTGAAGAACAATGTTTAAAGTGGTTCGGATGCTCACAACGCGAGCCGAATTACGTCCACTGTATACTTGTATTAATGAGTGAAGTTAGATCACTTCAGCGAGCTGAATTATAGCTTAGAGAATACAAGAGAAAGAGGGAGAGAGTATGTTATTCCAGAGTTGAAAGTCAATCCCACAATAGGAGGACGTCATCTATTTTATATGGGTGAACCAGAGTAATATTACTAAATCTGCAAAGGTGTAATGGCCGTGCAAATCCAGCTTCTGCAGCCCATTGCTCATTTGCCCGATTGATTTCCCTTGACTCATGCGGGATTGGACACGTGGACCGTTTCCAACCATACGCCAACTGACGTTAGCACCTACCACACTGGCAAGCATACCATCACGTCATTACGCAATGTAACCACCTGAACGGTTTATACCTTCTCAAGCTCTGACCACCCATGCTGACAGGGCTCTACATCAGTCCTACTTTTCTAGGCATATAACAAATATATTTATAGAGGTTGAGAGTAGTGATTTGGGTTTAAATAGTCCTCCAAAATAATTTGATATATTTTAAAGAAAAAAAAAATAGTTTAAAGTGATAATTAAGAAATAAAAATTATTCTGGTTTCCACTTCAACGGTTGGATACTCTAATTGGACCCTTGATAACAAATCTTGGTCCCAATAGTTTTTTAAGGCAATCGAGTAGGTATCAAATCAATGTTCCTTGTGTTAATAAAACAAATATTTTGGTTTAAAAAGAACAGGCGAACCTCCCCATATGGGATTTTTTTTTTCCTATTTTGGTTGAAAGTCAATATTGGATCATAGCGACACGCAAGTTGTTAAAAAGAATATGTTTTAATGGCCAAATGAAGTTTTAAGGGTTTTTTTTTTTTGGTTTTTTTTTTTTTTGTTAATTTCCAATATTCCCGCACATAAAACTATTAATTACCTGAATAAAAATTATGTACACTAACTAATATTTAAGCTAACCAAATACTAATATTGAAATTTTAAAATTTCTTCAAAATAAAAAATTCGAATTTTCAATGTTAATACTTAATTAATTAGTACAATACCATTATCTAATTACCTACTCTGACTGCATAACTTTTTTTTCTTTCTTAGAAAAATGTTGTTGAAAGATATTAACAAGATATGTAGAAACTATATATTGAAATGGATCTAATCTATGTATTTCAAGGACAAATTAAAAATATAAGTTATTTGAATTTGATTATGTTTGTTTGTTTTCTGACTGAGTTCAATACAACAATTGATTACAGCCTTAACACTCTGTCGGCCACACACGCGCGTCATATACCCACAATCACGATGGTACTATGACATGCGCAAATTTAACTACAAAGAAAAAAAATTACAGTTTTTCACATTAAAGGTTTATGGTAATTATTTACTTGTGAATCTTTTGTTTGTTGAGGAGAAGATTTATCCTCCATAGTATGCAAGATTTCACTAGCAGAAGGCCGTGAATGGGAGCCTGTCGAAGGCAAAGTTCAGAGATTGAAGCATGGGTCCTCGCCTCTTCCAAGTCACTCCCCGCCCAACCGTGATGCACCATTCTTTTACTTTCTTGCTTTCACATTCAAGACATCTTTCAGACGGCTGCTGCTCAAGATGTCAATAGTTGACCTCTTTCGGGCAAAAAGCCGCCATCCCCGTTACAAGTTTCCAAAAGGATACCTCCATAGCTTGTAAATATCATTCTCTTTGAGGCTATCCAGTTTCTCAAGTAGTGAGGTCTGTGTAACCTGGCGAACCCATATCACTTGCTTGGTCCTTGACGTGTCGGCACACGAGAAGAAAACCCCAGCTTTGCAGCACCAAAATCACAGAGCTTGCAGTTGAAATACTCGTCCAAGGATGTTTGAAGATTTGATGTCACCGTGTACGATGTCAGGGTGCATTTCTCATGGTAGATACTCAATTGCTTTGGCAACCTGGAAAGCTATTGCCATACGTTTTTTCCAACGAAGTATTGCTCCCATCCTTTTGCTTCCTCCATGAGCTTCTCACATCAAGCTCCCCTTCGGCACGATTCAAACACAAGCGCTTCACTGCATAACGATAAGGACACCGTGGCATCAATATATAACTCAAGAAACCAATAGACTAAAACCATAGATGCTTTGCAAATATATATATATATACATACCTTAATCGTTACAGTAGCCGAGAAACTGTTACAATATTTTCGTGGCAAAGGCGGAGCAGGATATCTAGTTTTTTCTTGCTGGAGACCTGATAGAGAATCTTGATTGCCCCTTGAGGTGAATGGAACCAGTAAACGGCTACAGATAGACGTTACTAAACCCTCCTGAATTTCCTAATCACTACCGAAAAATTATTGGTGATGTTCTCAAATGTCGTCCCAACTGTATTTCTTTGCGGAAGAACCTCACATCCTCCGCCTTTTGATAACCAACGATCCAACTTGATTATTACTGTGGTACTGACGTCTCAATTTTTGATCCTGAACAATTGGCGAGAAGGCCAGTACAAACAGTAAGACTAGTAAGAGAATAAAACAAGGAAACAAGGCGGGGCTATGAGGGTCAAAGTTGTGGATTTAAAAGAAGATATTGTCGGTGGATAATTATTAAGGAGTGAGATAGCGGTAGGACCAAAAGAAAAAGCGGTAGCCTTAGCGGGTATGGGGTGGGAATCGAACGCCCAGAAGGTGAGTTGAGAAAACAAGAGAATTAACAACACCAAAACCTGGAGACAAATAGACCACAGTAGCGGAGGAGGAAGTCTTGAAATTGAAACACTCGCTCTTTCCCCTTTGTTAGATGTCAAACCTGGAGGGACACCGACAGGCATGGAATCCTCTTCGATCTATCTATTAGATACAGAACAGAAGAAAGGGTATAGGCAAGAGATTTAAATAAGACGGACATTGGATCACGAACACACACAATTAAAGAAATCATTTTTCTACATTATTTTAATCGTGATGTTATTAACTTAAAAAGAAATTTCTAGATGTATCCGAGTCGTTCATGAGTCTATCTCAGATGGGGTGGATAGATAGTAGTTTTCAATCTTCTTAAACACGTGGCTTCTTTGGCAATGGTTCCACTTACTAATTTTAGATTAATAACATAACCAAGAACAATTTGAATCTCAGAATTATATAAAATATAACATAAAACATTGTGATAGCAAAACAACTAGGCGAATGGTTAATCACACTTGCGCATTCACATCGTTTTAGTTTGACATGAATGTTGGTGTGCCATCAATCATTCTTTACATATGCAAATCAGACATAACAATGTATATATGACCCCACGTGTTTATTTATTATGGTCTCCCTCCAGGTCGTTACTCTTGACTTATGTATTTGATAATTTTTTTTCAATGCAGCTGCAGGCAATACACCTTTGTCACAAGTGTTACCGAATATACATAGATTATCATATTATGTATTTGTGGGAGAAATTGTCTTTTTCCGCGTGCCAGAACAGCAGACAATGAAGACCCGAGTCATTGTTCCATGCCATCTTGACATGAACCAATTTTGGCGAGTCTCTAATTTATATAAAAGATCTTAACTATATGTTATATTTGGTTATCATAAATTAATCAATACTATTATTTTTCTATTGCCTTCCGGTTGGAAAACTTGACAAATACACCCCTGTGATCCTAAGTACAACCCCGTGATCCCTTGCAGGTTTGAAAACCTGACAATCACACCCTTAACAACTTATAACATAATGAGAGGTGGAGAACAAAGAATATGAAAATGCAGAAAAGGAGAGAACAATGTATATTTGGAATCAAGATCGGAAATGACCATGAAATTGCCAACATAAAAGAACATTTACGAGGATTAGATGACAACATTTTGTGCTTAAAGAAAAAATGGGAAAGGGGTAAAACAAACCTACTGATGCCATAAGAGCAGCCCCCGTTAATCCTCCCAAAAGGGAACCCTTGCTCCCTGATTTTGCAACTACATGCAAAAGAAAAAAAAAAAATTGACCTTAACTTAGAGAGGCAATGCATAGCAATTCAGGATATACGTAAAGAAAGAAAGAAAGTATAATGTAAAGGCAAAGAGACCGCCACCCAGAAGCAGGACCCTATATGAGGCTGAGGTGACAGGAGCGAGCCCTGCCACCACAGCCAAACCCAGTTGTGATTTACAGCAGAAACACCGCCGGGCACCAAAGTTACATTTCCCATGACCATTCCTTAAATATGCAGCATTAGAGATGCTTCGAGAGAAACTCATTAGTCATTACTGGTATATCTAAACTCTTCATATCATAATTCGAATCTGAAAGTTTTGTATTTTGATCCGAAAAGACCTTAGCCGGGGCCGCTGCCGAAATCAGTACACAAGTGAACGACATCCTCAGTCTTCACAGTCTTGCACTTGCTCAACATTCACACAGCTGTGTCAATTCAAGCCATTTCTTCTAATTCTAACGCTTAAATGGGCCATCAGTCCAATCAAGATCGGCCCAATATAGTTTAATTGAAAGGTTAGGCGGTTTAACTTAAATTTTAATAAAAATTCATAATCATCCATCTACTCTAATCTAATACTCCAAATAATTGACACAAAAAATTAATTTGGTGGATCAAAGAACATCTTACATACCTAGGTTGTTTAGTACACATAAACTAAATATTTTTAAAATAATTTTGCAATCAATATTAAAAAAAAAATCTGTGGTTTTATTGATTAGAATCTCTATTTACTTTTAGTATTATTCTATTGATTTAGTGTTAGAATTATGAAATTTTGAATTTTTTTTATTGAATATATTTAATAGAGGTTGAGAGTAGTGATTTGGGTTTAAATAGTCCCTTCCAAAATAATTTTATATATTTTAAAGAAGAACAATATAAATAGTTAAAAGTAATAATTAAAAAATAAAAATTATTCTGGTTTTCACTTCAACGGTTGGATACTCTAATTTGACCATTGATAAGCAAATCTTGGTCCCAATAGTTTTTATAAGGTAATAGAGTAGGTATCAATATCATGTTCCTTGTGTTAAATAAAAACAAATATTTTGGTTTAAAAAGAGCAGGCAAGACCTCCTTTATATGGGATTTTTTTTTCCCGTATTTTGGTTGAAAAGTCAATATTGATATCATAGAGACACGACAAGTTGTAAAAAGAATATGCATATTAAAGTCGGATGAAAGTGTGAAGTTATATAGATTGATGTGGCCGATAATGGTTCGAGGGCGATTTTAGGGTTCTTTTGTAGGAAAACCGTTGGAAGTTGGTTCAAAGGAAGGGGATAATGAGGAAGTTGGCAGAGATTTGCCTGATTTTAATTTGAACTGAGGGCATTGATTTGTTAGTTGAAAAATCAAGAGTAACGGTGAATTGGGTGGTGAGGGGACATTGTAGAAGAGGTTGGTCATGGGCGGCAGAATGAAAATGTTGAGGAGGAGGACCCTGTACATGTTCCCGTAGATGTAGAGATTCTTTTAAATAAAAATTATGCAGAAGGTGTAGTTTGTGAGGAAGAGAACTCTATGTCGTTTATGTAGGTTCAGAGAGGGGCAATTGCAGGTAGTAGTGAATAGCTCAGTTTTATGGATGGATCGGAGTTGCATATAGGGTATTATTTGACAACAAAGAGAAAGTGGTGAGGAAGCTAAAACTTGTTGCGGTGAGAGATAATTTTGAGGTCCATCTCCAAAAGAGATTCAAAGACTTGTGCGCACAGAGTTGGGATGTGTTGTTAGTTACTGGAAATGCTGAAAAGGAGACAACGTGCACAAGATTTTGTGAGGGGCACGCCGGAGCCCAGGTACGCAGTATTAGAAGCGACCGTATATGTTTGAGTTGACAAACGAAGGTAGCAAGACGGCTTTGAAGTGGGACAGGAATATGATGTTTAAATATTTTTTGTTGCTTACGGTTCTGCTATAAGGGGTTTGTAAACATGAGAAAGTGTTGGTTGTTGATGGTTACTTTTTGACGGGAAAGTATGGAGGTACATTGTTGGTGGCCATTGCACAGGACAACGAGAATCAACATATCCTCTTGCATGGTGTGTGGTTGACTCTGAGAATGCAAGTCGTGGACTTGGTTTTTTCAGCAATTACGTACGATAATGCCTTGCCAGCAACCTTGATTGCAGATGCCTCCTCTGCCAACCCGCCTTTGAGAAGTTTTCAAATTCTGTTTGCAGGAACTTATCTGAGATCATTGTTGGTACCATGCCTTGCCAGCAGCCTGATTGTAGATGCCTCTCTGCCAACCAGCCTTTGAGAAGTTTCCTCCCATTGTTTGCTAGGAACCTACAAAATTATCCGGCACACACCTGCAACCACGTAGCTTTTGTAAATAAAAAAAAAAAATCCAAAAATTTTGGAGTGCAAGATTGAGAAGTTCACTTAGTCCGTCTCTTTCGGTAAACTCGTATAAGATGACACCTGAACATCAGCACCATAACCCAATTATTAACATCAACATCAATAAACTACAATATTCAAAGTCAACTTCCATATCTTTTGATTAGGTTCTGGTCACTCAAACGGATCCATATGCCCCTGGAAGTACTCAACAGCCTAGCGTCCGACAGTTGCTCATTGTTCATCTTTAGTCTTATAAAGATTAAAGAAATGAAAGGGATTACAATTCAAAATCTTAAATGAAATGAGTGGACTGGATTGAATCAGCGGTATCTTGGTTGCATTTTTCTTGGAGGGATTTTCTTCTTTTATGCCGATATGCAAATGAAACCCTTCATAGCACCGCAAAGGTCTGCGTAAGCCTCTCAATCATTTTGTTCTGCTTTAGGTGCATTGGGGGGGGCTGCAGTTGTCGACTCTGAAAGAATGGTTTTATGTGAAGAAGAGGTCTTTATAAAGAATCAGAGCCTATTCTGTACCAGGATGAAAGAAGATCGGAGTCGTGAAAAGGAAAAGCTAAGACCGGTTATGCCGAAAGTAAAGAGCTGGTATTTCTCGCCTGGGGTGATCCGAGTGAGGAAGATTTGGAGATTGAATGACTTGCTGGGTATTCCTTATTATAGATAGCACACACAAGAAGATGGGTAGCTTTGGGATTGGTCATGGTCAAGAGCCAAGACCTATTAGGCCGAAAAGACTTGATCACCAAAGTGCTCAAACATCCCGCTATCATGTAACAGCCAACGGAACAACAATGACAGTGGCTCCAACCGATCTCCAACTGCTTGTCTCGACAAATAGTTGGGTTGCAGTTAAGGATCTTCAGCAACCCTCATCTAGATGCGCGACAACTGTATTTAGTGCATATCTCTGACGTTGATGATGCAGTAGGCTCTTTTAACCTTGCCCAACTGTGGCCCTATTTGGGCCTTTCCCCCCGTACATAATGCATAATCCTGTCATCAAACTTAAAATCGTCAGGGATGCAGTCTGAGTCTTCTGGGGCCAATCTTTTTCGCTTGGCTCCTTTTGCTGCACCTTTACCAACGACCTTTTTAATTAAATTGCGAATGTCGAAACAAACATTTGGCCAAAAGCCACATCGGTGAGGCACAGTCGGTATACAATAGATCACCATTACGGTCTGTGTTGCCTATCAGTGTAATACCTCATGATGTGCTGCATTAATTAAAAACAAAATGATAAGTATGGAAAACATAAGAAAATTAAGGAAAATAAGCGAAAATGACTCATCGGGTCCTCAAGCCACTGCCCATCGTCAACAACTATTCAAACCATTCCTGATGATAATCTCCTGTCTTACACTTTACATGGGATCACTTCCTGATTCATTGTAATAGGCATAGAAGAGTTTTTTCTTTTCCTCCTCTATTGGCCTATACAAATCGACTTTGAGTCATTTCTGCTTGCCCACTCCTACCCTCCTCCATTATACATCCCCACTTCTCCACCAACCTCCTTAACTCCTCCATTTTTGCTTCTTCCTATTTGTTTCTTAATTTTCTTCTTCTTCCATGTGTTACCACGTGTAAGGCAATTTGACAAACTTGCTCTTTCGACTCTCTCTTTTCAGCCTAGGTTACACTTCAACTGCCTTTAATACTCCACCAACTTCTCCTCCACCGTACCAATTTCAGCCACTTTATCCACTTTCTCTCCCACTTTTTCATCCGCTCTTCTATTTGGAAACCTGTCATAAACGGTTATTGTAAAACTCTCAAACAGGCCGTTATGAGGTTAACACCTCATTCTCCTAACGCCAACGTCTCGGCAAAGCGGTACCTGTTGTACGGTTTGCTGAGGCATACGAACCTCTTCTCCCTCTCCTCCTCCTCCTCCCTCCCCCCGTCGATTGGAGCTTCATCATCCTCGGCGTCAACCACGTTCTCAAGCAGTGACCCTGCAACTGCCGTCACATGGTGACCCCTTCTAAGTCCTGCATCAGGCGGTCTACCATTTCCCTTTCACCTCATTGCTTTGAAAGATGTGACATACCTCCGCTTCACCCCCAGTAGCAGTGAGAAAGGGAAGGACGACTCCTACAATAAGAAGGACATTTTAAAGCAACGCATATTCAAAAGCTTAATCATTTAATCTTACCCCAGTCGCTTCAATTTCAAGTCTATGTGGTCGTAATCCCAATGGGTCAATTCTGGACATGCACAGCAACATCTAGGAAAGCTCGTGTCATACATCCGAACTCTTCCCCCTCCCCCCGCCTTCGTGAAGACAGGGACGGCCTCATACACAAGCCTACATTGTAAAAAATAGTATATTCATAATTCAAACACATATATTACAAAAAATATAACAAAAAGCTATTAATATTTACCTGCATTGCCCATGGGAAGCCAAACAAATGTACGTGCTCGGCTTATCCTTCCGACCCCCTTGGGAGTGCTTTAAAGCCAGTTTTTCCCTTGTAGGGAGTCCATGGTTCGCTTAAATGATACCCATCCCCACGAATAAGAATTAAAGAAGTCCAAGTTGCTTGCAAACTCACTCAATCTATATCAACGACTTTTATTGGTCACCAGCCATTAGGATCGAATGTAAGAACAATACCAAGCACAGTTTGAACTTTTTGGATCGGTAAACCGAAGTCTCTTATAATCTTCTCTAAATTCCTGTATAGACGCTTTCCCCTGCAAAACCTTCTCAACCAACCTTACGGCTGCCACCCATCTCCTTTTGCCTTGCCTCCTCCTCATCTGGATTTCCCACATCTTAAGCTGGTACACACAATATTCCATCATCCCAAAACGTAGTGGCTTTCCATCCACCACGAACCACATTTCTTGCTTTTTTTGGCATTTTACGAGTGCAATAACTATAATGCACTCCCTACCCCCAGAACGCCTTTTTCCAATTTGCTCCGATTTTCAAAAACTGACTAAAACAAATTCTTTGAATTGTCGTTGACCATTCCTCAATCCATCTAAAATCCTTTATCTTCAAAAACATCCATCGACCTGATTGTCACCCTTACAAGGAAGTACGGTACATTTGCTACAATGTCCAACCCGTACTCTTATAGTTTACAGTCCGCACAATCTGTACAATCGATATAAACAAAAATCAGCAACAAAATAAACCAAAACAACTAATAAACAATATATCAGCAACAAAAATTACCTCTGTGGTCGCTTAAGCGATTTCGGAGCTTAAGAGATCTTGATTCTGCCCCGTGCAGATCTCTTAAGCGATTTGAAATCGCTTAAGCAACCAAGAGTAAACTGAATGAATCGCTTAAGCGATACAAAAGATCGATTAAGCGATCTTAGATCTGGGCAGATGATTTTGCCGCACAAGATCGCTTAAGCGATGTGGAATCGCTTAAGCGACCAACAGTTAGATGAATCTTAAGCCATAAAAAATATCGCTAACCGATCTGGAATCACTAAACGACAAGAGTAAAGATGAACGCTTAAGTGATCTAAATCTGGGCAGTGACTCTGCCTTGGACAAGATCGCTTAAGCGATCTGGAATCGCTTAAGCTACCATGAGTAATAGAGATGAAATGACGCTTAAGCGATCTTAGATCTGGACAGATGTTGATTCTGCCTCAGACAGATCGCTAAGCGATCTGAAATCGTTTAAGCGACCATGAATAAAGGGATGAATCGCTTAAGCGACAGTACAGAGCAATACACCCACAAACAAATCGTACCTTCTTCGTCGGCCTCCTCATCGCCTGCATTCTCTTCGGCCTCCTCCTCCTCGCCGGACTCCTCCTCTCGCCTGAATTCTCGTGGCCTCCTCTCTTCTAACCGTTTGCTTCTTTCTCTATTGTTGTGCCGCCGTCGTTCCTCTGACTGTGGACCACCTTCACTGATCAGATGATCCATGAAGCAGCCATTGAACTGCTTGCGCCATTGGACTCTAGGATTCCAAGTGGCATTGGGTTTTCGTCCTCATTGTGAATGTCAGCCATGGTTTGGATTGATTTGGTGTGAAAAAATTGCAATTCGATCGAAAATCTAGAATGTATCGCCGGAAATCGCAGAGATTCGTTTAGGGTTCAAGATCTATTTTAGGATGAATTTGGTGTGAAAATTTGCAGTTTCGATAAGAAATCGCAACTGTATCTCCAAAAATCGCGACTGTATTCGTTTAGGGTTGAACAAATTGATTTTGGATTGAATTGGTGTGAAAATTTGGAGTTGGATCGGAAATCGCACAGTCTCCGTTTAGGGTTCAAGAAATCGATTTTTTCCTCATCAGTTTCGATTAAGCGATTGAATGGGTGGGGTGAACTTTTAAATTTCAAATTTTAAAAACTTTCATTAATTATGATTTTTCCCACATATGTTTAATCCTTTCATTTTAACCATTTTACATGTTTATGAATCTTAACTGTGCCACGTCAGCCTCTAAATTAAAAAAAAAAATGAAAAAAATTTTCAAGGCCATTTTGTTAAATTGAATCTTGGGATGGCCGAGGAGTTAAATTTTCTCCTCAGTGTTCTATTCTTCAATCCCAATCGATTCCACTTCTCATCAATTTCCCTCAGTTTCCCTTTCCCCAAAGACCTCAACGCCTCTCTCCAACCAAATTCAATGGCAAGTACTTGGAAAATTCACCCACTGTGCTTGGTAATCTCCAAATTCACCACTTTTTACGCTCTGTTCGTTCACATTCTAGCTTCAACCAATGCCACATTTTCTTCATGTTCTTCTTTATCACTGGACTGCCGGTCTCCAAGTCTCTTGCTTTTTCGCTTGATTTGCTTGCCTCATAATTTGCGGGCAATCTTGAAGAGCTTTTGGTCATCTAGGGTTTGTTAGAGTAGATGCCCTGAGCCAATCAATTATTGTAGAATTGACTCTTTGTAATAATGTTCATTAATCAATAATAAAAGATTTTATTCTATATGCGGTAAATCATTATTATAGCAATATGTATTGATATATGTCCTTAGAATGTATGAACCGTGACGAGGGTATCAAGTGTTTCAAATCTTGATAGTGAGAACCCTATGAGCACATATAGTGGCCATTCTAGAAACGTCCGTAGCCCAGTATCATTCTGAAGGAAGGGCACAGATAACGGTAAGGCTATCATAGTGTTGAACGACCCTATCGAAAGGCATGACTGATCTCACTTGTCAAGGTTGTTTGGTGACAACCTGGTGCAACACCTGGGTGCTTGCTTTAGGCAAATACACACACAGCAAGTTCACTGGAATGACCCATCAGAGGATTCCATATGGATGATAACCCAAGTGTCTATGAAACAAACTTCTAACGAATGGTGGTGCATGTGATCCTAGAATTGAGATCACCGGAGCGCCTTGGTGACCGATTGGTGCAGTTTGACACTAACATAACGCAGTTTATTCAGAGTGTCAATATGGTGGTGATGACTGCATCAAGAGTGTATCAAGACTATGGTGAGTTGACAGAGGATTCATCACTCCCGGGTACAGGAGAAGTTATCTCACGGGGCAATTCAGTTATGGCAATGACACTAAAACTGTGGCTACAGTGGGATTGAGTTGTTGCTCTACCAGTTTATAATACAGGGCATTGGTCCAGAAACTGAATACATAATATGAGAGTAACGAAGGTTGACAATATTTCTATGCCTTCATCTCGTCGAGAAACGTATGATGAAATGATCAAATTGTACGGTAACCATATCATTGACAGGTAGCTACTTTGTTGAATCCGAATCTATCGGGTGGCCATGATGTCTTGCTAGGGGCCAATCTTGGTCTGTGTTAATCGGATATTATACACTGCCGGTTGATGAGGAGCCTAAGGGTCACACCATAGAAGATAATTTAAGACTCAAGAAGAAAGAAGGGCGTTTTCGTCTTTTAGGTGAAAGGGGATTTTGGTAATTTCACAGTGCAATTAAATTTGCTGAAGGTCGTAGCCTTTATTTAATTAGAAAAATTAAATAAGTGAAATTACGTTTAAATATGTGTTCACATATATTAATTAAATCATCATTATTGAATGTATAGATTAAAATATATTAATTGATTTATTGAGATAATGATGAAATAAAAATTAAATATCTAATTGGGAGTGTTTGGTAACATGGGGTGTTGAGTTGGAGCCAAGCCTATTCCATATGGAATAGGGTAACTAATTTTATAAAAGAAAAATGTTTCTTTGTAAAATATATGACTTTTCTTATTTCATTCTCTTGAAAACCAAAACAGCAGCCCCCTTTTCTCCCACTGCAGAAACCCATTTTGCTAAAATCCATTCATTTTGATTTCATTCTTCTTTAATCTTAAAGCCAAAGAGGATCTAACAAATCCCTCTTGGTTCTTTGTGATTGTCTTCATGTAGACTAGTCGGTTCGATCCTACGCTTGAGTCGGTAGCAAAAACGTTCAAAGACAAATATGGTGGAGCCTCAAACGTGCGTATAATTCTCTAACTCATGATTAACCTTTTTGTGTAGATTTTACTTAATATAAATTGTAAATTATAACCTGACTTGGCTCATGTAAACGATCCTTGTATTATTATTTTTTGTTTCCGCTACGTTATGGATCATTACTAACAAGGTTTTGATGAGAGAAGGTTGCAATCTGCGGAGCTTGTATGTGATTTGTGACTGGGTGAAATTTGAGTGAGTGCCGAGTTGATGCGGTTGAGGTTTCGGGATCGACAGTGATTTGAGGGGATGATGGGGTTGACTTGATGAGTTTTTCGGGTTTTGAGAAGACGAATCTCGTTTGAGTCGGTGACAGGCAGCCACCGCCATTTTGGGTGGCCAATGACGACGACGGTGGCTGCCTCGTCTGATTTGGAAGGAATGGACATTGTTGGTTAACGAGTGGATATGGGTAGTGGTGACATTGTTTTGAAGCGGTTTGTAAGCTCTCTTGATGTCGAGGTATTTTGACTATTTTTTTTTTTTTTTAATATGTTATGTGCACTAATCAAAACCATAGTAATAACTAACGTGATAGACCTCTCTTATTAAGTCAGTTTTCTCAAAAACAAAAAACAAAAAATTCAAAATTTCGATTGTTAGTACTTGGATTAGTATAATTGATTAATACATATAACAATACTCTTTCTTTTTTTAATTTAGGTTAAATAAATAATTTAATTAATAAATTATTAATTATTAAATGATGTGAAAAGTGGTGATATGGCAATTGACGTGCAAAACCACGTAGCTCTTTCGTTTGGAAGTCTAGCATTTCTCTATGTTTAAACACTAAACGGCAAACTCTTACAAAACCATGTTCTGTTCTTCTCCTTCACTTCTCAATCTCCTTAAAATCCGTGAACTCAACTCGAACTCAATATGGCTTGTCCAAGTTTCACTCTTTCTCCTTCTCCAAAACTGCTCACAACAACAAGAGTTCTTTTCAAATTTAAGCCTTTGTTTCATCAAACAGTAGCAAACACTCTTTCTCTTTGAAACCCCACTTGAGTTTCACCTACTCATCGTTCTATCTCAATCACAGCTTCTTCAGCCCACTCACGTGTCTTTCGCAGAAATCAGACGTCATTGCTGTTGATGCACCCAGAAACATGGTAAGCCGCTGGAACGTGATTTTTCTGGGTATTGATATATTTTTTTTTACTTTTTTAATCTTTAAAATTGATGGGTGTTGTTCTGTGGTTTTATAATCTTTGTTTGTGAAGTGGGTCAGTTCTTGTTTGTAAAGTTTATAATTTCCTGGCGATGGGAAAGCTACTTTATCCTATATAAACCCGGTAAGGTTGCTGTAAGCGTTTAGGTAACACATAAGGTGATATGCTGTGAAATATGAATGTTTGAAATCATGTTTTGTAGTAACATGCAATGGTGTGGGATAAAAGATAGCATTTTGATGTTGTAATTTGTCTGGTACATTATAAAGCCAGTATTGTAACACACTTTAGCAATAAGAAGAGTTAATTTGTTGATTCCTATCAACTTTTTGCCAGTTTGAAATTATGGGAAGGAATTCGTTTGAATTTAGGATTGTTGGATTTGCGGGTCCATGTGGGTACGTGATATGTTGATGAATATATGTTGTATTGGAGGTTGAAGCAAGGAAGATTATAAGCAATGCAGTGAGTATAGTAGTGCTATAAACCAATTGCAAATTGTGTTCCTGTTTTGTGTAATTCATTGATGAATAGGAATCAGATAAAAGATAGAATAATATGTTAAAGGATGATGTTGTTATTGGTTATTTATGGATGGAGTAATTCTTTGATTTTTTTTTTTAATGGTGCAGAGGAGAGGGTGGTTGTGCTAGTTATTGGTGGAGGGGGGAGAGAACATGCCCGTGTCTGCTTTGAAGCGATCTAGCTCTTGTGACTCCGTATTTTGTGCACCTGGAAATGCGGGGATATCTAGCTCAGGGGGTGCAACTTGTATTCCTGATCCTGATGTTTTGATAGTGAAGTTGTAGTTTCATTCTGCCGGAAATGGGTGGGGACTAGTTGTTGTGGGACCGGAGGCTCCTCTGTTGCAGGTCTTTCCAATGATCTTGTAAAAGCTGGAATTCCTACTTTCGGCCCTTCATCAGAAGCTGCTGCTTTGGAAGGTTTAAGAACTTCATGAATAATTTGTGTGACAAATACAGGATTCGTACCACTAAGGTTTGTGTTTTTTCTTTGGTCTCGATTAGGAAGTTAGTTATGAATTATGATCAGATCAAGAAAGTGACTGTGACTAGTCCTGAATGTACCATCCTGTTCCACTATTCTGCCTTTTGTCGGCCAAACTAAAAATCTTTAAGTTCATGGTTGTCTTTTTCTTCCTTCATCACAGAGAAATCTTTTCCTGATGCTTTGATTTGTTGCTGCAGGATAAAACTACAGAGCCATCTGCTGCAAAGAAGTATATTCAAGAGCATGGGGCACCTATTGTTGTTAAAGCAGATGGATTAGCTGCTGGAAAAGGAGTCATTGTTTCTATGACACTGAGGAGGCATACGAAGCTGTTGATTCAATGCTTATTGAAAATGTTTTTGGTTCTGCTGGGTGTTGAGTCGTTATCGAAGAGTTCCGAAGGGGAAGAAGCATCCTTTTTGCCCTTGTGGATGGAGAGAATGCTATACCTCTAGAATCTGCTCAGGACCATAAAAGAGTTGGATGTGTGATACAGGGCCAAACACTGGTGGGATGGAGGCTACTCTCCAGCACCAATCTTGACCAAAGAACTAGTCTGTGGTCTGGAATCTATAATCCTCCTACCGTGAAAGGAATGTCAGTAGAGGGATGTAAATTTGTCGGTGTCTTATATGCTGGCTCATGATTGAGAAGAAGTCTGGCTTACCTAAGCTAATTGAGTACAATGTGCGATTCGGAGATCCAGAGTGTCAGGTTGTTAAAAAGTATCCCAGCATAATTTCTTAATATGATCCGCTCATAATTTAGATATTGATTCAAATAGAAGTTATTTCTTGCGGAGTTGTTCATGCCATCTATTGATGTATATGGGTTGGTGGTGAGATTTCTATATAGGTGGTTTGTAACAATGGACAAGGTTGCAAGAGGAGAGTTTAACGACCTATGAGATGCATGATATTGTTTTTCGTACCAAGGTTTCTTGTTCTATTTTAATGATTGGCAAGTGGTTGGGTAATAATAATATCTAGTTTGCACTTTATGGTGCTCGTGCTATAAGGAGGCAACTGACCATCTTTTGGGTTCATTGCATGTTATAGCCAAGAAAGTTCAGTTTATGAGCATAAATGATGATATAATTTGATGTGGATTTCTCTTAACCATGCTTATTACCCATTAATGGTGCACAGGGATTGATGGTTCGCTTGGAGTCTGATTTGGTACAAGTTCTGCTTGCAGCATGTAGAGGAGAGCTAACTGTGTGTGACGCTAAATTGGTCCCAGCTCTGCCAGGTGGTCGTAATGGCAAGCAGGGTTACCCAGGATCCTACGAGAAAGGCACCATGATAGGAAATCTCGGAAGAAGCAAAACAGTTACTCCATCTGTCAAGTATTCCATGGAACTGCACTTGATTCTGATGGCAACTTCATTGCCACGGAGGCCGTGTTCTTGGGGTTACTGCAAAGGGGAAGATCTTGAAGAAGCACGGATAGAGCTTATCAGGCTTATAGGAAGTTAATGGCCAGGAGGGTTCTACGGCGGATATTGGATGGAGAGCACTCCCAAAAGCAACTTGCCTCACAAGGGTAAATTTATGTCCAAAAACTAGGGGTGGTCATTGAGGACACATATCATTCAATGTTAACTGTTGAAAATGGCTGATAGAGTTATCAAAATAATGTATTAAAAAGCGTTTCCATGTAAGCGAAATTTGTTACCTGAGAAGTCTTCATCTTTTTCTACTACATTAAAAGATTCAAACAAAGAAACTTAGAAACTTCTAACCAATTCAATGCACAGATCTACATGATTCACTATGTAAGGGTAGCGAGTTGACTTTTTGACCCAAGCATTGTCTTTTACACATGTATTCCACAACTATGTAAATTTTCTCCATTAATATGTAGGTAACTTGTAGTGAATTTTCCCTTGTTTTGGATTTTTATGATTAGATGAATTTTGGCTTACAAATTTTGTCATCAACTCTCATTGATAGCATTCTACATTGAATCTATTTCTTTCCTTTGTTATCCTGTTTATTTGTCAAGTGGAACAGCTTCAGGCAGTACAAGGATGGCATTTGTATTGTGTTTATGTATTGTAATCTTATGGCATTGTTTCATTTCTTATATTTGAATAGTGTTATGGTTCCACCTTCTCGATAATGTCATGATTAATTTGAAAACTTTCAGTTCTTTTTTCACATAAATTCTGCTGTTATCTGTTCTTTTTTAGTGATCCAGTTTCTCTGCTGAAAATCTTAGTGTCTGCAAAAAGGATTTTAATCCTCACCGATCGTTTGAATTATCATTTCATAGCAAAATATCTAATCTTGTTAGATTCCTCGAGGAAGCTTTTGTTATAACTTTTTTATCAGGGTAAAATGGAGAGACAGGGGTGTCCACCTTGTTGTACAGCATTTAGTCACAGCAACATGAAGTTGATTGGTACAACATTGACACATCAAAGGTTTATATTCCAAGAATTGCAGGAACTTACAGCAGGGTATCAAACTGGTAAAACACTTTTACTTAGGCATTAAGTCACATCCAGCTTCAATTTCTTGAAGATTCCACTTTCGTCTGGCGTGGGAGTTCTTGCTATTTCTGGTGATGTTTCATTCTCATGCTGAATCAGCAGTTTTGATATTCAATTCCAAGAGCTCATTGAGAGCTCGTGTCTTCTTTCCTAGAAAATGTCTAATCTTTTTCTTGCCTAAGGCTTGAACAGTTGGCACTCTAGGTTTGGATTTTGATGCCCATTAGCGAAATCTCTCAGCTTCTGGTATCTGTATAATGTTATTTGATTTTTTTCTTTCAAGACAAAAGTATTGTTTTTTTTTTTTTACATTTTAGTTTATGAATTTAGATATATCGTTCTTGTTCCAAACTTAACAGATTTTGTAACATTGATTGATTATCATTTATATATATGGAGAATAATTCTCTAGTTAAATTGTTTGGGGTTTTGGGAGGTGGGTTGTGTAGTTTTGGATTTTAAGGTTGAATTTAATTTTTTTAATAGGGTCGTTTTTTTTTTTTTTTTTTTTTTTTTTTTGTGTGGTTTTAGTTATTTTTGCGTTTTTGAAGGTTGAAGTTGATGTTTTTATGTGGATTTGGTTAGCTTTGGGTGGGTTTTTTATATTTTTTCCTTTTGTCTAATTTTAAGGCTATCTATAGGAAAATTTGTGATTGGATTTGTTCAATTATTGAATTTAAGGTTTTAAGCTCATATTTTATGTGGATTTGGTTAATAAAAAGGTTATGGAATCTGTGAATGATGTGATACTGATGAAACCACCCGATAGTGGTATACAGTAGAAAACCAAGGGAGGCAAGCAGGGGAATTTGGGCGTAACAGAAAGATTCTGATGGATGAGGTGTGAGAGTGAGGTGTAAAGGTTGAGTGAGCTGTAGAAATTGGTTATTGGGTGAACAGATGGCAGTAAAGGATGGGATAAGGGAATAATTCTGTTAGGAGGAAAAGTGAATAAAAAGGGGAGGCAATCGAGAGGATGATCATCAGAAAAAATCATAGGGAAATCGGGGGGGGCTGACCCTCGAAGTTCAGCAGGGATAGGAGTAATTTCTGTTTAATTTGTAATTTCCTTTTATGTGAGGTTGGTTGATTCCAATAATTGTCTTTGTTTCACCCATTTAATGCTTTTCTTTGTTAAATGAAATATGCAGTTTCCATTTCCATTTTAATATCGTCATTCTCTGTACGTTTGAGTTACTGTTTCTTTAATTTTGAGTTGTTGTGAAAACGTAGGGATCAACAGATACTTTCTAGGCTAAAAGATAGGTGTTTAGTTGATTAGTGTTTATGCACAAAAGGAGCTCACTAATTGGTGAGTGAGATCAATCGTGTGTTGTTTGATTTCTTTTTCATTTTTGGTTTATCTCATGTCACATACTTAGATTTTTTGTTAATAATTTTTTTTTTTTTTTTTTAAATTTTAGGTTTTGAGGAAGCTTGTGGACGATGAATCGAAGTTTCTAAATGATAAAGTGACTAAAGCTTCGGTTGCAGTTCCTGCTTAGTAAATGACTACAGAGGACAGCTACAAAGGATGCTGGTTGATTGCTGGCTTAGAAGTTTCTCGTATCATCAATGTGTCTACTGCTGTTCTTTAGATATGGTTTGAAAAGAAAAACAATGAGACTATCCTAGTTTTTGATCTTGGTGGTGGCACTTTTGATGTTTCAGGTACCGTCTTAAAGTTCTCTGTTATGTCTACTGTATTTATGCTAGGTAATAGATGTCAATACTTATTCATTCTATGCTGAGGAAGTAGTCTATGTTGAGTCAAAATTCTGTAACTTTTGTCTCTTGATTAGAAAGGTGTGTTCATACTTGAATATTTGAGTATTATCTCGTTTATTTATTATTTATTTATTTTTTTTGGAATTCTAGTGCTTGCGGTGGGTAATGGAGTGTTGAAATGTGTCACATCAGGAGATACACATTTGGGTGGGGATGACTTTGATAAGGTTGGAATCTTTGCCTCATATGCTCTATGATGTAATGGTTTTTCCTCCTCTGCAGTCTGTTTTGGTGCTGAATGGACTTACTTATCCCATATGAATGCAGAGGATGGTTGATTGGCTTGCTGCAAACTTCAAGAGAGGCGAAGGTATGGACCTTTTGATGGAAAAACAAGCTCTTCAACGGCTAACTAAGACGGCTGAGAAAGCCAAAATGGAGTTGTCATCTTTGACTCAGACAAACATCAGGTTGTTGCTTGTACTTGGATGACTCTCTCTGGGCCATGGACAGCCCCTCCCTGATGCACTTATCTCTTACTGATTTTTTTTTGTTTTGCTAGTTTGCCTTTCATCACTGCTACAGCAGCAGATCCTAAACATATAGAGACCACCATTACTAAAGGAGCTTGCAGACAAGGTTCCGCTCCAGTCAAAGAGAAGGTTGAGGCAAACTAAAGGAGCTCAAGGTTGCGATTGCATCAGAGTCAACTAAAGCAATGAAAGATGCCAGGCTCCCTAATCAATAACATGCAACTTGGTCAGTCCCTTTACAACCAACCAGGTGCCTGGCACTGAAGCTGGACTGTCAGATTCATCACCAAGGGATCTGATAGTGATGCCATGATGCAGATTTCACTGAGAGCAATGAGCAACTGCTCAGTCTTTTTGACTTTCGGTAATGTAAAAGGAATTTGATTTTTGGGGGATTGGATATGGTTTGAGCTATAATTTTTTGCCGTCGTTTTTGTTTCACGAGAAACAGATTCATATTGTTTCTAGAAATATAGAGGACGATTTAGAGACCAATTAGAGAGAATCCGTAGTAGAAAACCTGTTTCTTATTTGTGTATGTAATATTTTTTTATATAAATTTTAGTGAAATAATTATACAGCAGAATATATTTTGCAAGTATAAATCTAATTGTAAGGTGTGCTGATTATATATCTAATATTTTTTTCTGATTTTCATTTGTCATAAAAATACTTTTATGACAAATGAGGCAGCTCGATAGTGAAGAGAGAGGCAAGCAAAACCAAAAATATACATCAGAATTATAACGCCAAGTAGTACCCATATTAGTTATTTGAGTTTGATTGCTTTCTCTATTTCCATGTTGATTAATATGTTTATTAGCATGCCTTTTTAAAGTACTAGTACCATTACCTGAATCAACTTTATAAATATTTCCACAGTATTTGCATCTCGCTTTCTTGACTTGAACGCCATTTTCTATCTCGTAAAACTTGTCGAAATGCGCCCAAACGTCTGATGTGTGTCCGTCTTCGGTTTCGACAACAGTTGATGAACCTGCCTCAGCTTGAGATGAAGTTGGACGAGGACGACGATTACGAGGACAACTTCTAGAACCACCGGGAGCTGTATGGGGAGGAATCGGGGGCATATTTTGAGGTGTATCAGATTCTCAGACTGGGAAAGCTGTGGGACTATTTGAATCTCTTGCATTTACGTTAGTAAAATCAGCAGGACTAGGACTAGGATAGTAGTTTTCTTCATCATTGATATTGATGGGAGAGAAATATCTATCCATTGTAGTTGAAAAAAAAAATTGATGTAGAAGAAATAAAAAATTACAAAAAGAGAATTGGAATATGGAAATTGGAAATATGAATTGAAAATTACAAAAACTAATAAAAATTAAAATAAGAACAAATTGATAACAAAGAGATTAAGAGACTAAATGAATAATTGAGAGATTAGAGAAAATGAGAGAATGAGAGAATTTGAGTTGTGAGAAAAGATGATAGTTTAGGGCCAATTATAGAAAAAAAATGGAAAAAGAAAATGACGAAAAAGACCCATCCAACGGCTATAAAACGGCTATATTTCAAGGGTAAAAGGGTAATTGGAAAAAACAAAAAACAAAATTATTATTTTTTATTTGTTTTTCGGCCAACCCGCGAGTCAACCCGGCCGGTTGGCCGTTGGTGCAACAGCCAACCTGTCGGGTTGGCAACAGCTAACTCGTCGGGTCAACCCGGCGGGTTGGCGGTCCTTTCTCTAGAAAAGACAAAACAGTAACCGAGCCGGGAGTTGCTGAACCCGACCCGCCTTATTGGCGGTCCAGGTTGAACCCTCGTGAATGTGAGCCAAGTTAGGGTTGACCCGCCTAACCTGGCCCATTTGTTCCACCTCTAGGTTTTACTGTATTAGACTCTTTTCTATGAATAAACTATTTATAATAAAGAGTTTTGTTTAAAATGCTCTAAGTAATAGATATCACCACTTTTCACATCAGCATTTAATAATTATGAATTCTATTAAAATTATTTATTCAACCCAAATTAAAAAAAAAAAAAATTAATCAAGATACCCAACTCAGTGTTGGGGCATTTTATTAAAAGACCATTTTAACTAAAAATTTAATTAAAAGGCTATAGAGTTTGTAAATTTTAACTAAATGGCCTTGTTTTTTTTATTAAGCTTAATTAAACATGGTTAGGGAGTTAATTAGGATTAATGAATAATTGTGTAATTTTTTAAAAATTATAATAAGTCTCCAAAGAGTCGAAAATCTTGTAAACAAACCCAAACACCTTCTTCTTCTTCCTCCCGCCACATTAACACATTCCTCGGCCATTAACATCTTCTCTAACACAGATCCTCCTCCTCCTTCTGCTGCTGCTGCTGAAATTTTGTCCAGGTATGTGTGTCTCCCCTTTCGATTTACAAAGATTTAATGATGGATTGGGTTTGGGTTATGATTTTGATTTAGTTGTATAGGTTGTTGGGTTGTGTTTGATGTAATGGAAGTTGAAAGGAGTGGAATTTGTTAAAAAATTTCTTGCATTGTGGGTAGTTGGGGGTGGTAGCACCGACCGTAGGTGGAGATGATTGAAAACGTGTTTTGGATATGATGGATCGCTTAAGCGATCTGGTGTATCGCTTAAGCGATCTGGTACATCTGGTAATGTAGCAGATAGATCGCATAAGCGATCAGGTATGTGGCATAAGATCGCTTAAGTAATTTGCTAAAAGTTTGGTGTATAGCAGTAGATCGCTTAAACGATCAGTAAATGACATAATATCGCTTAAGCAATCATGCCTATCTACACTAGATCACTTAAGCGATCCATTATATCGCTTAAGCGATCATGTTTATTTACACTAGATCGCTTAAGCGATCCAGTAAACGATATACCAAATCGCTTAAGCGATACAGCAGATCTGTCAAGCACTGTGCAAATGCTTTTTAAAATATTTCAACCTTTAGTACATTAGTTAAGAATATTTTTTTTCTTGCATTATAGGTAGTTGGCTATTATTAGACATGGGACAAGTTGTTTTGGGTGTTGAATATTTTGGTGAGTGGGTTGAGGAAGAAAGTAGGTGGAAGTGGATTGGGAAGAGCAAAGAAGTTATACCAATTGCTGTGAGCACAAAGGTTAGTTTTGATGAGTTGATTGATGAAATAATTAGAAAAGGTGATTTGAGTTGCTCACGCAGTGATATAGTTGTAAAGTATGTTTTAAGCAAAGTTCCTGAACATTATAAGGTACCTCCTGCTATATTAAAGTCGGATGAAAGTGTGAAGTTATATATGATTGATGTGGCCGATAATGGTTCGAGGCCGATTTTAAGGGTTTCTTTTGTAGGAAAACCGTTGGAAGTTGGTTCAAAGGAAGGGGATAATGAGGAAGTTGGCAGAGATTTGCCTGATTTTAATTTGAACTACGAGGGCATTGATTTGTTAGTTGAAAAATCAAGAGTAGACGGTGAATTGGGTGGTGAGGAGGACATTGTAGAAGAGGTTGGTCATGGGCGGCAGAATGAAAATGTTGAGGAGGAGGACCCTGTACATGTTCCCGTAGATGTAGAGATTCTTTTAAATAAAAATTATGCAGAAGGTGTAGTTTGTGAGGAAGAGAACTCTATGTTCGTTTATGTAGGTTCAGAGGAGGCAATTGCAGGTAGTAGTGAATTAGCTCATGTTTTATGGATGGATCGGAGTTGCATATAGGGTATTTATTTGACAACAAAGAGAAAGTGGTGAGGAAGCTAAAACTTGTTGCGGTGAGAGATAATTTTGAGTCCATCTCCAAAAGAGATTCAAAGACTTGTGCGCACAGAGTTGGGATGTGTTGTTAGTTACTGGAAATGCTAGAAAAGGAGACAACGTGCACAAGATTTTGTGAGGGGCACGCCGGAGCCCAGGTACGCAGTATTAGAAGCGTACCGTTATATGTTTGAGTTGACAAACGAAGGTAGCAAGACGGCTTTGAAGTGGGACAGGAATATGATGTTTAAATATTTTTTTGTTGCTTACGGTTCTGCTATAAGGGGTTTTGTAAACATGAGAAAGTGTTGGTTGTTGATGGTTACTTTTTGACGGGAAAGTATGGAGGTACATTGTTGGTGGCCATTGCACAGGACAACGAGAATCACACATATCCTCTTGCATGGTGTGTGGTTGACTCTGAGAATGACAAGTCGTGGACTTGGTTTTTTCAGCAATTACGTACGATAATGCCTTGCCAGCAACCTTGATTGCAGATGCCTCCTCCTGCCAACCAGCCTTTGAGAAGTTTTCAAATTCTGTTTGCCAGGAACTTATCTGAGATCATTGTTTGGTACCATGCCTTGCCAGCAGCCTTGATTGTAGATGCCTCCTCCTGCCAACCAGCCTTTGAGAAGTTTCCTCCCATTGTTTGCTAGGAACCTACAAAATTATCCGGCACACACCTGCAACCACGTCAGCTTTTGTAAATAAAAAAAAAAAATCCAAAAATTTATGGAGTGCAAGATTGAGAAGTTCACTTAGTCCGTCTCTTTCGGTAAACCTCTGTATAAGCATGACACCTGCAACATCAGCACCATAACCCAATTATTAACATCAACATCACATAAACTACAATATTCAAAGTCCAACTTCCATATCTTTTGATTAGGTTCTGGTCACTCAAAACGGATCCATATGCCCCTGGAAGTACTCAACAGCCTAGCGTTCTCGACAGTTGCTCATTGTTTCATCATTTTAGTTCTTATAAATGATTAAAGAAATGAAAGGGATTACAATTCAAAATCTTAAATGAAATGAGTGGACTGGATTGAATCAGCGGTATCTTGGTTGCATTTTTCTTGGAGGGATTTTCTTCTTTTATGCCGATATGCAAATGAAACCCTTCATTATGCACCGCAAAGGTCTGCGTAAGCCTCTCAATCATTTTGTTCTGCTTTAGGTGCATTGGGGAGGGGCTGCAGTTGTCGACTCTGAACGAATGGTTTTATGTGAAGAAGAGGTCTTTTATAAAGAATCAGAGCCTATTCTGTACCAGCTGATGAAAGAAGATCGGAGTCGTGAACAGGAAAAGCTAAGACCGGTTATGCCGAAAGTAAAGAAGCTGGTATTTCTCGCCTTGGGCTTGATCCGAGTGAGGAAGATTTGGAGATTGAATGACTTTGCTGGGTATTCCTTATTATAGATAGCACACACAAGAAGATGGGTAGCTTTGGGATTGGTCATGGTCAAGAGCCAAGACCTATTAGGCCGAAAAGACTTGATCACCAAAGTGCTCAAACATCCCGCTATCATGTAACAGCCAACGGAACAACAATGACAGTGGCTCCAACTCGATCTCCAACTGCTTGTCTCGACAAATAGTTGGGTTGCAGTCAAGGATCTTCAGCAACCCCTCATCTAGATGCGCGACAACTGTTATTTAGTGCATATCTCTGACGTTGATGATGCAGTAGGCTCTTTTAACCTTTGCCCAACTGTGGCCATATTTGGGCCTTTCCCCCCGTACATACTGCATAATCCTGTCATCAAACTTAAAATCGTCAGGGATGCAGTCTGAGTCTTCTGGGGCCAATCTTTTTCGCTTGGCTCCTTTTGCTGCACCTTTACCAACGACCTTTTTAATTAAATTGCGATATGTCGAAACAAACATTTGGCCAAACGCCACATCGGTGATGGCACAGTCGGTATACAATAGATCACCATTACTGGTCTGTTGTTGCCTTATCAGTGTCAATACCTCATCGATGTGCTGCATTAATTAAAAACAACATGATAAGTATGGAAAACATAAGAAAATTAAGGAAAATTAAGCGAAAATGACTCATCGGGTCCTCAAGCCACCTGCCCATCGTCAACAACTATTCAAACCATTCCTGATGATAATCTCCTGTCTTACACTTTACATGGGCATCACTTCCTGATTCATTGTAATAGGCATAGAAGAGTTTTTTCTTTTCCTCCTCTATTGGCCTATACAAATCGACCTTTGAGTCCATTTCTGCTTGCCCACTTCCTCACCCTCCTCCATTATCACTTCCCCACTTCCTCCACCAACCTCCTTAACCTCCTCCATTTTTGCTTCTTCCTCTATTTGTTTCTTAATTTTCTTCTTCTTTCCATGTGTTACCACCGTGTAAGGCAATTTGACAAACTTGCTCTTTCGACTCTCTCTTTTCAGCCTAGGTTACACTTCAACTGCCTTTAATACTCCACCAACTTCCTCCTCCACCGTACCAACTTTCTCAGCCACTTTATCCACTTTCTCCTCCACCTTTTTCATCCGCTCTTCTATCTTGTCAAACCTGTCATAAACGGTTATTGTAAAACTCTCAAACAGGCCGTTTATGAGGTTAACCACCTCATTCTCCTAACGCCAACGTCTCGGCAAAGCGGTACCTGTTGTACCGGTTTGCTGAGGCATACGAACCTCTTCCTCCCTCTCCTCCTCCTCCTCCTCCTCCCTCCCGTCGATTGGAGCTTCATCATCCTCGGCGTCAACCACGTTCTCAAGCAGTGACCCTGCAACTGCCGTCACATGCGTGACCCCTTCTAAGTCCTGCATCAGGCGGTCTATCCATTCATCCCTTTCATCCTCCATTGCTTTGAAAGATGTGACATACTCCTGTTCCGCTTCACCCCCAGTAGCAGTGAGAAAGGGAAGGACGACTCCCTACAATAAGAAGCGACATTTTAAAGCAACTGCATATTCAAAAGCTTAATCATTTAATCTTACCCCAGTCGCTTCAATTTCAATGTCTATGTGGTCGTAATCCCAATGGGTACACTTCTGGACATGCCACCGCAACATCCTAGGAAATCGCTGTCATACATCCGAACTCTTCCCCCTCCCCCCCGCCTTCGTGAAGACAGGGACGGCCTCATACATCCAAGCCTACATTGTAAAAAAATAGTCTATATCATAATTCAAACACATATATTACAAAAAATATAACAAAAAGCTATTAATATTTACCTGCATTGCCCATGGGAAGCCAAACAAATTGTACGTGCTCGGCTTATCCTTCCCGACCCATTGGGAGTGCTTTAACGCCATGTTTTTCCCTTGTAGGGAGTCCATGGTTCGCTTAAATGATACCCATCCCCACGAATAAGAATTAAAGAAGTCCAAGTTGCTTGCAAACCTCACTCAATCTATATCAACGACTTTTATTGAGTCACCAGCCATTAGGATCGAATGTAAGAACAATACCAAGCACAGTTTGAACTTTTCTGGATCGGTAAACCGAAGTCTTCTTATAATCTTCTCTAAATTGTTTCCTGTAATAGACGCTTTCCCCTGCAAAACCTTCTCAACCAACCTTACGGCTGCCCCACTCTCCTTTATTGCCTTTGCCTCATCCTCATCTGGCATTTTCCCACATCTTAAGCTGGTCACCAACACATATTCCATCATCCCAAAACGTAGTGGCTTTCCATCCACCACGAACCACATTTCTTGCTTTTTTTGGCATTTTACTGAGTGCAATAACATATAATGCACTCCCTACCCCCAGAACGCCTTTTTCCAATTTGCTCCGATTTTCAAAAACTGACTAAAACAAATCTCTTTGAATTGTCGTTGACCATTCCTCAATCCATCTAAAATCCCCTTTATTCTCTCAAAAACATCCCAACTCGACCTGATTGTCACCCTTACAAGGAAGTACGGTACATTCTCGCTTACAATGTCCAACCCGTACTCTTTATAGTTTACAGTCCGCACAATCTGTACAATCGATATAAACAAAATATCAGCAACAAAATAAACCAAAACAACTAATAAACAATATATCAGCAACAAAAAATTACCTCTGTGGTCGCTTAAGCGATTTCGGATTGCTTAAGAGATCTTGATTCTGCCCCGTGCAAGATCTCTTAAGCGATTTGAAATCGCTTAAGCAACCAAGAGTAAACTGAATGAATCGCTTAAGCGATACAAAAGATCGATTAAGCGATCTTAGATCTGGGCAGATGATTTTGCCGCACAAGATCGCTTAAGCGATGTGGAATCGCTTAAGCGACCAACAGTTAAGATGAATCACTTAAGCCATAAAAAATATCGCTTAACCGATCTGGAATCACTTAAACGACCAAGAGTAAAGATGAATCGCTTAAGTGATCTTAAATCTGGGCAGATGACTCTGCCTTGGACAAGATCGCTTAAGCGATCTGGAATCGCTTAAGCTACCATGAGTAATAGAGATGAAATGATCGCTTAAGCGATCTTAGATCTGGACAGATGTTGATTCTGCCTCAGACAGATCGCTTAAGCGATCTGAAATCGTTTAAGCGACCATGAATAAAAGGGATGAATCGCTTAAGCGACAGTACAGAGCAATACACTCCCAAAACAAATACGTACCCTTTCTTCGTCGGCCTCCTCATCGCCTGCATTCTCTTCGGCCTCCTCCTCCTCGCCGGACTCCTCCTCCTCGCCTGAATTCTCGATGGCCTCCTCCTCTTCATAACCGTTTTGCTATTCTTCTCTCTATTGTTGTGCCGCCGTCGTCTCCTCTGACTGTGGACCACCTTCACTGATCAGATGATCCATCGAAGCAGCCATTGAACTGCTTGCGCCATTGGACTCTAGGATTCCAAGTGGCATTGGGTTTTCGTCCTCATTGTGAATGTCAGCCATGGTTTAGGATTGAATTTGGTGTGAAAATTTGCAATTTCGATCGAAAATCTAGACTGTATCGCCGGAAATCGCAGAGATTCCGTTTAGGGTTCAAGAAATCTATTTTAGGATTGAATTTGGTGTGAAAATTTGCAGTTTCGATAAGAAATCGCAACTGTATCTCCAAAAATCGCGACTGTATTCCGTTTAGGGTTGAACAAATTGATTTTAGGATTGAATATGGTGTGAAAATTTGGAGTTTGGATCGGAAATCGCACAGTCTCCGTTTAGGGTTCAAGAAATCGATTTTTGCCCTAATCAGTTTCGATTAAGCGATTTGAATGGGTGGGGTGAACTTTTAAATTTCAAATTTTAAAAAACTTTCATTAATTATGATTTTTCCCACATATGTTTTAATCCTTTCATTTTAACCCATTTTACATGTTTATTGAATCTTAACTGTGCCACGTCAGCTTCTCTAAATTAAAAAAAAAAATGAAAAACATTTTCAAGGCCATTTTGTTAAATTGAATCTTGGGATGGCCGAGGAGTTAAATTTTCTCCTCAGTGTTCTTATTCTTCAATCCCAATCGATTTCCACTTCTCATCAATTTCCCTCAGTTTCCCTTTCCCCAAAGACCTCAACGCCTCTCTCCACACCAAATTCAATGGCAAGTACTTGGAAAATTCACCCACTAGTGCTTGGTAATCCTCCAAATTCACCACTTTTTCACGCTCCTGTTCTCGTTCACCATTTCTTTCAGCTTCAACCAATGCCACATTTTCTTCATGTTCTTCTTTATCACTGGACTGCCGGTCTCCAAGTCTCTTGCTTTTTCGCTTGATTTGCTTGCCTCATAATTTGCGGGCAATCTTGAAGAGCTTTTGGTCATCTAGGGTTTGTTAGAGTAGATGCCCTAGAGCCAATCAATTATTGTAGAATTGACTCTTTGTAATAATGTTCATTAATCAATAATAAAAGGCATTTTATTCTATATCGCGTAAATCATTATTATAGCAATATGTATTGATATATGTCCTTAGAATGGTAGAACCGTGACGAGGGTATCAAGTGTTTCAAATCTTGATAGTGAGAACCCTATGAGCACATATTGTGGCCATTCTAGAAACGTCCGTAGCCCCAGTATCATTCTGAAGTAAGGGCACAGATAATACGGTAAGGCTATCATAGTGTTGAACGACCCTATCGAAAGGCAGTGACTGATCTCACTTGTCAAGGTTGTTTGGTGACAACCTGGTGCAACACATGGGTGCTTGCTTTAGGCAAATACACCACAGCAAGTTCACTGGACTGACCCATCAGAGGATTCCATATGGATGATAACCCAAGTGTCTATGAAACAAATCTTCTAACGAATGGTGGTGCATGTGATCCTTAGACTTGAGATCACCGGAGCGCCTTGTGCACCGATTGGTGCAGTTTGACACTAACATAACGCAGTTCTATTCAGAGCTGTCAATATGGTGGTGATTGACTGCATCAATGAGTGTATCAAGACTATGGTGGATTGACAGAGGATTCATCACTCCCGGGTACAGGAGAAGTTATCTCACGGCGCAATTCAGTATATGGCAATGACACTAAAACTGTGGCTACAGTGGGATTGAGTTGTTGCTCTATCCAGTTTATAATACAGGTCATTGGTCCAGAAACTGAATACATAATATCGAGAGTAACCGAAGGTTGACAATATTTCTATGCCTTCATCTCGTCGAGATAACGTATGATGAAATGATCAAATTGTACGGTAACCATATCATTGACAGGTAGCTACTTTGTTGAATCCGAATCTATCGGGTGGCCATGATGTCTTGCTAGGGGCCAATCTTGGTCTGTGTTAATCGCGATATTATACACTGCCGGTATGATGAGGAGCCTATGGGTCACACACATAGAAGATAATTTAAGACTCAAGAAGAAAGAAGGGCGTTTTCGTCTTTTTAGGTGAAAGGGTATTTTGGTAATTTCACAGTGCAATTAAATTTGCTGAAGGTCGTAGCCTTTATTTAATTAGAAAAATTAAATAAGTGAAATTACGTTTAAATATGTGTTCACATATATTTAATTAAATCATCATTATTGTTAATGTATAGATTAAATATATATTAATTGATTTTAATTGAGATAATGATGAAATAAAAATTAAATATCTAATTGGGAGTGTTTGGTAACATGGGGTGTTTGAGTTGGAGCCCAAGCCTATTCCATATTGGAATAGGGTAACTAATTTTTTACTATAAAAGAAAAATGTTTCTTTGTAAAAATATATGACTTTTCATTATTTCATTCTCTTGAAAACACAAACACAGCAGCCCCCTTTCTCTCCCACTGCAGAAACCCATTTTGCCTAAAATCAATTCATTTTGATTTCATTCTTCTTTAATCTTAAAGCCAAAGAGGATCTAACAAATCCCTCTTTGGTTCTTTGTGATTGTCTTCATGTAGACTATGTCGGTTCGATCCTACGCTTGAGTCGGTAGCAAAAACGTTCAAAGACAAATATGGTGGAGCCTCCAAACGTGCGTATAATTCTCTTAACTCATGATTAACCTTTTTGTGTAGATTTTACTTTAATATAAATTGTAAAATTATACCCTTGATCTTGGCTCATGTAAACGATCCTTGTATTATTATTTTTTTGTTTCCGCTACGTATATGGATCATTTACTAACAAGGTTTTGATGAGAGACTTGGTTTGCAATCTGCGGAGCTTGTATGTGATTTGTGACTGGGTGAAATTTGAGTTGAGTGCCGAGTTGATGCGGTTGAAGGTTTCGGGATCGACAGTGATTTGAGGGGATGATGGGGTTGACTTGATGAGTTTTTCAAGGGTTTTGAGAAGACGAATCTCGTTTGAGTCGGTGAACAGGCAGCCACCGCCATTTTGGGTGGCCAATGACGACGACGGTATGGCCTGCCTCGTCTTAGATTTGGAAGGAATGGACATTGTTGTGTTAACGAGTGGATATGGGTAGTGGGTGACTATTGTTTTGAAGCGGTTTGTAAGCTCTCTTGACTGTCGAGGTATTTTGACTATTTTTTTTTTTTTTTAATAATGTTATGTGCACTAATCAAAACCATAGTAATAACTAACGTGATAGACCTCTCTTATTACCACGTCAGTTTTCTTCAAAAACAAAAAACAAAAAATTCAAAATTTCGATTGTTAGTACTTGGATTAGTATAATTTGATTAATACATATAACATTACTCTTTCTTTTTTTAATTTAGGTTAAATAAATAATTTTAATTAATATAATTATTAATTATTAAATGATGTGAAAAGTGGTGATATGGCAATTGACGTGGCAATACCACGTAGCTCTTTCTGTTTGGAAGTCTAGCATTTCTCTATGTTTAAACACTAAACGGCTAAACTCTTACAAAACCATGTTCTGTCTCTTCTCCTTCACTTCTCAATCTCCTTAAAATCCGTGAACTCAACTCGAACTCAATATGGCTTGTCCAAGTTTCACTCTTTCTCCTTCTCCAAAACTCGTCTACAACAACAAGAGTTTTCATTTTCAAAATTTAAGCCCTTTTGTTTCATCAAACAGTAGCAAACACTCTTTCTCTTTGAAACCCCACCTCTCATTACTCATCGTTCTATCTCTAATCACGGCCGTTCTTCAGCCCACTCACGCGTCTTACCCAGAAATCAGAGCCGTCCATTGCTGTTGATGCACCCAGCAAACATGGTAAGCTTCTGGAACCGTGATTTTTCTGGGTATTGATATATTTTTTTTTACTTTTTTAATCTTTAAAATTGATGGGTTGTTGTTCTGTGGTTTTATAATCTTTGTTTGTGAAGTGGGTCAGTTCTTGTTTTGTAAAGTTTATAATTTCCTGGCGATGGGAAATGCTACTTTATCCTATATAAACCCGGTAAGGTTGCTGGATAAGCGTTTAGGTAACACATAAGGTGATATTGCTGTGAAATATGAATGTTTGAAATCATGTTTTAGTAGTAACATGCAATGTGTGATGGATAAAAGATAGCATTTTGATGTTGTAATTTGTCTGGTAACATCATAAAGCCAGCGTTGTAACACTGCCTTTTAGCAATAAGAAGAGTTAATTTGTTGATTCCTATCAACTTTTTGCCAGTTTGAAATTATTGGGAAGGAATTCGTTTGAATTTTGTGCTCAAACCTTTGATACTCCTGTTGTTAGGATTGTTGGATTTGCGGGTCCCATGTGGGTCACGTGATATGATTGATGAATATATGTTTGTATTGGAGGTTGAAGCATGGAAGATTATAAGCAATGCAGTGAGTATAGTAGTGCTATAAACCAATTGCAAATTGTGTTCCTGTTTTGTGTAATTTCATTGATGAATAGGAATCAGATAAAAGATAGAATAATATGTTCAAATGGATGATGTTGTTATTTGGTTATTTATGGATGGAGTAATTCTTTGATTTTTTTTTTTTTTTTCAATGGTGCAGAGGAGAGGGTGGTTGTGCTAGTTATTGGTGGAGGGGGAAGAGAACATGCCCTTTGTTCTGGTATGAAGCGATCTAGCTCTTGTGACTCTGTATTTTGTGCACCTGGAAATGCGGGGATATCTAGCTCAGGGGATGCAACTTGTATTCCTGATCTTGATGTTTTTGATAGTGAAGTTGTAGTTTCATTCTGCCGGAAATGGGGAGTGGGACTAGTTGTTGTGGGACCGGAGGCTCCTCTTGTTGCAGGTCTTTCCAATGATCTTGTAAAAGCTGGAATTCCTACTTTCGGCCCTTCATCAGAAGCTGCTGCTTTGGAAGGTTCTAAGAACTTCATGAATAATTTGTGTGACAAATACAGGATTCGTACCACTAAGGTTTGTGTTTTTTCTTTGGTCTCGATTAGGAAGTTAGTTATGAATTATGATCAGATCAAGAAAGTGACTGTGACTAGTCATGAATGTACCATCCTGTTCCTACTTCCTGCCTTTTGTCGGCAAACTAAAAATCTTTAAGTTCATGGTGTCTTTCTTCTTTCCTTCCTTTCACCAGAGAAATTCTTTCCTGATGCTTTGATTTGTTGCTGCAGTATAAAACATTTACAGAGCCATCTGCTGCAAAGAAGTATATTCAAGAGCATGGGGCACCTATTGTTGTTAAAGCAGATGGATTAGCTGCTGGAAAAGGAGTCATTGTTTCTATGACACTCGAGGAGGCATACGAAGCTGTTGATTCAATGCTTATTGAAAATGTTTTTGGTTCTGCTGGGTGTTGAGTCGTTATCGAAGAGTTTCTCGAAGGGGAAGAAGCATCCTTTTTTGCCCTTGTGGATGGAGAGAATGCTATACCTCTAGAATCTGCTCAGGACCATAAAAGAGTTGGATGGTGATACAGGGCCAAACACTGGTGGGATGGAGGCATACTCTCCAGCACCAATCTTGACCAAAGAACTTCAGTCTGTGGTCATGGAATCTATAATCCTCCCTACCGTGAAAGGAATGTCAGTAGAGGGATGTAAATTTGTCGGTGTCTTATATGCTGGGCTCATGATTGAGAAGAAGTCTGGCTTACCTAAGCTAATTGAGTACAATGTGCGATTCGGAGATCCAGAGTGTCAGGTTGTTAAAAAGTATCCCAGCATATATCTCTTAATATGATCCCGCTCATAATTTAGATATTGATTCAAATAGAAGTTTATTTCTTGCGGAGTTGTTCATGCCATCTATTGATGTATATGGGTTGGTGGTGAGATTTCTATATAGGTGGTTTGTAACAATGGAACAAGGTTGCAAGAGGAGAGTTCTAACGACCTATGAGATGCATGATATTGTTTTTCGTACCATAGGTTTTCTCTGTTCTATTTTAATGATTGGCAAGTGGTTGGGTAATAATAATATCTAGTTTGCATACTTTATGGTGTCTCGTGCTATAAGGAGGCAACTGACCATCTTTTGGGTTCATTTGCATGTTATAGCCAAGAAAGTTCAGTTTATGAGCATAAATGATGATATAATTTGATGTGGATTTCTCTTAACCATGTCTTATTACCCCATTAATGGTGCACAGGTATTGATGGTTCGCTTGGAGTCTGATTTGGTACAAGTTCTGCTTGCAGCATGTAGAGGAGAGCTAACTGGTGTGACGCTAAATTGGTCCCCAGGCTCTGCCATGGTGGTCGTAATGGCAAGCAAGGGTTACCCAGGATCCTACGAGAAAGGCACCATGATAGGAAATCTCGAAGAAGCAAAACAAGTTACTCCATCTGTCAAGATATTCCATGCTGGAACTGCACTTGATTCTGATGGCAACTTCATTGCCACTGGAGGCCGTGTTCTTGGGGTTACTGCAAAGGGGAAAGATCTTGAAGAAGCACGAGATAGAGCTTATCAGGCTTTATAGGAAGTTAATTGGCCAGGAGGGTTCTACCGGCGAGATATTGGATGGAGAGCACTTCCCCAAAAGCAACTTGCCTCACAAGGGTAAATTTATGTCCAAAAACTAGGGGTGGCTCATTTGAGGACACATATCATTCAATGTTAACTGTTGAAAATGGCTGATAGAGTTATCAAAATAATGTATTAAAAAAGCGTTTCCATGTTAAGCGAAATTCTGTTACCTGAGAAGTCTTCATCTTTTTTCTACCTTACATTAAAAGATTCAAACAAAGAAACTTAGAAACTTTCTAACCAATTCAATGCACAGAATCTACATGATTCACTATGTAAGGGTAGCGAGGTTGACTTTTTGACCCAAGCATTGTCTTTTACACATGTATATCCACAACTATGTAAATTTTCTCCATTAATATGTATTGGTATACTTGTAGTGAATTTTCCCTTGTTTTGAGAATTTTTATGATTAGATGAATTTTGGCTTACAAATTATTGTCATCAACTCTCATTGATAGCATTCTACATTGAATCTATTTCTTTCCTTTTGTTATCCTGTTTATTTGTCAAAGTGGAACAGCTTCCAGGCAGTACAAGGATGGCATTTGTTATTGTGTTTATGTATTTGTAATCTTATGGCATTGTTTTCATTTCTTATATTTGAATAGTGTTATGAGTTCCACCTTCTCGATAATGTCATGATTAATTTGAAAACTTTCAGATTCTTTTTTCACATAAATTCTGCTGTTTATCTGTTTCTTTTTTTAGTGATCCAGTTTCTCTAGCTGAAAATCTTAGTGTCTGCAAAAAGGATTTATAATCCTCACCTGATCACCTGATCGTTTGAATTTATCATTTCAGTAGCAAACTATCTAATCTTGTTAGATTCCTCGAGGAAGCTTTTTGTATAACTCTTTTTATCAGGGTAAAATGGAGAGACATGGAGTGTCCACCTTGTTTGTACAGCATTTAGTCACAGCAACATGAAGTTGATTGGTACTCCATTGACACATCAAAGGTTTATTATTCCAAGAATTGCAGGAACTTATCAGCAGGGTATCCAAACTGGTAAACACATTTTACTTAGGCATTCAAGACACATTCCATAGCTTCAATTTCTTGAAGATTCTACTTTCGTCTGGCGTTGGAGTTCTTGCTATTTCTGGTGATGTTTCATTCTCATGCTGAATCACCAGTTTTGATTATTCAATTCCAAGAGATTCATTGATGAGCTCAGTGTCTTCTCTCCTAGAAAATGTCTTATCTTTTTTCTTGCCTAAGGCTTGAACAGTTGGCACTTCTAGGTTTGGATTTTGATGCCTCCATTAGCGAAATCTCTCAGCTTCTTGTATCTGTATAATGTTATTTGATTTTTTTCTTTCAAGACAAAAGCATTGTTTTTTTTTTTTTTCTACATTTTAGTTTATGAATTTAGATATATTTCGTTCTTGTTCCAAACTTAACAGATTTTGTAACATTGATTGATTATCGTTTATATATATATAGAATAATTCTCTAGTTAAATTGTTTGGGGTTTTTGGGAGGTGGGTTTGTGTAGATTTTGGATTTTAAGGTTGAATTTAATTTTTTTAATAGGGTCGTTTTTTTTTTTTTTTTTTTTTTTTTTTTGTGTGTGTTTTAGTTATTTTTGCGTTTTTGAAGGTTGAAGTTGATGTTTTTATGTGGATTTTGGTTAGCTTTGGGTGGATTTTTATATTATTTTTCCTTTTGTCTAATTTTAAGGCTATCTATAGGAAATTTTGTGATTGGATTTGTTCAATTATTGAATTTAAGGTTTTAAGCTCATATTTTTATGTGGATTTGGTTAATAAAAAGGTTATGGAATCTGTGAATGATGTGATACTGATGAAACCACCCGATATGTGGTATACAGTAAGAAAACCAAGGGAGGCAAGCAGGGGAATTTGGGCTGTAACAAGAAAGATTCTGATGGATGAGGTGTGAGAGTGAGGTGTAAAGGTTGAGTGAGCTGTTAAGAATTGGTTATTGGGTGAACAGATGGCAGTAAAGGATGGGATAAGGGAATAATTCTGTTAGGAGGAAAAGTGAATAAAAAGGGGAGGCAATCGAGAGGATGATCATCAGAAAAATCATATGGGAAATCGGGGAGGGGCTGACCCTCGAAGTTCAGCAGGGATAGGAGTAATTTTCTGTTTAATTTGTAATTTCCTTTTATGTGAGGTTGGTTGATTCCAATAATTGTCTTTGTTTCACCCATTTAATGCTTTTCTTTGTTAATATGAAATATGCAGTTTCCATTTCCATTTTAATATCGTCATTCTCTGTTACGTTTGAGTTACTGTTTCTTTAATTTTGAGTTGTTGAAAACGTAGGGATCCAACAGATACTTTCTAAGGCTAAAAGATAGGTGTTTAGTTTTGTCTATTAGTGTTTATGCTACAAAAGGAGCTCACTTTAATTGGTTGAGTGAGATCAATCGTTGTTGTTTTGATTTCTTTTTCATTTTTGGTTTATCTCATGTCACATACTTAGATTTTTTGTTAATAATTTTTTTTTTTTTTTTTTTTAAATTTTAGGTTTTGAGGAAGCTTGTGGACGATGAATCGAAGTTTCTAAATGATAAAGTGACTAAAGCTTCGGTTGCAGTTCCTGCTTAGTTAAATGACTCACAGAGGACAGCTACAAAGGATGCTGGTTGTATTGCTGGCTTAGAAGTTCTTCGTATCATCAATGTGTCTACTGCTGCTTCTTTAGAATATGGATTTGAAAAGAAAAACAATGAGACTATCCTAGTTTTTGATCTTGGTGGTGGCACTTTTGATGTTTCAGGTACCGTCTTAAAAGTTCTCTGTTATGTCTACTGTATTTATGCTAGGTAATAGATGTCAATACTTAATTCATTCTATGCTGAGGAAGTAGTCTATGTTGAGTCAAAATTCTGTAACTTTTGTCCCTTTGATTAGAAAGGTGTGTTCATACTTGAATATTTGAGTATTATCTCGTTTATTTATTTATTTATTTATTTTTTTTGGAATTCTAGTGCTTGCGGTGGGTAATGGAGTGTTTGAAATGCTGTCTACATCAGGAGATACACATTTGGGTGGGGATGACTTTGATAAGGTTGGAATCTTTGCCTCATATGCTCTTATGCATGTATATGGTCTTTTCCTCCTCTGCAGTCTGTTTTGGTGCTGAATGGACTTACTTATCCCATATGAATGCAGAGGATGGTTGATTGGCTTGCTGCAAACTTCAAGAGAGGCGAAGGTATGGACCTTTTGATGGACAAACAAGCTCTTCAACGGCTAACTAAGACGGCTGAGAAAGCCAAAATGGAGTTGTCATCTTTGACTCAGACAAACATCAGGTATGTTGCTTGTACTTGGATGACTCTCTCTGTGGGCACATGGACAGCCCCTCCCTGATGCACTTATNCTTTTATGCATGTATATGGTCTTTTCCTCCTCTGCAGTCTGTTTTGGTGCTGAATGGACTTACTTATCCCATATGAATGCAGAGGATGGTTGATTGGCTTGCTGCAAACTTCAAGAGGGACGAAGGTATGGACCTTTTGAAGGACAAGCAAGCTCTTCAACGGCTAACTAAGACCGCTGAGAAAGCCAAAATCGGGTTGTCATCTTTGACTCAAGACAAACATCAGGTATGTTGCTTGTAGTTGGATGACTCTCTCTGTGGGCACATGGACAGCCCCTCCCTGATGCACTTATGTCTTACTGATTTTTTTTCTGTTTTGCTAGTTTGCCTTTCATCACTGCTACAGCAGATGGTCCTAAACATATAGAGACCACCATTACTAAAGGAGCTTGCAGACAAGGTTCCGCTCCAGTCAAAGAGAAGGTTGAGGCAAAACTAAAGGAGCTCAAGGTTGCGATTGCATCAGAGTCAACTAAAGCAATGAAAGATGCCATGGCTACCCTTAATCAATAAGTCATGCAACTTGGTCAGTCCCTTTACAACCAACCAGGTGCCTGGCACTGAAGCTAGACTGTCAAATTCATCAACCAAGGGATCTGATAGTGATGCCATTGATGCAGATTTCACTGAGAGCAATTGAGCAACTGCTCAGTCTTTTTGACTTTTGGTAATGTGTAAAAGGAATTTGATTTTTGGGGGATTGGATATGGTTTGAGCTATAATTTTTTGCCGTCGTTTTTGTTTCACGAGAAACAGATTCATATTGTTTCTAGGAAATATAGAGGATGATTTAGAGACCAATTAGAGAGAATCCGTAGTAGCAAAACCTGTTTCTTATTTGTGTATAATTTTTTTTATATAAATTTTAGTGAAATAATTATACATGCAGAATATATTTTGCAAGTATAAATCTAATTGTAAGGTGTGCTGATTATATATCTAATATTTTTTTCTGATTTTCATTTGTCATAAAAATACTTTTATGACAAATGAGGCAGCTCGATAGTGAAGAGACTAGAGAGAGGAAAGCAAACCCAAACGACGACAAGATCCCGCAGGTTGGAAAACTTGACAAATACACCCCTGTGATCCTAAGTACAACCCCGTGATCCCTTGCAGGTTTGAAAACCTGACAAACACACCGTTAACAACTTATCACATAATGAGAGGTGGAGAACAAAGAACATGAAAATGCAGAAAAGAAGAGAATAATGTATATTTGGAATCAAGATCGGAAATTACCATGAAATTGCCAACATAAAAGAACATTTACGAGTACTAGATAACAACATTTTGTGCTTCAAGAAAAAATGGGAAAGGGGTAAAACAGACCTACTGATGCCATAAGAGGGGCCCCCGTTAATCCTCCAAAAACGGAACCCTGGTTCCCTGATTTTGCAACTACATGCAAACGAAGAAAAAAAAAAAAAAAAAATTGACCTCAAATTAGAGAGGCAATGCATAGCAATTCAGGATATACGTAAAGAAAGAAAGAAAGAAAGTATAATGTACAGGCAAAGAGACCGCCACCCAGAAGCAGGACCCTATATGAGGCTGAGGTGACAGGAGCGAGCCCTGCCACAGCCAAACCCAGTTGAGATTTACAGCAGAAACACCGCCGGGTACCAAGGTTACATTTCCCATTCCTTAAATATGCAGCATTAGAGATGCTTCGAGGGAAAATCATTAGTCATTACTGGTATATCTAAACTCTTCACATCATAATCAGTATTATCATAATTCGAATCTGAAAATTTTGTATTTTCATCCGAAAAGACCTTAGCTGGGGCCGCTGCCGAAATCAGTACACCAGTGAACGACATCCTCAGTCTTCACAGTCTCGCACTTGCTCAACATTCACACAGCTGTGTCAATTCAACCCATTTCTTCTAACTCTAACGCTTAAATGGGCCATCAGTCCAATCAAGATCGGCCCAATATAGTTTAATTGAAAGGTTAGGCGGTTTAACTTAAATTTTAATAAAAATTCATAATCATCCATCTACTCCAATCTAATACTCCAAATAATTGACACAAAAATTAATTGGTGGATCAAAGAACATCTTACATAACTAGGTGTTTAGTACACATAAACTTTTAAAATATTTGTAATCAATATTAAAAAAAAATCTTGGTTATTTATTAGAATCTCTATTTACTTTTAGTATTATTCTATTGATTTAGTGTAGAATTATGAAATTTGAATTTTTTTTATTGAATTTGTGATGCTGATTTTGACACAACTATTTGTACTTGAGAAATGCTGAGCAGGCTCAGAAGTCACGCGTGATTATGAAAGTATTTAGTTGATTGGGTTTTGGTGGGGGGGGGGGGGGGGGGGGGTGAAGAACAATGTTTAAAGTGGTTCGGATGCTCACAAAGCGAATCCTACGTCCACTGATATTGTAAATGAGTGAAGTTAGATCACGTTCAGCGAGCTGAATTATAGCTTAGAGAATACAAGAGAAAGAGGGAGAGAGAGTATGTTATTCCAGAGTGAAATTAGTCAATCCCACAATAGGAGAGAAGTCCTATTTATAGTGGAGGAACCAAAGTAATGATTACTAAATCTGCAAATGTGGTAGATGCCGTGCAAATCCAGCTCTGCATCCATTGCTCATTGCCCGAGTGATTTCCTTGACTCATGCAGGGATTGGACACGTGGACCGTTTCCAACCATACGCCAACCTGACGTACACCACCACCTGGCAGGAGCATACCACTCACGTCATTACGCAATGTAACCACATCTGAACGGTTGTAGAACCTTCTCAAGCTCTGACCACCCATGCTGACAGGGCTCTACATCAGTCCTACTTTTCTAGGCATAACAAATATATTTAATAGAGGTTGAGAGTAGTGATTTGGGTTTAAATAGTCCCTTCCAAAATAATTTTATATATTTTAAAGAAGAAAAATATAAATAGTTTAAAGTGATAATTAAGAAATAAAAATTATTCTGGTTTTCACTTCAACGGTTGGATACTCTAATTTGACCATTGATAAGCAAATCTTGGTCCCAATAGTTTTTATAAGGCAATAGAGTAGGTATCAATATCATGTTCCTTGTGTTAAATAAAAACAAATATTTTGGTTTAAAAAGAACAGGCAAGACCTCCTCCATATGGGATTTTTTTTTTCCCGTATTTTGGTTGAAAAGTCAATATTGATATCATAGAGACACGATAAGTTGTAAAAAGAATATGTTTAATGGCCAAATGAAGTTTTAAGGGTTTTTTTTTTTTGGTTTTTTTTTTTTTGGTAATTTTCACAATAATTCCCGCACATAAAAACTATTAATTACCTGAATAAAATTATGTACACTAACTAATTTAAGCTAATCCAAATACTAATATTGAAATTTTAAAATTTCTTCAAAATAAAAAATTCGAATTTTCAATGTTAATACTTAAATTAATTAGTACATATACCATTACTCTAATTACCTACTCTGACTGCATAACTTTTTTTTCTTTAGTAGAAAATGTTGTTGAAAGATATTAACAAGATATGGTAGAAACTATATATTGAAATGGATCTTATCTATGTATTTTCAAGGACAAATTAAAATAATAAAGATTTATTTGAATTTGATTATGTTTTTGTTTTCTGACTGAAGTTCAAATACAACAATTGATTACAGCCTTTAACACTCTGTCGGCACACACGCGCGTCATATACCCACAATCACGATGGTACTATGACATGCAGCAAATTTAACTACAAAGAAGAAAAATTAATTTACAGTTTTTCACATTAAAGGTTTATGGATTAATTATTTACTTGTGAATCTTTGTTTGTTGAGAGAAGATTTTATCCTCCATAGTATGCAAGATTTCACTAGCAGAAGGCCTGTGAATGGGAGCCTGTCGAAGGCAAAGTTCAGAGATTGATAGCATGGTCCTTGCCTCTTCCAAGTCAAACTCCCCGCCCAACCGTGGATCCACCATTTCTTTTACTTTCTTGCTTTCACATTCAGAGACATCTTTCAGGACGGCTGCTGCTAAAGATGTCAATAGTTGACCTCTTTCGGGGCAAAAAGCCGCCATACCCGTTACAAGTTCCAAAAGGATAACTCCATAGCTGTAAATATCATTCTTCTTTGAGGCTATTCCAGTTCTCAAGTAGTGAGGGTCTGTGTAACCTGGAGAACCCATCATCACTTGCTTGGTCCTTGACGGTGGCAGCACAACCGAAGAAAACCCCATCTTTGCAGACCCAAAATCACAGAGCTTGCAGTTGAAATACTCGTCCAGAAGGATGTTTGAAGATTTGATGTCACCGTGTACGATGTGCAGGGTGCATTTCTCATGTAGATACTCAATTGCTTTGGCAAGCTGGAAAGCTATAGCCATACGGTTTTTCCAGGGAAGTATTGACTCCATCCTTTTGCTTCCTCCATGGAGCTTCTCATGCAAGCTCCCATTCGGCACGTATTCAAACACCAGAGCGCCTTCATCTGCATAACGATAAGGACACCATGGCATCAATATATAACTCAAGAAAACTCAAATAAGACTAAAACCATAGATTGCTTTGCAATCGCATATATATATATATATATACATATACCTTTATCGTTACAGTAGCCGAGAAACTTGACAATATTTTCGTGGCAAAGGCGGAGCAGGATATCTAGTTCTTGCTGGAAGACCTGATTGAGAATCTTGATTGCCCCTTGAGGGTGAATGGAACCAGGTAAACGAGCCAGATAGACGTTACTAAACCCTCCTGATCCAATCACTACCGAAAAATTATTGGTGAATGTCTCAATGTCGTCCCAACTGTATTTCTTTGTGGAAGAACCATCACCATCCTCCGCCTTTTGATCAACCACGACTCCAACTTGATTATTACTGGGTCTGCGTCTCAATTTTTTGATCCTGAACAACTTGGCGAAGAAGGCCATTACAAACAGTAAGACTAGTAAGAGAAGAACAGAGGAAACAAGGGCGGGCTATGAGGGTCAAAGTTGTGGGATTTAAAAGGAGATATTGTCGGTGGATAATTATTAAGGAGTGAGTAGCGGTAGGACCAAAAGAAAAAGCGGTAGCCTTAGCGGGTATGGGGTGGGAAGCGACGCAGAAGGTGAGTTGAGAAGACAAGAGAAATTAACAAACACCAAAACCTGGAGACAAATAGACCAGCAGTAGCGGTAGGAGGAAGTCTTGAAATTGAAACACTCGCTTCTTCCCCTTTGTTAGATGTCAAACCCTGGAAGGGACAATCCGACAGGCATGGAATCCTCTTCGATCTATCATATTTAGATAAAGATACAGAGGAAGAAAGGGTAGAGCAGAGAGATTTAGAATAAGACGGACATTGGATCACGAACAGAACACAATTAAAGAAATCATTTTTCTACATTATTTTAATCGTGATGTTATTAAATTAAAAAGAAAATTCTAGATGATCCCGTCGTTCATGAGTCTATCTCAGATGGGGTGGATAGATAGTAGTTTTCAATCTTCTTTAACACGTGGCTTCTTTTGCAATGGTCCACTTATAATTTTAGATTAATAACATAACCAAGAACAATTTGAATCTCAGATTTATTAAATATAACAGTAAAAGCATTTGATGCAAAACACAACTAGCGAATGGTTAATCACACTTGCGCATTCACATCGTTTTAGTTGAAATTGAATGTTTGGTGTGCCATCAATCATTCTTTACATATGCAAATCATACATACAATGTATATATGCCCACGTGTTTATTTATTAAATGGTCTCCATCCAGGGCGTTAAGTCTTGACTTTGTATTTGATAATTTTTTTCAATTGCAGCTGCAGGCAATACACCTTTGTCACAAGTTGTTACCGAATATTACATAGATTTATCATATTATTGATTTGTGTGGGAGAAATTGTCTTGTCCGCGTGCCAGAACAGCAGACAATGAAAGACCGGAGTCATTGTTCCATGCCATCTTGACATGAACCAATTTTGGAGAGTCTCTAATTTTATAAAAGATCTTAATATATGTTTACTAGTTTTGTTACATAAATTAATCAATAACTATATAATTTTCTATTGCTTCCATCTTTTTCATTTCGTGACCAATTTTCTGAAGCTCCCATATCATACCACTACTAGGAATGCAAAACTGAAACTCAGTTAACTTTTAGGTTATATATTCACAAATTCACTGGAGAGTGGTCCATTTTCCCCTTTAGGGAGCCAACTCTTAACATTTATCTATCTTGACAGTATAGCTAAAATTTAATCTTGGTAATATCAATAGGTTAAATTTAAGAATGTTTTTATATCACAAAATGAAAAACTGTTGGTGTTGGGGAGACTCTTTATCTCTGAGTTCAATATTGTCTCATCCACCAAGGACTAGAGTTGATTCGATCAATTTGAGAAAGCTGAAATCCACGTGTCTCACCCCAAGAAAGCCTACCACGTAAATTAAAGGAGAATTTTTCATTCACCAAACCTACAACCCTCACAACTTCATTCCTCTCTATAGATAATGAATTGTAAAGATGACACACACATCAGCAACCAACCTTTCTCTTTTACCAGGCCCAATCCCCTCCCTTTGAGATTGGTGTCGAAATCTAGCCACTGGCAATAACAATATTCTTCAAATTCTCTTTACCAATTATTATAATTAATTACATTTTTATAAATTAATGTAATGTTTATTTAGATCATTTTTAATCAATTTTAATTATACAAAAATTTATATTTGATATAGCAATATTATTTAACAAATTATAAAACTATATTTTACACAATGTTATGTGAATTTAATAATACAAACACATTAAAGGGCGTTTAAATCATATAATGTTTTATTATAAAATGATATTATATTAACGGAAAAATAAATCATCTTGAAGATTATTGTGAATATTTAAGAAATATGTTTTGTTGGTTCGAATAAATTGGTGAATAATATGCTTTGTTTGGAGGATAATTTGGTAGGCATGTTATATATATTACTAAATTACACTCTTTTTTAAATATTAATATAATATTATTTTTGAATTATCTCTTTTAATCTCCTACATTTAAAATTTTGCTAAAACACCTCAGTCATATAAAACTTTAATTTGTAGCAAAATCACCCCCACCTATCCCAAGCCATTGTCGGCAGTCAACCACCACCGCCAACCGTCATCGGTAGTCGACTGAATGACACACGACTAGCGGTATATGGCCGGTTGTGTGCCGACAGCCATTTCACAACCATATCTTTGGCCGTGAAATGGCCATCGAAACAACTAAATCTGGCCAGAAAAAAGCCTTATTGGCGCATGACCACCTAGATCCCACCGGTCGCGCGCCATTATGACGATTGACGTCGACGACCGACAATGGTCTTGGGTGGCTAGATGTATTTTATTAACTTTTAAACTTTGTTTGTAGCTATAGTGTTTTAACTAATTTCTCAAATGTAGGGCGCTAGATAACTATCATTTGGTAGACATTTGAGAGTAAAATAAAATTAGATTGCCTAATAATCTTTTAAGAACACCCAGGATATCGAATTACCCTCTACATTACCAATAATAAATACTATTTACAATAAAAGATGTCCGTAATATTTTATTACTTACAAACCAAACATCATAATTTTACAAAATAAATAAAGATTACCCTATTATCTTATATGCCTTAATCCAAACACATCCGTTAAGTTTTATTACTTTAAGAAAAAAAATATATTGTTTAATATCATTTATCAATCGTGTACAAAAAGTTATTTTTAATGCAAATTAACATCGTGTATGAATAATTTCAGGTAATTGGGCAAACCGTGATTTCCTAAGAAACTCAATTGAATAAAAGCAAAAGCCTGTGTTGAACAAGGAGGAAAAAAACAAATAGAAAATGAAGAAGGCATTTAAAATTTCAAGGAAGGGTTCCGGATACAACAACGAACAGAGAGCGGAATGCAACTCATTTATGTGTAATCATACATATACCATAAAATCCCAACGGACATCTCTTTTAATATTTGTCCCCATTGCGGTTATAGGTTGGCTTTTCAAAAACACCCTAGAATCTTACAAAACTTATCAAGGAAATGATCGTTGCCAGACATGGTGATAATCTCCTCTTATTGTAACACTACTTCTACTACTATTACTGATACTAATGATCTCCGTTTACTGGAGAAGAATTCATTCCGTTCCCCGCTTCTTCGCTGTCGAAGCCGTCGATCGCGACATAATCGTACTGGTACCGCTATTGTCATCCTCGCTGCACTCCTCCTCTCCACCACGGCTTGGCTATCTCTCGTCTTCTCTGGAACCACTACCCGTTGCTGGCTAAGCTTTAAGAACTGGGAAGCAAGCCCCCATTCTCGTTTTGATTTTCATTCTCATTACAAACCCTCATCCGCATCCTTCCCCTCTCCGCCTCCGCCTCCGCCTCCACCTTCATCCACATCTCGCAATCGCAGTCTGTCTGAGCAGGAACAAGAAGAGGATTTGTCTCTCAAGCACATAGTCTTCGGAATCGCTGGATCCTCTCGCCTCTGGAAACACCGCAAGGAGTTGGTGAGACTGTGGTGGCTTCCTAGTATGCGTGGCCATGTCTGGCTGGACAACATGGTGCCTTCTGAGAAGGACGATCATTCCTTACCTCCTATCATGCTTTCCGAGGACATTTCCCGCTTCCGCTACACCAATCCCACTGGCCATCCTTCTGGACTTCGGATCTCTCGCATTGTCATCGAATGCTTTCGCCTCCGACTACCTAATGTTCGCTGGTTTGTTCTCGGTGATGACGACACCGTTTTCAATGTTGATAATCTTGTTGCTGTTCTTAGCAAGTATAATCCTTCTGAGATGGTTTATATAGGTAGCCCCTCTGAGAGCCACTCTGCTAATACCTATTTTAGTCACTCTATGGCCTTTGGAGGTGGTGGGATTGCCATTAGCTACCCGCTCGCCGAAGCCCTCTCCAAAATTCACGATGATTGTCTTGAGAGATATCCTAAGCTCTATGGAAGTGATGACCGGCTACATGCCTGCATTACCGAACTAGGCATTCCTTTAACTGTAGAGCATGGCTTCCATCAGGTATTGCTGTCTTTAATACTTTGTAGTATGAGTATGACATAGCTGTTTGGAAATAGGATTGAGCAATTTACTTTTTTTTTTTTTTTTTTTTTTTTTTTTTTTTTTTTTTTTTTTNTGTATGAATAATTTCAGGTAATTGGGCAAACCGTGATTTTCTAAGGATCCGTTTGGGAGTTTTATGGTAGCGATTATGAGGGTAAACCATCGTAACAGTTTTGAGGGTAAACTACTGAAACGGTTTTGAGGGGTTTTTAGTAGCGGTTTTTAAAACACCCAACTTGTGTTTGGGAGAGTATTTTCCAACGGTTCTAACAATTTTTTAAAATGATAAATTTACATATATGCCCATAAAAATACTCAAACTTTAACAAGTATTTGAGAGTTTTTTTTTTTTCAATTACCAATACTTAGTATCAAAATTCCTTCCAAGTTTAATTTATTTGTAAGCTCTTTCATTGTATATTATTTAATTCATCACACAATCATTCGAAATCTGTCATTTTAAGAGAATAAATATGCTGCCACAATATTGGACTTCGCAAATTATCAATATAACAGTCGCAACAACATTTCTAAAAAACTGTTTTTTGTTCTTTTCTTTAATCAGTAAAGCAAAGCCATAAAAAACAATCTCTATTTAACAATCTGACAATGATTCAATCAATCACCTAAACGTAAATAGAAAGAATCAAATAAAGGAAAAACCATCTAATTTTGTAAAACAATTGGTAAAGAAATGCAATTAAATTGTATACAGCCTGTAGAGGAGTTTACCAGATTAAAAGAACAAAAAGTTGAAGGGGAAAATGAAGAATAAAAAAAGAAAAACCTTCGTATCTCTAATGAAGGATTAGAAAGTCTAAGATAAAAGATTCAAAAGCATTGTAACAATGATCTAAAAGTTGACGATTGAATGGGGTTTGAAGAAATTTTTAAACCAGCAAATGGATTATTGTATATGAATAATAGTGGAAAGGGGTTTTCTTAGGATAAAAATTTTTAAACCAGCCAAAACACCCTAATTTGGAGTATTTTATAAAACCCTTAAAAATACACTATACTGGTTTTAGAGAATTTTTAAATCAGTCAAAACTAGTCCATAAAAGTCTGGTAAATAATAGGCTTTAAACATTTCAAAAGTAGTCTAATTAAAAATCACTCAAAATCAGTGGAAAAAAAAAAAAAAAAAAAAATAAAAAAAAAAAAAACAAATACCTAAAACGGGCCATCTCCAGGAAACTCAATTGATAAAAGCAAAAGCCTGTGTTGAACAAGGAGGAAAAAAACAAATAGAAAATGGAAGGTATTTAAAATTTCAAGGAAGGGTCCGGATACAACAACGAACAGAGAGCGGAAGTAATCATTTATGTGTAATCATACATATACCATAAATCCCAACGGACATCTCTTTTAATATTTGTCCCCATTGCGGTTATAGGTTGGCTTTTCAAAACACCCTAGAATCTTACAAAACTTATCAAGGAATGATCGTTGCCGACATGGTGATAATCTCTCTTATTGTAACATACTCTTCTACTACTATACTGATACTAATGATCTCCGTTTACTGGAGAAGAATTATTCGTTCCCCGCTTCTTCGCTGTGAAGCGTCGATCGCGACATAATCGCACTGGTACCGCTATTGTCATATCGCTGCCTCACTCCTCTCCTCTACCACCAGGCTTGGTATCTCTGTCTTTCTGAACCACTACCCGTTGCTGGCTAAGCTTTAAGAACTGGGAACAAGCCCCTTTTGTTTTGATTTTCATTCTCATACAACCCTCATCCGCATCCTTCCCCTCTCCCTCCGCTCCGCCTCCACCCTCATCCACATCTCGCAATCGCAGTCTGTCTGAGCAGGAACAAGAAGAGGATTGTCTCTCAAGCACATAGTCTTCGGAATCGCTGGATCCTCTCGCCTCTGGAAACACCGCAAGGAGTGGTGAGACTGTGGTGGCTTCCTAGATGCGGGCCATGTCTGGCTGGACAACATGGTGCCTTCTGAGAAGGACGATCATTCCTTACCCCTCATAGCTTTCGAGGACATTTCCCGCTCCGCTACACCAATCCCACTGGCCATCCTTCTGGACTTCGGATCTCTCGCATTGTCATCGAATGCTTTCGCCTCACTACAAGTTCGCTGGTTTGTTCTCGGTGATGAGACGACACCGTTTTCAATGTTGATAATCTGTTGTGTTCTTAGCAAGTATAATCCTTCTGAATGGTTTATATAGGTAGCCCCTCTGAGAGCCACTCTGCTAATACTATTTTAGTCACTCTATGGCCTTTGGAGGTGGTGGGATTGCCATTAGCTACCCGCTCGCCGAAGCTCTCCAAAATTCACGATGATTGTCTTGAGAGATATCCTAAGCTCTATGGAAGTGATGACCGGCTACATGCCTGCATTACCGAACTAGGCATTCCTTTAACTGTAGAGCATGGCTCCATCAGGTATTGCTGTCTTTAATACTTGTAGTATGAGTTGACATAGCTGTTTGAAATAGGATTGAGCAATTTACTTTTTTTTTTTTTTTTTTTTTGGATTTTTTATTTTTTTGTTGGCAGTGGGGAATATTAGGGGTAATGCTCATGGTCTATTATCCTCTCACCCTATTGCACCATTTGTATCCATTCACCATGTTGAAGCTGTGGATCCTTTTTATCCTGGTTTTACATCTTTGGATAGTTTAAAACTCTTCACCAAAGCCATGAAAACGGATCCCAGGAGCTTTTTACAGCGATCAATTTGCTATGACTGGGCAGGCCGTTATACATTTTCGGTTTCACTTGGTTATGTTGTCCAAGTCTACCCAAACATCGTGCTTCCCCGTGACCTGGACCGCTCTGAGAAGACTTACTCTGCTTGGAACAGAATAAGTAACCGCAATGAATTTGATTTTGACACCAGGGATCCTCATAGATCTATTTGTAAAAAGCCGATTTTATTTTACTTGAAAGATATAGATGGACAAGGCAATGCTACAGTGGGATCGTATGTACGAGCTACAGGAAAAGATTATTTGAAAAGAAAAGTTTTCTGCTTCCCACATTCACCTCCACTGCGTCACATCAAGAACATCCAGGTGTTGGGCCATCCTCCCAGGAAGAATTGGCATTTGGTGTGTTTCTTTCTTTTCTTTCTTTCTGTGATCTCAGTTTCTAATAACTAATGTTTTCAATGCCCTTGGACAGGTACCCCGTCGATTTTGTTGCAAAGTAAACCAAACTGATGATGAAATCCTTAAAATAACGGTTGGCCAGTGTGGGAATGGAGCTTTAAGTTCTGTTACTGATTCTGTGTGAATGCTGGACCGGATGGTGGCTATTGGTCTGAGCACAACTATATAGAATGTGTTTAGTTAAGAAGAAGGGCTCTCAACTACCTTAGTCTTTTTACATTGTTTAGCCATATCGATTTCACCTCTGTTTTGCAACGACCATTAGTCAACTTACATCCAGCATTTTCAAAACACTTGCGTGCAGATTGCAGGTAAGAGTGTGTCATTGCTAATCCTCCGTTTGGAGATACATTCTTTGCCTTCACTTTTTCCTCGGAAGGTAATTACTGTTAAACCAACACCTAACTATTGGAAATTGCTAATGAAATGAGCAACAATATTGGCAGTTTTACAAATTGAAATGCTAAAGTTAATTGTCTTGTACCTTTAAGGTTCTTCTGTTGTTTATACTTTCTGTGTACTCAGTTTGCACTCCTCTGGTTTTCTTTTGTGATTCTTTGTTTTTTTCCTTTTTTCTTTTGGTATTAAAAGGCGAGGAAACGGAAGATTGTGGTGTTCTTTTATGGGGTTTTGTTTGAAAGTTGTCCAGTGGTGTAATTGAATTGAATTTGAAAATTGCTCAAGATGAGTCCAACATAAGGAGCTTTTAGAGTGTAATGCCATTTTCTCGAACAAAATATAACCTGGTGGGTAAATGATTGGGATAGAGTATTGCTATGACTCTATCAAGTACAGGCTTAACCTCAGTACTGATGAATTTTGGTAATAACTGATTTGTGGATTGCCAACATCTTGGCATTTGGATTTATACTGAGCGAAGAAATGGTATTTGGAACATGAAAAAAGTGAATAAAAGTATTTTAGAACCTAAAATAAAGGACAGGAGAGTTTTCTTAGATAGGGGGAATTAGGTTATTAAAATCCTTTCCCCAGTACTCATTGCTGGATTTAGAACCCTTTTCGCCATTTAGGTTTACCCAACATGCATTAGAGTAATGAAAAGACTTGAAAACAATTGGACAATGAGATATATCACTGGCAGAATTCAAGGAAGTCTCTCAAGTAGGTGCATGTCATGTATATAATGCTTTTTATTTTCAAGTATGTAATGAATCTGTGAAAAAATAACTACTAGTCTATCTTGCCATTATTTTTCGGATTGCAACTCTGACAATGATTGTTTGTGTATCCTTTGTGTTTGGAAGTTAGTGAATTTATAAGAAAAAGAAAAGAGATATATTCTTATCCTTGTACATGAATAACAAAAATGATTGCCTGTGATTGATTTTGCTTGTGCCTTAGTTTCTTTTTGGATAAAATTAAGAACAATAGAATTCAGCATACTGTCTGCAAAACATCCACTTAAGGGCATCCATTTTGTGTTCTAATTCAAGCATGAATTAACTAATGGGTCAAGCTACTCTTAACTTAAATTTTTTTTACTAAATGTAATGCTAATTTTGGCCATTGATGTAATGCAATGTGGTGGATGGAGGGAGAAATTAGAGGTAGTTAGGTTTAATGTGAACTTAACATTTTTAACATGATTTAGAATTTGTTATGTGTTTATGTAATATAATCTAGCGGAGCTACGACTTGATGAAGCTTACTTCTTATCTTAGGCTCATTGAGAAAAAGTGTTCTGGTTTTGTCACTTGGGTTGCTTTGACTTAATTTGAGTTGAGTTCGCTCAGCTCATGATTGCGTCCTCAATAGTGTGTGGCCATGATGGGATAATAATAGAACAGAGAAGGCCACTAGACTGAGAGATGATTTTATATCTTTCTAGTGACTACATTTCATATGTACATAAAAGATGACCTTCGAAAAAAAATACTAGATTTATCACTCTGCCATGACTTATATGATTCTGTACGGATTTTCTTATATGAGTCAACATTGAGGGGATGTTTGTCGTATATCACAACTTAAAAATTGTTGTACTTTAATTTAGATGGCATATTTGAAGTTTAATTTGACTATACAGTATGCCTGATATATGAATGCTTTTGAAAGTTAATAAGTTGATGTCTTAGAGCTTGGGTAGAATCGTGATGTAGATAACTCAAATTGCTTATGGGTGTTTAATTTCTATATCCCTGGGTAACATAAATGGATAATTGCACATTATATACAAATAGTATTATCGTTTGTTTGCCCTTGTGATTTTACTTCGTGTTTATTGCTTCTAAGTCTGTTAACAACTTGGTGGCTTCTGTACCAATTTGATTGACATAAACAGAAGGTGATGATATTGAAGTTAATGATGAACATGATATTGAGGGCCGAGTAAACTTCCAAAAGGGCAAGAGAGATTCTTTGCGAGACTTGCATCAAAAGACTTGTGGCACTAATATGAATAAGCCACTTAAAAACTTGTAGATGCACGTTGTTTGAAGTGGTGAAAGAGTGTTGGAACAAATAGATCCTCAGTGTAAGTTGGTTTTAAAAAGGCGAAGTTGTAGTTGGAGAGCACATTAGACCTGGCCATTGCAACAGTGACTGGATCAAAACGAGGGAGGTTTCAGAAAAACATCACTTTGCCTTGGATATATGGTCAAACCTTATATGCTTAATCAAAGTGGGCCTTTTGGCAATGTCGGGCCTACTATTTGAAAGTGATCGGGACTGGGTTTCTAATATTTGTCTTTTGATATTTTTTTGTTTAATAGAAATTTGATAAAAAAGTTTATTTAGATTGAAGTGTTTAATTCTTGGTTGGCTCCTTCTTCCATGCTTGACCCAAAAAAAAAAAAAAAAAAAAAAAAAAAAAAAAACTTAAAACGATGTTTCAAGGATTGAAGGAATTATTGTTTGATAAAAGTATAATTGTAGAAATGTAGAATAGGCTTGGTATGCACAATCATGATGGCCGGGCATTTTTGCAAGATAATCTCTTTCTTCATAAAGTACAAAAATGGCGATGAACATTTTCTTGCTTATATTTCCCCTATTTTGTTTCTCTGGATGTCCTTTTACACACAACCTCACTATTTCACTGAAAATTGGAATCATAAGTAACCCACGCAATCCGCTCGCTTGCCGTATTACATGATATTTGCGAGCTTAACATATGACCAATTTGAGACCATTGTTTTGGTACATTTAGATATATAAATGTATTGACAATCTGTATGAGTAAAAAGAAAGATTAGAGGAATTGAAATGAATAGAATAGAATAGAGGAAGAGGAAATGAAAATGAAGCAAGAGGCATGTCACCGATTTGGCATAGCATAATGGGTAGATGCCTGGCAGTTGGGGGGTTCACAAATCCGGGAGAAACGCCACGCACGTTCTTACCACCTCATTTGTTGCCCCTCTACAGCTGTACCAATCTGTTCTTGTCCCTCCCTTTCTTCCATTTCATTACGATATTTTCCATTTTTGTGTGTTTAAACGCCTTTAGTTGTCTTTAATTATTATAATATTATTGTTATTCAATTACTACCGCAATCAAGTTTTAATTACACACCGTTATAATAACCTACGCCCCATCACATGGAACTTATTAAGCTGTCAGATGGGACCGACAAACTTTTTTTTTTTTTTTTTTTTTTTTAACTAAAGTCATCAACTGACTGCCACTACGCCCCCCCTTCTCGTGTGTGTAATTGGAGCGTGACTGGTATGTATCGATTGCGATTAAAATTCTAGATGTAGATCTTACTTGTTTCTTTTCCTTTCTAAGCCCTTTGGTTAACTTTTAACTCTAGTTAAGTTGGAGCCTACTATTCTGATTCCTTTCTCAATTTTTAATATCCCAATCCTCTCCACCACGTCTTTAGACTTGAACATTATTGAACTCCAAAACTAAGAGAGTATGCACCTGGATTTTTATCAAGAGATCCTCAAGAAATAAAATTTAAATATTTCTGTATGTATAATAAAATATAAATTAATGGAAGAAATGTTGGTAAAAGTGGTTTTAACAATTATTAGCACAAAGTGAGACCGCTGACAACACAGCATCTCCTTGTTTTTCATTTCACTTCCCCTTTTCTCTCTCTTAATCATCACACCCTCAAAATCGTCATCTCCATTCATTTTTCTCTCTCTCTCTCTCCACAACTTTCTCTTTTTACTCTGTCAATTTTGCAGTACAGTGCAGTGCAGCGCGCAGTTGATGATGATGATTATGCCCTTCTGCTTATCTTCTCTTTCTTCTTTACTGCTGGCTTTCTATATGTTTTTCCTTTTCATGATTTTGCCAGATTAGTATATATTTATTTAATAACTAAAAAGGAATTTAATCTAAATCAGGAGGAGAGCACTAACTCGTAGGAATTCTCTTGCTAGCTTTCAATCTTTCCAGTTGTCTACTGTTCCGTCTTTCTTCTTCTTCTTTTTTATATATATATTTTTTTTTGTTGGTTAAATCATTCTTTTAAACATCTTTCGCCAAACTTCTCTTCTCTTACTCTTTATCTCTCACAACCTGTCGTATCTCGCTTCAATCTCCCATTCCCCTTCAAACCAACCTCCCTCCCTAGCTAAGCTAGCGGTTAAACAAGAGTGAGGGAAGGAAGGTGATACAAGTTTTGTAAATTATTTCATATTAAAAGAGATGGTGATGCACATAAAAAGCCAAGGAATTTAATTTGTTAGAGAAGTGGTGTGGAGGTTATCGTTGATAAATAGAAAGAAAGTATGCGCAAGGAGTGGCTCCATCTCAATACGCGGAGATGACTCCTGCTGCAGCTGGAGCTGCAACTACAACTACAACCTCACACATGGGGCAGCAGCCAGTAGAATCAGCTTCACCAATTAGCAGCCGACCACCTAGTAATTTGGATGAACTTATAAGACTTTCTTCTGCTGGTGGTGGTGGTGGTGGTGGAGGAGATGAGGATACAGAAGGCGATCGGGCAGGAGGTGTTGCGAGCGGCAACAGGTGGCCTCGTCAAGAAACACTAGCACTTCTCAATATTAGGTCTGATATGGATGCGGCCTTCCGTGATGCCACCATTAAAGGTCCTCTCTGGGAAGATGTCTCCAGGTATAATCATTATAATATTACTTTTTTAAATTTTTATATTTCTTATTTGCTTAATTAAAACTTCTCTTCTCGAGATCTCTCAATTTCATTTTGCACACAAAACACAAACGCACATGCCTTCTATCTCTTTCCGTCACGACTCACGAGTAGGGCATCTTTTCTATCTTTCTTTCTACCTATTTACAAGTGGCCCAGATCTGCTGCATGTATTCTATCCAATCCCCTCTTACCTTCTTTCTATTTTTATCATTTATTTAATCTATATCTAATTTTGAAAATCCCGAGACAAATTCTTTCAATTTTCCAAGACCACCGCCACTATCTACTTTTTCATATTAATTAAATCCGATCCATCTTCTTGATTTTGGTTACAAGGGCGGAGAAAACGTTTATAATTTGCCATTACCGTTGATGACAGGAAACTAGCAGAGTTGGGATATAAACGTAGTGCCAAGAAATGCAAAGAAAAATTTGAGAACGTTCACAAGTACTATAAGCGAACAAAGGAAGGAAGAGCTGGTCGTCAAGATGGTAAAAGTTACAAATTTTTCAGCCAGCTCGAGGCTCTTCATACAACCACTGCCACCACCAGTAACGTGTCAGCTTCCTTATCAATGCCAGTGACAACTGTCACCACCACCTCCTCCAACACAATCACTTTAGATGTTGCTCCTGTCTCAATAGGGATCCCCATCCCCATCTCTTCATCTGTTAGAATTCCAACTATCGCTCCTATGTCTTCCTCTATATTTCCTCCCAATCTCAGTGCACCCACCATCAACGTTCCTGGATCTACTACTACGGCACCCCCACCACTACCACCTCAAACTGCAACTGCTACCACAACCGCCACTCCTGTCCCGATCAGCTTTTCATCTGATAGTTCTTCTTCCCCAGAAACTGAAGATGATGATGATGATGATGATGAAGACGATATCGACTTCCAAGGACAGCCATCAAATACTGCTGGTAGCAGCCGCAAACGAAAAAGACAATCATCCAGTAGTACTAACAGGATGATGGAGTTCTTTGAGAGTCTAATGAAACAGGTAATGCAAAAGCAGGAGACCATGCAGCAAAGGTTCTTGGAGGTGATAGAGAAGAGAGAGCAAGATAGGATGATAAGAGAAGAAGCTTGGAAGAGGCAAGAGATGACAAGATTGGCTCGTGAGCACGAGCTTATGGCCCAAGAGAGAGCCATCTCTGCTTCCAGGGATGCTGCCATCATTTCCTTTTTGCAGAAAATTACTGGTCAGACCATTCAATTGCCTTCTGCTGCTCCGCCACCTCCACCACCGGCACCAGCACCAGCACCGGCGCCTGTAGTAGTTGCACCAGCAATCCCTGTCCCAACACCAACACTATCTCATCTGCCACTATCGATACCACACGAACAACGAGATCAACAACCCCAACGACGACATCAACATCAACATCAACATCAACATCAACATCAACAGCAACAGCAACAACATCAGTCCCAACATGCTGAAGCTTTGAGGCATCAACCGGCCTCCACTTCCTTACCTTCTTCTGAAGTAGTCATCGCAATTCCCGAACAACAGGTACCACCGCAGCCACAGGAGATTAGCGGCAGTGGAAACTTTGAACCCACTTCCTCAAGATGGCCAAAAGTAGAAGTTCTTGCACTTATAAAGTTAAGGAGTGGACTTGAACCCCGGTACCAAGAAGCTGGGCCTAAGGGACCTCTTTGGGAAGAAATCTCCGCAGGAATGCAGCGGATGGGTTATAAGAGGAGTGCCAAGAGATGCAAGGAAAAGTGGGAGAATATTAACAAGTACTTCAAGAAGGTCAAAGAAAGTAACAAGAAACGCCCTGAAGATGCCAAAACCTGCCCCTACTTCCACGAGCTCGATGCACTCTACCGGAAAAAGATAATCGGCAGCTCAAGTGGCACTAGTAGCTTTAGTAGTCAGAATAGACCAGAAGAACTACAGCCAGAAGTACAGCATCAGCAGGAAAGCATCAAATTGGATCCAGTCCCACCAGCAAATCTCCAAGAGAGCGGTAATGTTCCAACTGTAATGCCGCCACTACAAGTGACGCAAGCTTCTGAATCAGTTAAGCAAAATGTAGCAAATGTCGATGCACAAGCAAGTAATATAGGTTTGGCAAGTAGCCTCTTTGGAGAAGGAAATGGAGGATCATCAAAGAAGGTAAAAGTTATTTTCTTTTTTAATTTTTAATAATTCAAAATAAATGGAAAAAAGTCTTTATCATATCCTTTTTTATACAGAATTAAATAATTAACTAATATTGCCATGGTCATTTCTCACCACATGGATCTTTTTGATGCCTATTGATTCTTGTTTTCATATTGAAGCCAGAAGACATTGTGAAGGAGCTGATGAACCAGAAGGAGATGCAACAGCAACAGCGAGCGCCGTCCATAATGGATGATTTTGATAAATACAGTGACAGCGAGAATATGGAGCAAGAGGAAGATGATGAGGATGAGGATGATGATGATGATGATGATGATGAGGATTTAGAAGAGAGGAAGATAGGTTATAAAGTAGAATTTGAGAGGCAAAAAGCAAACACATCAAACGGGGGAGGAAATGGGACACCCTCTTTCTTGGCGGTAGTTCAATAATATTAAAATTCGGGGGAGGAGGATTGCAGGTTGGTGGGGTTCGTTCTTCATCACCAAAATGTACCATATGTACCTTTTTGTTCAGAAGCCTAACAATTCAGTTGCAAGCCTCATAACTAAATTAATTCTTCCTATTTTTTCTTCTTTCTCATATCTTTTCTTTTTAAAATTTCTTTCTTTCATGTTCATCCATGCTACCACATCTTCTTCTCGTCATCGTCATAGTCATCGTCATCGCCATCGTCATCATCACCCTCCTCTTCTTTTTCTACTTGTTGAGCAATACAGGTTTTAAGATGGGGAGGGTGGGGTGGCAATTGGTTTCACATTTTGAATTTATTGATTTGTTGGAGAATAAAGAACCGTTGCAAAGGCACGGAAGGGATTGAATGAAGAGAAACAAAATAAGCTTGCCCAGCAGCATAATCATCCAAACGTAGAGTGGAAAAGATAGAGAGAAACACAGACCGACGGAGAAGCAGAAGTCGTTTGTTTCAGTATTTCTTTTGATATTAATTCTTTGTTACTTGCTTTGTTTTGAATTAATAATATGAATGAAAGAATCTGTGTTTTCCATAATGTCATCTTCTTTTACGTTGTAATAGTGACCCGTGATTGGCGAACTACTGGATGTCAGCCTTATAAAATCTCCTTTAGGTTAAACATATTATAACTTAAAAAGGATTGATCATCTTAAAATTTAGATGAAAACAAATAAATGACAATAATTACAAGGCACGATAGATAGAGTGAGTGGATTTTGAAAAGAAGGAAATTAACTGTGTAAAAATACAAGGCATTCCTCCAAGTTATGTATATATCTTCCATTTCATTTATCTTTGCATAGCATTTGCAATATTTCATTTCAGGCTTATTCATTGTATACCCAGATGTGTAGAGGTATAAGAAAGAAAGGTGGATTAAATACAAACTGTTTTAATGAAGAAATTATGGATGAGTATTTCATACAAATGAAAGAATGGGAAGAGGAGAGATATACATTGTCGTGTGTATATATATATATATATACTAGGGGGAAAATGTAAATGGAAATGGAGTCCACTTACAACAGCAATGCCAACTAGCAATGGAAATGCAACATGGGGTTCTATCTATAACGCAATTATGTTCCACTTACATAGCCCTACCCATGTGCCTTCCTCCCAAATCCCATACATACTCTCCCACTTGTTACTTTCCTTTCCTTTTCTTCCTTTATTGCTGTGAGTGCTGCTCATTTATTCAGCCCCCCTTTCTTTTTATTTATTTATGCATGTACTCTACTCCTTTTTATTTATTTATTTTATATAAATATACTACCTTAATTCATCTGTAAGAGGTGCATCAAGCACAAGCACATGGTTTTGGTTGCCGGATTTGCACTTCAGTTAACTCACAGTCTCTACTTGTAAACTAACCATTTTAATTGTAAAGAGGAACCGGATGGTGTAGTGGACTGGAGCATATTATAATAATATGCATCTATTCCAATTTTAAAAATATAATACTGAATTATATACTATTAGCATCAGCATCAGCATCAGCATCTCATTCTTACAGGATTTTCCATCCACAAACCCATAAAGTACATTGTCTCATCACATTCACCTCATAAATTTTCCATCCATCAACTACCTCTCTTTCGAATCAACTTCACTTGTTAACGAAATACTATCTACAATGTTCAAACAACTGCAAATTCACACAGGTAACTTCAAGTAATTCTTCTCAATTCCCAACTGCTACAATCTCTGATTCCCAACTTAATTTCATCCCTTCAATAACTTAACACCTCGATTCTGTAACCCACTGAGCTAACTGTTTCCGTACCCAGGATTCTCTTGTTTTCACTTAATTGACATGTTTATTTAATCGTTAGCTTACCCATGGTTGACTATCATTGACCGACAAAACCTTCATTATTTTTAAACATTAAACTTGCAATTAATCAACACCATTCCAACCAAGCAATAATAGAGGAATCTCTTTAGGCTGCGTTTCGTCTGGGGTGATATAAGATTAATCTTGTAATCTTTATTTAATTTTCAAGATTCTCTTGTTTGGTTGTTAAATAATAAAATATTACGTAATTTTTTATTGTAAATAGTATTTACTATTGGTAATATTAGGGGTAATTAGATTATCTTACCAAAGAGTGTTAATATAAGATTACTAAGGTAATCTTAATTTTGATCATATTTTACCCTTAACCTTTTATCATTTCAGACACATTTGCTCTTATATGTCTACCAAATAACAATTACCCAGACCCCCTATATTTGAGAATTTAGCTAAAACACCCCAGCTATAAAAAGTTTAAAAGTTAATAAAATACCCCCAACCACCCAAGACCATCGTCGGTTGCTAGCCACCACCACTGGCCGCCGACAAAAGTGGTCATATTGACACAAGACCGACGGGATCTTGCCGCTCCTATGCTGGTAAGGATGTTTCCGACCATGAAACGCCAAAAGGCCAGATCTTTGGCCGTTTCACATTCACGACTAAATGTAGATCCATGGCCAAATTAGGCCTTACTGGCGCACGATCACCCAGATTCGACCGATCATGCGCCATTACGACGGCTGGTGGCAGTGGTGGTTAACTGCCGGCAATGGCTTGGGGTGGATGGGGGTGATTTTGCTACAAATTAAAGTTTTATATGGTTGAGATATTTTAGCAAAATTTCAAATATAAGAGGTTAAAAGAAATAATTTAAAAATTAATATTATATTATTATTTAAAAAATGAGGACAATTTAGTAATCTATATAACATACCCACTCATTTATTCTCTCAACCAAACAAATTATTGTAACATACCTACTAATTTATTCTAACCAACCAAACACATTTCTCTAAAGATTCCCTAGCAACTCCCTTCCTCCTCCTTCCTCTTCCTGCCCCTGCCCCCCCCCCCAAAATGTTTGGCCTAAAGATGCATACAGCCTAACAAGTCTCTCAGCCAAAAATAAAAAAACAATAAAAATCAAAGAAACTCAACTAAATATTCAACAATTTGGTTTCTTTTGGCACAATTTAAGAAATTTGAAAGGCTCTCCACTTCAAACTGCACCTAAGAGGACTGCATGATATTGGAATAGTGCCATATTGATCATGGCCAGTTGATTTTATGCTCTTAGGGTCACTTCATGTTGTGGCACAAATATTTAAACATGTATTCATATAAGGTAAAAAGTAAGTTAAAAGTGAAAACATCTTTGAAACCCAATTCCAAAACTGAGATCCTACAATAGCTCTGGTAAGATTTAACCTAAAACTTAGGGATGCTCTACAACTCCTGCTTGCTCTTACTTCTTTTCATTTTTGCTTTAAACCTGGACTTTGCCATGAGCGTCTGTACTGTATTTATGAAGTTCCCAACTGCCATTACAACCAAAAGGACCCCACAAAAAATTACCTGCCAAAAACAATTTTCCATCACCAATATTGTTATGACATAAATGCAACCATGTCAACTTTCATTTTAATTTAATATCATACTATCCTTTTAACCTATAAACAAAGGAAGATGTTCCACATGACACAAGTGAACAAAAATATATATATAATAATAATAATAATATTTTGAATAACCAACCTGCCATTCAGATACGACCCCATCCAATGCAGTCCTAAGCAGCAGTAATCCAACATATGCCTCAAAACCCTAACATCAAATTCATAAACATAAAGAAAACAATAAGTTGAAATCAGGTCACTGTGACAACTTCAAAGAAGTCAAATCCCAGATGCAAACCAAATTTATTGACTAATTTCATTAAAATTGAGGAAGTACAGGGAAAGGATGCTTCATGCTAAACTGGAAAGAGCACAAAATAACCAAGAAGCACTTATACAAAATGCTCGAAGAATATCAAACTCAAATGACTCATGCTCCTTGCAGTGACACTAAATTCAGTATACACAAAAGAGCACACATACACAATAGAACAAAGAAGAATCTATACAAAGTTCTCAAAGAATATCAACTATGATCCTTGCAGGGACACTGAAACCAGTAAAAAGGTTGAGTAAGAACTTAAGAGAAAAGAAGCTGCAACTGGTTTGAATCTTGAAGGAAAAGAAACCAATATTTAAATTTCTCTGTGTAAAATTTTACACAACTGAAACCAGCAATCTACACACAAGTAGATAGAATTTACAGTCTCTCAAAGTTCTGCACTTGTGTAGTAAGTCACTAAACATGGAAAACCACTAAACTTAAAGGCATGCTTCTGTTTCTAACACACCACACAGTTACATGTGATAGAGTGCTGGTCATGAAATGACACCTTTCTCTGGAAACAAAAAAGGCTACAAAGGAGTGATCTTAAAATTTCGTTGATGCAAACAAATAATCAATGAAGGGCATTAATTTGTAAAATATTATTTTAAGAGGATAAAAACTTTTAAGGCAATTGTTACATAGGTAAATTTGTACAATAACTAGTAATCACAAAAATAGCTTGAATCACCTGCAAAATGAAAAGCATTGGACACAAGAGCCATAGTTGGCCATCTACACCAGCTGTTTCTCCCCAAACAACATCCATTCTCTTGGCCTGAATAAAAAAGGAAATATATTTAAGAACTCTAATCGAAAATTATGCATTTAAAACTGGGGCATTCTATATCCTGTTCAATTCGGACTAAAATAGGAGACATAATATTTATATCAACAATGATAGGGGAGATCCTAAAAGAACGAAGACAGGCAAAAAGGGATCAAGAATTCATAAATGACATAATCAATGTAAACCAAAGAATGATAAAGCAAAAATAAAATCTGCAATGCATAAAGTAATTTTGTCAAGACACCTTTCCCAATGCAATACGAGTATAGAGTCTCTGGCGTTGATATCTGTTTTGGAGAAGCATGGAAACTCCTTGCATCATAGCCCATTGAAGGAAAAGTTGAACCCCTCTCTGTACAATGTTTATCTAAATTTTAATCAAACAGACTAAAAATATAATCAGCAGGTAATGGAGTAAGTGTAACCTGCTTTTGTGCACAATTTGGCTGTCCTTTAATCTCCCACGTGAGACTAACAAGGGCCATAAGCATAGCACAGTAATGATGGTAAACCCACCTGCATAAGTATATTCAGTATCTTTGCTGAAATAGTCTGCAATTTCAGGGATGAAATTAATAAAATAAGCAAGCTTGTATGCCAAAGATTGTCCATTTTGATAAAAATTTCATTTCCATTAATCTTCAATAATGAGTACATTAGAACCAAGAGAGGGATGCATATACACAACAAACAACAAAAGTTTAAAAAATTAGATAGTACACTATTGTAGATACAATTCATCAAATACAGGTAGAGAGTACCACTTGAGGCTATAATCTGGTTCATCTTCCACACTTGTTTTGTTTGTTATATGCTTACTCTTGTTCTACACATACTTAAGATTGGGAAATGGGCAAACAAATTTTAAGAACAGGGAAAATAAAGTAAAAAAAGAAACTCAAAAATCTTTTTCTTATCTGAATTGCTGAGATAACATAGCAGCAAGACAACAGGGTGACAACAAGGAAATTAACAACCTTCAGATTAAAATTTAGGGAAAATAAGGAAGAAGAGAAGTGGATGCTGGTATTAAGTTTTAGCTTCAAGAACTTCCAGTTTATGGAGATAAATTGCATCAGTGAGGTTGCTTTTACATAAAGTAATTCCTTAGTAGATTCTCATATTTGAAAGCTCTTTAGACCACAAAGAAGAAGAAACAATAAAAAGGGTGAACTACAAGTTAGTATCAACTGAGAATGGTGATTGTTCTCTTATAAATTCCTACCTTTCATGATCTTATATTGCCATATGTCTCGACCAATTAAGTGAAACAGACCATAATCTAGATAAATATGGTGACATAAATTACCACAATCATCAACATATGTTGGTAATTTTCCATGATGTGCTTAAGGTTCCAAATGGCATAACAAGTCATTCTTGGAGGTTTCAAGGTCATCTAGCGCTCATGATTCAAAAAGTATTATCGTGATTTCCCCCTAACAACCCTGAAAAGCCTCAAAACTTTAATGCTATGGCAATATGTAGGATTTGAGAAGGGTTTCCTATTTATTTACTTTATTCACTTATTTTATATATTATCATTATCATTTATTAACTTTTAGGGGACGGGGGAAGGAGTGTATAATAGGCACAGTGACTACAACAATAACGACTAGCTTGCAAAAAAGTGGCCAACTTATTGTCATCATCAACATTGATAAGATCTGATGACAATTTGCAGCTCTTCATTTATCCATATTGCATGGCACAAAACGGAGGACGAAAGCCAGCCTCAACTGTTTCTTCCCTCATCAAGTCATAAACTGATCCATCAATCATGTGCAATCCCAAACTAATTTATAAGTCCTGTCTCTTGGAGACAAATTCTTTCAAATGTGTATGCTAGGACTATCAGGATGGTTTATCTTAAACTTGAGTTGGAAGTCATAAGATTCCATAATTAGCATCAAGATGTAAAATCTAGATAAAAAGGTACATGTCACAAATGTTACTATGTGGATAATATAAAAACAAAAAGACATAAAAGGAAAAACAGAAAAGATGATGAAGAAATAAAACCTTCACAGAAAATATTACAATAAAACTTATGAACAACATCTTTTATTTGCATCCTCTGTTCATGAGCTCAATCTTCTCAATTTCATAAGTGTCATCTCACGAAGATGTTAGTGAACATAACCACAAGTTTTGTTCAACATTATGAAAATAATACAATTATTTAATAGCTAGATGTAATTAGATTTAGGAAAAGGAAGAGGCAGGAACCCGGTTATACTGATATAAATTTGAACTGAGGCAGAAGTCACCATTCAAAATAATTCTTGGTATTTGATTGTACTATATATATTTATGATGATGAACATGATGAAACCTATAATGAAATTGGGTTGGTGTCGTCAAGTACAGAAAAGATAATACACATATAGGAGCAGAATAAGATGAATTATTATTGAAAAAGGCAATATACCAGGGGCGAATGTCACTTCCATTGAGTCTCAAAATGTTCTCTCGCAAAGCCAAACCAGTATAGAGGAACAAGAGCCATGCCTAAGAAAGAATATGGCGAATGGGCAATGTTAAGAGATTAAAAATAGCATTTAAAACAAGAAGAAAACAAAAGAGCATTACCTGATAGAGTTGAACAGGAAATGCAGGCAAGCATCCATCCCAGATCCAGGATCTTAATATAAGAAGCGTGGAGGGAAATAGAAGAAAAAGAAGGGCAGTCCTATCCTGCTCCACCCACAAGCAACTTATATAACAAACAATCAAATTGAAAACAAAGGAAAGGCATAGAATCAGACACATACCCTGTAAGCGTTGTACTCCTCTTTAACCTTCAATTGGACATCTTTGCGGGAGGCTCGAACATTAATTGGACCAATAAACATTCTAAGAAAACCACCTAAGCAAGAAGAGAAGAGAAGAGGAAGAAATAAATAAATTAAATAGAGATATGTAATAGAAAAGAAAACAGTGAAAAAGAAAAATACCCTCTGCTTTGGTTGGAAGGAAAGCAGAAGCATCGCCATCATATATCAAACATGTAGCTCTCTGTAAATCTTCTTCGAGCTTGTCAACCAACTTGGAATCAAAATTGTTGGAATGAAGTAAAGAACGCAAGCGGCGAATATTAGAATCCAAAGAAAGAGCACGCTGTCTTAAAGATTGTTCTTCACCCGATGTTCGATTAATAAGAGAAGCAGCCGAATCATGCAACTCTTTAGCCTCTTCGACAACCCTTTCAACTTCCTCTTCAACCTCCCTTAGAGCCATCGGATTTTTTTTTTTTTTTTTTTTTTTTTTTAAATCTAATTATAAAACAAAGCAAACTACCCAATCCCAATCCCAATTCCAATCCCACCGATCTCACTATAAACTAGGTTGTGCTTTCCTTGTCTTTTTGGTAACATAACCCCCCAATTCAATTCCTTGGACCCAAAAACTTCTGCCCTCATTCAACCTTTTTGTTATTAATGTTATTAAGAGTAGACGACATGTGCCCACCCAAAGTTTCGCGTACTGACAAGTTCCCACCCCTGATTTCATAAATTCCAGATTCCCACCCAAAGACCAACACTGTTAGCAATTGCTAGGTTATGACCCAAGGGCAGAGGATGTTATTACTATATAGTCCTTGACAAATAAATTAATAAATTATTTTTAACCCCCAAATTAATAGAATTAGAAAATAACATCTTACTTTTAAATTATTTCAAACCTTCACATTATCCCATCTCCAACCAACCAACCTAGCCACTGCCACTGCCGCCACCTAGCCACTACCGAACACTAGGGTGCGTTTAGTGTAGTATTTTGGATAGGATTTTGAGGATAGTATTGGATTGTTGGATAGGGGAGTATTACAAGGTAAATTTAAAAAATTTATGAAAAAGCCCTTAGGTTTACTAATTTAATTAAAGACCCTACTATATAAAATGACAAAAACACCCCCACCACCTGTAGTGTCAGATTCCGACCGCCATCGCTGGAATCTGGCCGGAAAATTTCGTTATGGCACAAACCGATCGGATTTATGCTGTAACGCATCATTATGGCCTTTTCCGACCAGATCCACCACGGATCTGGCCGGAAAAGGCCAGATCTACGGCCTGTTATGGCCGTCGACGGTCGGAAAGGCCAAAACGACGGCCATCTTTGGCCGTTAGCGATGGCCAAAGATGTGGCCGTCGTTTTCGGTCAACGATGGCCATTTCTTTAGCTGTCGTTGACGGCCAGATCGGTGTAATTCCAGCCATTTATGGTCGGAATTTAGGCCGTTGTATAGATTCTGGCTATCACCGGCGATGGTTACCGGAATCTGACAAGTTGGGTTGATGGGGGTGTTTTTGTTAATTTTAAAAAAAATTCAGGGGGTATTTAGTGAAATTAATAACCTTATGAGGTCTAAAAGTAATTAAAAAAATAAGATAATATTTTTGGAATAGTGTGTCAAACATTATTTGGAGAATAGGATTGAGAATATAGATAAAAATAGGGAGCCAAACGAACCCTATTATGCTTTTTGAAATTCAATAAATATTTAATCACATTATGAACAACCTGTAAGCTGCAGCATAAATTTAAACTAAAAATCAATTAAACAAATATTTAGTAACCTTCAAGCCAAGAGACGCAGTAAACCAAACCAAAAGAAGAAGAAAACCCAAACCCCATGGACTGCCGTGAAAAATTCTGTTTCTAATAATTCCAGATAATTTTTTGTTTTCCTTTTACAATAAATTAATAAGAATTACAGGATACTTGAAATTCTTTTTCTCTCAATAAATAATAGTAATGAACAAATTAAAAGTCATGTTTCCAAAGAACCAGTCATCCTTAAAATTGAATTCCGAACTCGACTTAAATCTCTCCCAACGATTACATGCGGCAGAGTGATTTCTCCATCTTCATGTTCTTCTTCAAACTCATCCGTATCCACGAACAGGTAAATGTCACCTGGGCTGGGAGTTGGTTTGGGCAATGCGTCAAGCAGGTGTAGGGCGACAGTAGTGGCAAGGAAAATCAGTGACCGACGGTGGGAAAAACAGCTAGAAAAAACCCACAACCCATTAACAAATCAAATTCACTTCAAAACACAACAAAAACCCAGCAAATCGAACTTCAAAAGAAGGCTCCAAATCAACCCAAACCTAGTTGTTACACGAAGAGATGGTGAAGTGACGGACGGCGACCGGCGACCAAACGATTGTCAAGGATGGAAGGGGCTTTTGTGAGGGGCGACTGGTGAGGTGAATGGCAGTGACGGGAGGAATTTCTGTTGTCGAAATCAATGGGGAAATAGCAAAAGTCGCACGGGGAAGAAGAAAAAAATGGAGAAATACGAGAGGGATATGGAAAGTCACGGCTAGATCTGGGCTGGACAAGTTCGACCAGTAACTGGGCAGACACAATCATAGGAAAAAGGCCGAGAAAGCGGAAGATGGAGAGATTGACTGATTGAGTTGAGAGGGTTTTGGAATCCTCTCTCTACTCTCCTGCAAAATGACTATTTTACCCCCTCACTGTTATATTAAATGATTTTCGGTTAGTTTATGGGTGGTAATTTGAAATATATGAAACCAAGGGTGGGAACGGGGCTTTTCGCGAAGCCTTGGGTGGGAGCACTGTATTATTAATTATTAGTATTATTATTTTCGTGTGCAACTCTGAAGTCTGAACCAAACTCAAACGCCCTCTTCCGTCCACACATTTTACAATTTAACGATACAAACCCCTTTGTCCTTGTCCCCTCGCTTCTTGCCCCTTGCCCCCACCCCTACCCTTTCTATCCACATATTATAATAAATTTCATCCTTTTTTTCTTATTTAGGCAGCGCCCATGTAACCTTTAATTGCAATTTTCAAAGTCAAAAGTTTCTAATTGCTACATTAATTATGATATATTCTCCAATAAAATTCTTTGAAAAAAAAAAAAAGATGGGTGGTCATTATTCTTATCCTAAACCTAGTGAGGTAAAGCCTCCCCGAAGCTTTAGAGCTGCCTTAAATTGATTATACTAAATTAAACAACATTTTATTCAACCACCAAGCCTGCAAGAATTACAATTGGGCTTTCATACTGTATACCTAATTCTTGTGAAAGTAGCTCTCTTTTGGTGGGAGCAAAAAGACACAATAGTTTTCTAGTTTGTTGTTTTTGTCCTTTGAAAGGAGAGATTGAGGAGGAAATAATTATTCAACTTAAAGCATTCCCTTTGGGGTTGATTTTGTATACTACTTGGTAGTTTTTGCTCTATATTTGAAACAGAAATAGAAATTTGATGAGGGTGGTTGCCTGGTTGGGCAAGTGGGTGACCTGCACATTGCCTGATTAGATCATTATGGTTACATGTCACTTACATCAACTTCTTAAATGAGACATTGCGTACTAAAATGGAGAATTGAAGAGTCGCAATCGCAAATAAGTTTAAGAAAGAATGAAGGGTGTTATACCGAAAAAAATAGGGCTGACGTAGAGTCTCGTCAATAAAGGATGGTCAGAATTCAGAAGAGTTCTACGTTGTCTAGGTGCGGCCACATCGCTCATAGCGCAAGTGGCATGGTTCCTGTCAGTACAGTAGGTGAGTGTTAGGTCAGTAAGCGACTGGAGATCGCCCACGTATCAAAGTCCTGTTTTAATCGAGGAAATCCCACAGGCAAGTGATCAATGAGACACAAAGAAATGATTTGCACAGCACTTTCCCACTCAAAGCTTTCATAATCATTACCTTGAACTTTCCTACTATAAATAAAGGACTCCCCTCTCATTTGTGAGGGATGATTAACTGATTTTACGCTGAAATAGTTCTCTCTCTCTAAACTGTAACTCAGCTCTCGGAACGCGACCTGATCTCTCTCTTATTAATACAATAGCAATGAACGTAGGATTCACTTTAGAGCATCCGAACCACTTTAAATATTGTTCTTCACCTTTTATTTGATTCAATCCCCTCATATCACATGTGACTTCTAAATCATTTTAGCATTTTATACTTGCGAGTAGTTAGTGTCAAAATCAAACATTAGGGTAAGGATTTCCCAAAATAAAAACACTAAATTAATGGCTTTGCGGTATTTTACATTGCAGTTACAAGCTAACAATATTTCATCATCAACAACCAACAACCGATAACAAAATAGAGGCTGCTTCTGGGTAGCTAGCGCTTGAAAATTTGGCCTCGTATGAATGAAAGAGATCCATCTCCTTCACAGCTCCACCACTACCCATCTAATTAACAACTTCATTCTCTCTCAACATTTTCTTGAATTAATGAGCATGTTTCCAGTCCTACTACGTAAATATGATCACGAGATAATGATGAGCAAACCTACCTATTTCACATTTGAAAACAAAAACAGCTGCGTGCATAAAGGACATAAACAAATAAAACTACATACAACTCTGCACTAGTGTTGTTTTTGTGTAGCTTCACCAGTCCAATAGGTTTTGACTGCAAAAAGGACTTTCTCTGGATTAAACGGTCCATTCTCATGGTCCATTATCTGGCTCTTCCATCTCATTCCTTCTGTTATACTCTTTATCTTCACAAGCAACTCTACTGTATCCCTGAATATAACTGTTCCTTCTGGCCTCAGAATTCTATCCATCTCCAACAGAATGTAGGTAATGTCACACCTTCAAATTCAATGTACATCAATTAAGATCAAAACATTTACAAGTTTATGATAGATTAATCAATTAATTAGTTAATCAACTGTTAAATTACCTGTCCTGGTATATACTGAACACACCACTAGCATGGATTAGATCATATGTTCTTGGATACGTTGAAAAAGCCTCACACCAATCTTGATATGTACCAATGAGACCCCGTTCATATATAATGCCTAGGGTATCTTGATTTGAATTCACAGGAACCACATTCATCACCCACAATGGATACTTTAACAGAGCTGCAGCAAATCCCCCAATATATGCATTCATGTCCATTACATTCCGGTATCTTCCTTTGGGTAATAAACCATTTATGCTTTTATAACGTCTCACCCTTTCCTTCCATAGTTCATTATCCGCTTGGAACTTTTCTTCATTTATACCTGGTATTGTCCCTCTGCTGATTCTAGGAGGAACAGCAAATGCTCGCTCTGGCCATTTCTCCAATGAACCACCAGCAACTTCATCTGGGTTGCTAACTTCTGGCAGCGGGGTAATGCAACTTTCCATATCTCTGTACCTAATTTTAAGCACATGAGCAGTTAATAAATGTTACATATATAATATAATAGGTAGCATGAGAATGAAAAATGCTGAGATCTATTGAGTACCAAGCAGTGTCTGGATTTTCTGACTTGCATATATGTGGTGTTTTATAGACCTTCCTACTTTTAACACACTCAATGTGGTTGATAGGCTTCTGCCAAATTGCTAGATCATCCTTTTCAATAACTTTCTTCCAGCAGAGCCGCTTGGCAACAGTCTCAATAGCATTTTGTTCAGCATTCAAATCTTGTTTACTTCTTTCCCAACCTCTCCAGTATTTCTTCCACCGAATAGGAGGACCCGAGAGAACCCAATAACCACCAGGTCTTAAAACTCTATCTATTTCAAGTAGATATAAACCGTCTGTAACCATTCAAACAATTTTTTAGATATGTAATTCAATTTTTTTCTACTATCAGGGAAATTAATTGGAGATTGATATCAACATTATATTATATTTGGTGTTTAGTTTTAGCTATTAAGACAATGACTTATTATAGGCAATGAAAATCTATAAATCATTGAGTAATTCTTCACTGGAAACAGGCATGTTGTTCATTTTGTTTATTTTAATAATAAAACACAAATGTCAAGACAAGATGTTATTTGGCACAATAAACAAATTTAAAGAGTTGTGAAATAAAATAGACAGGAATCAGGATAGGACCCTACCGTATTGATGCCAAGGTATCAAGCAGCGGGAACAGTGAGCCATATCAAAAGCCCTAGCTGGGTAAGGAAGCCGCTGAGAAGCCATAATGCCAATCATAGCAGGGACTCCTCGTTCAAGTGCAAATTGAACTTGTGCTTCATGTGTATCCCTGGGTGCAAAAGACATTGCCAGGATGTCCCTCTTCAAAAGATATGCACCCCAACTTGCAACCTTAAAAGATAAAACCAAAAATATGACAATTTTAAGCACTTTTTACCATGAAAAACTTATGATAAGTAAGGTATAAGAGTCTTAAACAAACATACTGAACTTGGAAACTTATTTAACAATTTTACTTACACCGCAGCCCGTATCAATTGCAGTTCTAATGGTTCCACTTTTAAGAGGAATAAGCTCAGCAATATCATCGATGTATGCATCAGCTCCATGGGGGAACATAGTGCCGCCACCAGGGAATCGGAAGCGGTCACCTTCTGCTTGAATCCAGTTCTGAACAGCCTTCTCTATACTGAGCTCTTTATGGGGGATATTGTCATACCAGGCATAGTCGCGGCTCTGTGGCCATTTAAAAGGGTTTTTATATTTAGGTGGAGCAGGTATTAAGCAGTGAAGAAGCTCATCGGTTTTAGGACAATGGCGCTCCCTGTATTTCATCATTTTTCTATCAAATTTCCTACCCCTCACTGGATCTTGGCAGGGAGTATATTCACTATACTTCATCTCACAAGCTGGAAAGTTTTGCACTGAATCTGAATTATTTATTTCAATTTGATGATGACTATCAAAATCCAAAACACCTGATGATGTTGATGGCAATGGTTGTGGATTTAGTAGGGGGTTGTTATTTTCGGTCCCGTTATTATTACAACTAGCTTTAGTATACGCATCTGATTGATTGACGAGAGGATTAGTACTAGTAGTTGTCTGCCAAGCTCCCAGAACATAAAACAATATGCACAACCCACTAACACCTAATATCCAACTCAGACGCTTTTTCTTTGATTCCAGTTGATTAGGCTTCGTTGATCCACTGTTCTCCTTGGCCATCTTCAAAAAATCCCTGTAGTAATCTCAAAACACAAATTAAAATATATATGCATGTTGATTTCTTAAGATCAAATTGAGGGATTCAATTCAGAACAAGATAAGATTAGGTAATGAACGGAAGAAGCAGAGATGAGACGGCGAGAATCAGGAACAGTCATCATGAGATTAAAAATGTATTATATAAAAAAGGATAAAGCAACTCAACTAAAGGTAGAAAAAATTATTATTAAAGCTTTTTCGCATTGGAGAAAGCATAACAACCCAGATAACGACAAAGCTTAATTGAAAAAAGAAAAGAAAAATGAGAAGCTGTTTTTCCACAAACTTTGCAGACCCTTTACGAAGGCTGTTTAATTTACTATTATGAAAAAAAAAAAAAAAAATCTTTAATAAATCCAGAAAATAACATTGGAAACCCAGAAGAAAGATATAAAGAAAGAAGCATACCTGAGGAAGTTTCACAACTAAAAGTAGTTGAATATACAAAGATTAATATGTTTAATAAAAGTAACCATGGAAGTAATGGAAATGTGAAGTATTAGGAAGGAAAAATAAGGAGGTAGAAAGAGAGGGAAATGGAAGAATAATATGTTATACAAAAAGGAAGGAAGGTTAATGGTGTCCGGCAATAGAGGAGATGGTGAGAGATAATAGTGAAAAGATAAAAGAAAACTGTTAAGCTTACTTATTGTTGTTTGGTTTCCAAAAATGGAGGAAAGGAAAGTAGAGGAGGATGGATTTGGTAAAACAAAGGACAAGCTTATGCCTGAAAATGAGCGTTTACAGAAGACTGACCAGCCTTTTTTTTCTCATCTCCACAAGTATTATTTTCTCTCTCTTCTCTTCAATCTCCGTAATTTTAGCTTCTTTATCCAATTATTTTATTTTATTGTTGTCTATACCATAAGCCTCCACTTGCAATTCCTGTTAATATTAGTAAGTCATTGTTAATGCTCACGTATAGTTGTAGATAAAGATATGGCCTCCAATTGAAAAAGAAACAGTGATTTCGAACCAAATTGATATCTTCTTTTGGCAAAACACACTCTTAGAGAAGTAAGTTCCCATTCGAGATTGCAGCTACCACTAGTCCAAGAAATTGAAGCACGTACTCATGCAACCAAACTCCAAATAAAACACCTAACACGTGCAACAGATTTCTAGTCAAAAAGATGTTTTGGTTATGTCACTGTCCAAAGACAACAACTCTCCTATTCAAATTTATGCTCATTAATCATGAATTATAATCAAATATTTATAATTAATATCATTGAAACAAGTATAGATTGCACTCTCGACTCATCCCATCCTTATCTTTTTCCATAAGAATTTGAAGTGCAAACGTTTATTTAAATACCATCCTCCTTTTTTTGCTTGGAAATTAAAAAGCAGACCATTAATCGATGGTTCTTTAATAGTAATTATCACACCACATGGTGTTTGCCCTGACTTTTTTATACATTTGAGCTTGAACCGATTTCTTCTATGCACTCATCTTCTAATCTTCAATTATTTTCCCTCCTTTTTCCCACAAGTCCAAACGTTCATTTGGAGATCCTTCTCTTTATTTTATTTATTGGCAGACATGTTATTGACGTATCAGAATTCAGAAGATTAAATAAAGCGACTCCCTTTATTAGTGATAATGACACCACATGGTTGCCATCACTTTGCTTTTATATTATACATTGAGTTTACATAATAAGTATAACTAATGTATGTGAGTGTTAAGAGTTACAGGATTGCATAGGCCAATACCCCAACCCCAAGATATATTATAATCACAGTTGCCTACATGCAAAAGCAAAACTGCCCAGGGCTGAATATAAACTATACGAACTTTACAATGTAGCAGCATTCATAATCACACTTTGAATCTATCCATCGCAAGCTGCCACTAAAAAATAAATGAAAGAAACCACATAATTTACATACAGTAGGCCGATCCGATAACCTAATTCAGTAATTCTCACATTCGGCTCCCACCTGCACCCACGCTGGACTATGGGTGAACACCTACCTCACCACCACGTTCTACAAAGGGCAGGGCGCACCATGGCCACGCTATGATACCAATCACCAGACTGTCAACTGACAATAGCATCTCCAGGAGTATATAAATGATTGGGTTCATCACACGCTATCACTTGGTATGAACTTGAAATAATCACACAAGTCCTGGAGCAATGCGAGAACCATGACAACATCCAACTCATTCACCATATGCTGTTGTCCAACATCTTGAATTTTTTAGCAATTGTCTGTTGATTCCCGCGTCCATACACTACAATTAGTGATCGCATGGCCTTGGATATCATCTGTTTCTTTTGGTTCTCAAAATTATTTTCAGACTCAGGCTGAGTAGCTGACTCCCCCAGTGATGAGCATAGCATCTTAAACCACTCCTCAAGAAAGGAAGCTTTCTATATAAAAAATAAATAAATAAAAGAAACAAAACTTGAGAAAAATTATAGTAAATCATATACTGAAATGCTGGCCATTTATATAACCAAATATCAACTAGAAAGCAATATAGGTTACTCCTTTAATTTAACCAATATGTTGACAAAGATTTAAGCAAGAATGATTAATGCAAACACTGAAACATATGAAATAACCCACTCTTGTAAAGGCAGCCTTATATATCAAATTCTTTAAAACAGGTTCTCACAAGACAAGAGCACAAGAAGATGCAGTGCTACTTAATATTTATTTTATATTTTATAATTTATTTGTAGGCAAATACGTCATTAGTAACTATTAGCAGAAAACTCCATAGCACTTTTGTGCAGTATTTGCAAATAAAAAATGCTTACAAAAATGCCTAGTATTTGTAAATACGAAATGCTTACTTTCACCAGAAAATCTTTCAGAGGTTGGTGATCAATGCTTGAAGCAAGGCTAAGAACGTGCAACATTGTTGAAGTCAACTGTAACAGGAAAAATATAATTAGAAATACTAATCCAGAAAATGAACATACAAAATATCAACCATAATTACAATCGTTTCAAGGGAAGCTTTAAAATACAACCATAAAATCACTCTCTAGACCCCATAATTGTATGATGCAATCAACCCAAAGATTCATTACCTCATCCTCAAAAGAATAAACTCTTTGCCTTCTTAACTCAAGAACCTTTTGATGGGGCACACCATACAACAATTACTAACCCCTATAGAACACTGTTCAAATCTTATGCAACATTTTTGTCCTTGCAAAAACTACATAGCACCTTATCCTCAGTGTCACATATTGGAAAACAACAGTAAGACCTAGTAATAATTCCCAACTATTAAGGGTTGCATAAATGCAATCATGTCAATGAATCAGGTTAATCTGTATTCGTATGATGTTGTCCATTACTTTCATTTCAATATCTAATTAGTATCTGACAATGTTGACCAGCTGCAGAATCTCATATCACTTCTGTCTAGAGTACTGCTATGATGCAGATTATTTAGGTGCTTGACCTGCTTCTCAAGTGCAACTCTATATTTGAAGCTTGATGGTGCTGAAATTTGGTCTGAACCTAAATTCTCGAGTATATGCTCCAATCCTTGGATGACATCTGAGAAGGAATTCCCATAATCTGCATCAAAAATAAGGAAGGAAACCTTGTTATCCAGCTTTAGCATTTTATGGTAGATGGAAAGTCACCAACTAAAAACTGCAAGCAGTATGCATAATTATTGATTACATTTGAATAAGATTAAGCTAAACCAATGCTGGTGACATGAAAAGCTGTTGTTGAGTTGCAAGGACAAAATAAAAAAAATAATTAATTTCAGCCATAGCAGCAGGAACAAGAAAAAGTCCTACTTACCATAAAACGATGATGGCACAGCCAAAGCAGCAGCAGCCTGTATCCTGATCTTAAAGTTAGAAGAGTCGCGCAGTAGTAGTAAAAGAACACTGAAAACAGATGGAGCCCTGCCACAAAAGTACGTATGCGCGATTAAAAGGGAAATATCCAGGTCAAGAAAACAAAGCACACTGTGGCCAAAACATGTAAATGACATGAAATAGTTAACTAAATTACCAACAAGAAATTTATCACTTTTTCCTCTGATAGAAAACAAAATGTGGGTATTACTGTAGAAGAGAAAAAGAAGTGGAACACTTGTCCCAAAGCTTAAAACAAAAACAGTCCTTACGGAGACAATCTATACAAACATGTGTAGTTGATTCTTTGGCATGTATGATGAAATAGGAAGGATATAACATAATTGCTTCAAGCAATTCAAATATTTCCCCCCACGTATTTTGTCAAACATCCACAAACTTCAATATGCATATTCTTGGACATCTTCCATATCAACTTGACTAGCTAGTTTCATCATGTTCATTTACTAATAGACACAAAAGCTTAAGCTGATGGGTAAGGGTCCAACAATAGTATTTAAACTCTAATACACCCTTTCATGTGCACTTGCACGTGGACAAATTATGGTCACAATCATAGTCACAAAACAAATTACAATAGTTAATTGATACAATTGAGGAATTCGAACACAAGGCCACCTGGTCAGTTTGTCTTCATTTAATAACACGTTAGGTTACCAATTGGCCTAAATGTTAAAAGCCAATAGGAAAGGACCCAACAATTGTATCTAAGTTCCAACAAACACATCAAAACTTATCAACAAAAAATTAAGATTAAAGAAAATAATAATAATAAATGAACAAAAACATAAATACCCAGCATTTCAACCAAGCAAACACAAATAACTAGTTTTGCCATACCAATCCTTGTCTTGAAGGTTTAATGTCTCGTTTAAAAAAAGGTTGCTCAATGCATGACAAACATTCCATTGAACCTGTTACGTACAGAGTCAAACTTGAGAGGAAAAGATATGGAAGATGGTTCCAATACACAACATCAAATCATTAGAACGATTTTTAATTATAGCAATAGGTGATACCTTAACATTTCCTGTTGTAACACAAGAAAGAAATGCTTGCACCATTCTGTCCAGGCAACGTGAATCTCCCAAACATGCAGGATGGGATGAATTTGCTACACATCCGTGACCACCTGTTTTATCACTGCTTGCTGGTATCACCTCATTATGGTTGGTTAAAACAAAAAAGCGTAGTCCACTGCCTTACCATGCACACATGCAGAACTTGTATATTTAACAAATCTTGCAAGATTTCCAAGAGCCCTCACAGCATTTGACTTGATCTAATGTAAATGAAAATAAAGAGTGTGGTAAAGATACAATCATTACTTTAACTACAAAAAACTAACATATATGATAAATAAATCCAAGAAGGCCAAGCAATGGAATTTTATAGGACAAGAAAGAAATTCCATGTGCGTGTTTGTATCTATTGTTGACAGTGGGGGCAGATGCAAAGAAGGAAATACAATTGAGGGCCTAAGACAATAAAGATCTGCTAAAAGTAACACAAATATACTAAAGTAAAACCAGAATAATATAACACTCGTATAGATATAAGGAGCTTATGGTACTAAGTTCTAAAATTTGTACTTAATAGCCACATCAAACACTAATCGAGTAAAAAAAATTATCATTTAAAGTGATTTGCGAACTACAATTATCCACTATTACCATAGATTTTCACTCTAGTAATCATAATTCATATAATTGGAGCTCAGATGAAAAGTTCAAGCTAATTTTTATTCTAACTGCAATTGTTGGCAGAAATCAGCCAGTCACACCAACACGCACTAAAATTCAACCTCCAAAAGAGACATCATCCAAGCATTTATAGAGAGTGATAGGTAAGGTAGGCTACAGAGAAAAATAGAGTCTACATCAAACACTAATTAAACCATGCATGAACCAAAAAGTAGCAAAATTAAGAAACCAGCTCTAATGGACTTGCGATTTAGCATGTTTACCTTGTCTCCATCCTTTGTTAAATGCAAAGCACACTCGGTCAATGATTGCATCATCTGGGAGTTCACATTTGAGTCTACAAATAAATAAATGAAAACTTGAAATCAAAGTTACTTTTAGAATGTGTCAAACTTGAAATGCACTCTCGGTACCCTTATGCCCACCTGCAGATGATTTAAAGGGAAAATCATCTATACAGCGACGAAGAGAATCACATATATTTGCCAAAGCCCAAGAGGCCGTTATACGCACCTGAAATGGGAAGTAATCGCGAGTTATATTAACTTGCTAGAAACATATAAATAAGGTACACTTCAAAAAATGTAAATTAAGAACTTATGTAACAAGTACCGAGACTAATGGATCACAGGTGTTAATCTCAACAGCATGGATAAATTTGTCAAGGATCTCTGCACTATATAATATAAGTTCTTTGTAAATTCTCTATCCATTCTTGCAAACAACAAGTTAATCAAAGATTATTAGAAATTAGCTAGATGAACAAACAACAATTAAGAATCACCTGTGAGAAATGTGTGGAAAACATGAGATGACACCAATGGCACGACAAGCAGCTGACCTAACTGAAGGAACCTCATCATGTAAAGCAGCACTGATCTACAAAAATTTTCAGGTATAATGCATAAACCAACTAGTAAAACTGTCCATACTATTGGTTATGCTGCAGAAAACCATAATGAAATTAAAGTAAATGTTAAAGACTTACTACGGAAGATATAATGAACTCCTGTGTTTCTTTCACAAGAGATATAAATACAGAAGAAGTTATACCCGCGAAACAAGTAATTGTTGCAGTTCTCACCTTCAAGAGAAAAGAATGAGATCACATTAATATAAGGTAGACGAGAAAAGAGAAACATACATCTTCATATCAGGTAAATATAACATCTTGAGACCTATGGAAGATTTAATCTTTGTAAAGATACAACAGTGGTCAGAGTTTCATCAATCCTAAGTGACACAGGTAAGACACCAAAAGAATGTCACTTCCAGCTTGTTCAAGCTTTTCTTCAATTGATCAACATAGTATTTTCCTAACAATACGTATAAAACAGATATAAGCACATACGCATAATCTAAGAAGCTATTCTATTGATGTAAACTTCAATTTCAGGCATTCAAAGAAGCCATCTTGAATTTCAGGCATTCAAAGAAGCCACGTGATACTACATTTGAAATGAAGCCTTCTTCACACTGATCAACTGATTTCAAATTTCATCACCATCAAAACCAGATATGTATCTCACAGCAACAAATCAAATAAAATACAAAAGTTAAAAAAAATGAAATAAACCAGGTATTTCGCAGCTTGAGAAGGATAATTTAAAATTGATAGATTAAAACCTATTGGTTCCTATTGGAAAAGCTATGACTAGAGCTTTAAGTTTACTAAGCCAGCACCTGCTATTCTGGGTTATACCTAATGCCCATCAAATTTTAAATTAAACTGACATCAATGATTAAAGCCAACAAAATAGAATGGTTCAAACTATATAAGAATATTAGCTTTGGATCTACTGTCTGTGACTTGAAACAATCATGACGAAAACTACATAAAATTCTTCAACATGAGAAATATAACCACAGAGGTCTCTCATTTCAAGGAGCAAGGAAATTTTAACCAACCATTGCAGAAGTATGCCTCAAAATAAGTGGAATATGCTTCTCAATTGTCTCAGACCACTGCTCACTTCCAGACTGTGAAGCTTTTGCTTCTTCTCTTATATCTTCCGGACTCCCTTGCTCATATAGTGGAGCTGATGATACTTTCTTTGTCCTTATACAATCAGAAGTAAATGGGGTATCCAATAATTTATCATCTAAAAGATCCTCAGTTCCTTTAAATCCAGATATTGCTCGAAGACATTCATCAAGAACCTGGAAGAGAAAAATGGCATTAAAAACTACTAGAAAGTAATCATTTCTAACAAAAAGAGGAAAAAAGTAAAAGCAACAAGGAATACACAAGGCATCAAGAATTCTGATCACTGCATCCAATTGAGATTGCAAAAGCACAATTTTTAGAATATCTCAAGAGCAACAGAATCTCCGATGTGTATAAAATTTACATTGAACATATCTTTCACTAATTTCATGGTTTATATTTCTTACATAGAATGACTAATAAGAAATTAAAAAAAAAAAAAAAAAAAAAGTACGTTGATTTTCTACTTTCAATTAGCAACATTTAATCACAACAAAGGCAATGATATCATAAAGATAACAAGGTGCATGGTGTAGAGAAACTTTATATATTTATTGTTCAATTTTGCTATGTATTAATCAAAGACATTTTTTGTTAACAATTTTATGTTGTAATCAATTACGTAAGTGTCATGCAAATTTTGAAAATCCACAACAAGCACACCTTAAACTAGAAGATTAAAAGATATAACTGTCAATCTGCAAAACCCTGCACATCGTTGTGTCCCTCTAGATTCTAATATCATGAAATGAAATAATCTTAGGGATCTTTATTACGAAAGACTCAAACACAATCAAATAATCACCAAAAACCAAAACGATATACCTTGATAGCAGCTGTAATGACTTTTTCCCCAATAAAACCAACAGATCCAACATTTCCCTTCCATGTCTTGGTGGGAACTTCTGCAGTAGATGCTTTCAAAATTTTGAATACAATGTTGGAAACATGCTCCCAACATGCTAACATTATGTTCGGGTAATTGTGTGACACAGCTCTGAGGGCCTGCAACACATGAAGTCCGTAATTTAGAATGTAAGATCTTCATAAACATAAATAAAAAATAATTTTGTAAGGGCAATATCTTATGTGATGTTTTAAATGAAATCTTCAATGGCCTTGTTTCTGTCTCCGGTGTGATTCACATGACTAATTCTTAAACAGATCAACTAATGGCTAATATATTAAATCAAAGCTTCAAACTTCTAATAGAGAAGTAGCACACATTGATTCTTCTCATAGGTTACAAATAAACTTTTTTTTTTTGGCTCTGCTTATATCTTCCACTCTTTTACCTCCCATCAACCATGATATAGAAACTTTCACTTTATTAAGATGATTTTTAATCACATTTAAGTCAAAACGATCCAAAACCTCATTATGACAATCAAGTAAAACATGTCAACTAACTCTTGGCTGTAGCCTGTATGGAAATATTACCTGAAGAGACTCAAAGCATATTGTTGGGCTTGTTAGCTGCTCAGAACCTTGAAATAATGTAAAAAGAACACCTGGCCTCATTTCAGTATCAACTGAACCTGAAAAAAGCTTCAAACTTTTCATAAATAACAGTATACAAACCATTAATTTTTGAAGCACTACACTGAAAGGAATGAGAGCAACAACACAACAAATGACCAATGCAAAAAGGGGATGTCCATTGCCATATCCTTGCAAGATTAATTTACATCAAGCAAACTTCACAAAGCAAATAATATGTATATGCAATCCTTGAACATTAAGGAATCATCTTTAATGGAATAATGCCAAAAAAATTTTCTTTTCTTTTTTTTAATTTTTTTTTAATTGGTATACTTACAGTGAACCACATTCCACACATTGGTAAATGATCTACCATTCACATGTGAGTACCATTTATCATAACAATCTCAGTTCAAAGAAACATATATGAGCAGAACGAATTGCCAAGATCTCCAAACTAGTTGTCTAGAACAGACCAGTTTCTTTAAATCTATTATTTATAGTGTCATTATGTATTTCCAACTTTCAGATTCCAAGGACAGTTCAATAACAAGGGCATTGTGGTCAGCATATTAAAACTCCTATGAGACAATAAAACAAAAAAAGACACCATTGAGGTTGAGGAAATAATGAATTCCTATATGTAAACTCACTATGCTTATTGCAGCTACCATGTCGCAGTTTCTAGGTGCAAAATGAAATTCATAGGATATATGAGTAATTCAAAGGAGAAAGATAAATATTTTATAGGATTCCATTCATTTTAGTAAGACAATGAATACAAAAATGCAAACATACAGAAATAGAATAATCAGAACCTAATTTCTTTAGTTATCAATAAGAACTACCCATTTTCCAATTCTAAATTGTAACTCATTGGAAAACATTTGAGATTGATCTATGGAAGTATTCTAATGAACTTGGCTCCTCTAATTGTATTACCAAGACAAAAACAGTCTACCCATTAGAAAACATCACATGCATATACATTCAGGATGATTAACTTAGGACCTCCAGCATGTGAAGAAATTCCAGCAATTAGAATATATGACTTATTGTGTTGTTATTATCTCTGGCCACCCAAGCTCCACCCACAGGCCACAGACACACGAAAGAGAAAAAGGTCCAGTGGAATTGTTAAGTTCCCATCAAGATATCAAGTAACAACAATAATATTGAAAATACAACGATGAGAACACAATTGCATATCCAAAAGAAATAACCTGCCGATATTTCCTCTAAAAACATTTCTTTCACTTGTGGTAGGGAAGGTGATGTAGATAGAGCTGCTGTTAAGCAGCTAATAGCAGCAGCCTGTCAGAAGAGGAATTATTACAAGTCAGAAATCAGTGATAACCCATGATCCCCCTTCCCTTCTACCGAATTGAGCATATGAAAATTAAAACTAACCAAAAGGCCAGTTTGATCACTTTTGAATGGAAATCCTTCTTCAACCCTTGATCGCAGAGATGTGATCACTGTTGGCAACAACTCCCCAGGCATCCTTGAATATCTGCAGAATAATCATCAAAACACAAGGAAAAATGAAAAAAGATAAGTACACAACCAACTGCTCTATCAGAAAGATGAAAACAAGCAAAGCATAAAAATTAAAGAAGGTAGAAATATCCAGCTTCAGAGTCCTCAAGAGTCAGCAAGCATATAATAATAACCAGACATGCTCTTATAAATTACCAGAGCTCATTGGTTCTCATCCATCACTTAAAAATTAACACGAAAGTAAGCTTGTCACAAAGTCCTATGAGATCCACTTTACATATAATTGGTTAATAAGTAGCACAAAAAATTGGTTCTCATCCATCACTCAAAAATTAACACGAAAGTAAGCTTGTCACAAAGTCCTATGAGATCCACTTTACATATAATTGGTTAATAAGTAGCAGATCCCATAATAACATAAATCTTGTTTTATTGCACAATACTGACTAGAAGATATCAGAAACTTCCAAGACTAGTACCAGTGAAAATCTTTTATTTTTTTATAAGAAAGTATAAAATTTGCACTAAAATTAAAAAATTTGAGACACAGTTGTCGATCAAGTGTCTATAGATAATCAAAAAATGCAGAAACCAGCTCTATACAAACTACCCTGAATAACCATTCCTCCCTGAACCAAGGAAAACAAAAACCCATAAACTATAAAAAATCAACCCAGAACTCCTTCACAATTGAGGTAATTAAAGAAAAGCACAGAGCTCTTAAAACTTATTAGCAACCAAAACCCAAAGGAAAGTGAGGACAGATCTATCCACAACTCGCCACTGTCACATGATGCTACTGAGTTTCCAAATTTGAAATTCCAATGCCATAGTTATTAACAACATTTTCTCTAACATGTATGAAAAATTAGAGTGCCCACAAGACAAATTCCACGTCATAAGAACATCATAAATGCAATGAAAGCATTGAAGTGAAAGTAAATGATCAAGGAAAACTGATCATTTTAACCAGAATGAGATAACTATGAGAAGAAGGATTCATACGGTGTGCAAGATATCAAAAGCATAAGAATCTTGAACAGGGATGTCAGCAATCTATGATGAGTTTCACGTTGGATTAAGTATATAATACCTACAACATAAAATGAAAAAAGAAAAACAAATATAAGAATCAAGCATGTGAAAAGTAAAGATAAAGCATCAATAGAAAGCACTAAACAGGACCAATGTTTGCACGAAAATGACGGAATCATAAAGACAATATCTTCCAAGTACCATCATGCAGTTGCATTAGTATCTGTCCAAGAGAACTTGAAAGCGCCATGAAAGATCCATATTTAGAAGATTCCTTGTATTCTGCTACCTGCAGGAAAATAGATGAAGGCCCATCCATCATGGCCGCCAGAGTTGAGGCAGATGCCATCCTTGCCTAAAAACAACAAAGTAGCATACATAAGGCACAAGCAACACCGAAATTACATTTCATACAGCAGCATGCAAGAGACAAAGTTATCAAGATTAATTATGGGGCCTTGATAGTAAAACGTGACCAACAAAAACCACTCTACTTCAGACACTACCTATAAACAAAAGAACTAGTACCTTTAAGTAAGGATCAAATAGTAAGCATGTCATTAGAGTTGCTTCAAACTTCCTGCAAATAAGCAAGCATTATGAGATAACTGGATAAATCAGACAACTTTGATTGGACAAAAAAATTAGAGCACAAAAGAAATAGAGGAAGTACAATGCTTCACCTTGGTCGTAGTACGTCATTAGTTGGCAGAAGAATTGTCCATTGGCTAGTAAATGATTTAGGATCAGCTTGACAAAGATCCTTCAACCGGTAAAAAAAATAGATTAGAAGTATTCTTGGAAATTTTTATGGATTTGCTACCAGCTAATTGAACATTATCCAGAAATTCAAGCATACTAAACAAACTGAAAAGGTAAAACTAACAAACACAATAGTCTTCCCAACAAAATCACATCAAACATATCTTGAGTAAATAAAGAGTACATATTGGCCAAGAAAATAGTTCAAAAGAAATGAACAGCAAACCTTAACTAACTAACTAAAGAAAAAGAAGCGATAAGCACACAGGTTAGCGACAATTTAAATTAGAAAGTTAAAGTTTACAAACAGGTTGCCGTTTAACAGCTTTCAACAGTAAAAGAATACATTGAATACGACTCCAAAATGCCAACTCTACCAAGCACATCAGACAAAGCACATGGAGAACTTAAATTTGATGCTATTCAAGTTCAATAGTACAACTATGATATGAACATGATTACACAGAAGCAAGAGCCTTTTAATTAAAACTGTGATTCTTGCCTCAAATACACAAAAGGATTTGGAAATCTCCTACAATCCTTTGAATTCCTAATAACTTCTTCCTTATTTTCTACAAGATGTAATCTAAAGTGGTAATGACATAAATGGTGAAGCAGCTAAGATTCAGAGGAGAAATATCCACTACTTACCTAGACCAAAATATCAGTCCACGCTAGATTCAATGGCAAAATAAATTTCCCCAGCTAATTCAGTTAAAGATAAAATATCCCAAACACCTAGAAAATCAATGTAACTTAACACATATAAGTGGGTAAGAAAGGACTCTTGTGAGCCTTCCTGATGCAACAGGCACATTCTTCTATATTCCCAGAAACTTTTCTCTACAATAAGACTCAAGACTCAAGTCCTCTGACCAAGATTTAGGCCACTTCCAGATAGCGTGCTATGAGTGTTACTTATAATTCCTTCTGTCAAAAGTTATTTGCCAGTATTTAGTATGAATTTGAATTTGGGACATTCTAAAGTCACCTAGAAAAAGCCTATCATATCAGAATAGAGCTTTGAATTATCAGAACACCAGGAAATGGGTCAAAGCATATGGTGTTTTGAACTCACCTGCAAGCAAACAATTGCAGCTACTCTGACCTTAGAACTCTGAACACTATCAGGGTCTTTAAGTGATCCATCACTGTCACTGTAATCTGAATCTGATGATGTGAAATCAACAGTAGAAGATTCATGGTCAGCGGAAATTCGAGAATCCTGAGCTTTTGGCCGCTTGATATTTAAGCCATCCTGTTTGCGCAAGTGTGGAGGCCTATAAGGAGTTTTATCTTTCTTTTTTGGCTCTTCCAAAGTCAAACTATGGCTCAGTAAATCAGGCATGTTGTTGCCAACAGCTGGAGATTTAACTTGAGGTCTAATATTAAGGCCATAAATAAAGAACAATTTTAATGCTGCTACAAAACCAGACACCTGTGATAATGTATTAGTTAAGAATGCGTACAGACAATCACTGCAACCAACTATTAACAAATTAAGTTGAAATACTGAACTCAAATAAACAAACTTACATGGTCAGATAGGGAACCTTTTGGATCTGTAAGAACTAGATGTAGACAATTCAGTAGAGATGAATAAAACCTGCAGCAATGAACTGCCACAATCTCTTAAAATTGAATATATCCGCAAGAAAATTATGGAGTAAATCTCTTATCCTTTTTCATATCCCTTTTCCTTTCACTGATGAAAGAAAATGGGGGAAGAGGGAAGAAGCTTTTACCTGGACAAAATGCTGCCTTCCACAAGCACACTCTTAGATGCGAGCACATCCATTACTTTCCTAAGAACCTAATTCAAAAAACACAGACATGCATGTAAACGACTTGTTTATACTATTTAAACCAAGCGGCGAAGAGTATGCATACCTCAATTGTCGACTGCCAAATGTCAAACGGAAAAAAAGACCCAGCCCTTGAGAATGCTTCGGCAAGCATAGTAAAGGCAAGAGTATGATCTTCCCATAAACAAGTGAATCTGGGAAACCTATTCCCATTTTCAGCAGTAGATCTCGATTTGTTGGCATTTGAATTATATAAGTCGACAAATTCTGGATGAAAGCATTCAAGGATGTGCAGAAGGAATTTTATTAACTGAATATTTTCTAAGGGCGAGAATTTTCCTTGATATACACTGGTAAGACGCCTGGTAAAGTAAACAGTTATAACAAGAGTGTCAGAATTTACTTCAAAAGCATGAACAATTAAGTATCAATTATTAAAATAAGAATATCACACTAGTGGATGACAAATGAAAATGACAGCAAACAATGAGGAATAAACAAACCTTATAGTCTCTAGACATTCCATGACAGGTTTAAATGTAGTAGCGTTAGGCGAAATAACAGCTCTGGGAACACCTTGACCCAAGAAAAAAGCAACCATGTTTTGAAAAGAGTCAAGGATGACAATGAAGGAAGAGGAATTGAATTCAAAGGAAACACGATGACATATGCCGTGAATCTGAGACAGATAAAAAATAATAATATTAAGAAGAAACAAAATGTGCAGAGAGATTATAAAAATATTGAATTCAGAAAAAGTAATTGCACACCAAGTGGCAAGTAAGCGTAAATGTTTGAGTGATGTCTTCTCCATATCTACAGGCACCCACATTTGCCACCAATTCCAGTAAAAACAACACATCGCAGGTGACCTACATTTACCACACAAAAATAAGTAAATGATGAACAAAAATTTAATAATGTAAATCTAATATAAAATACCTCGTGAGGAGGAAGGTCGGAGGCAGCAGAGATGAGAGAATGGGAATTGGCGAAGATAAGATTGTGAACAAGTTGATCAACTGAGGTGCCGGCAGGAGCACCGCTTGAGGTTTCATCCCTTAGTGTCAGAAACGCCGTTCTCCACGATCTAACAGACGACGACGATGCCATGTATCAAAAATTACATATGATTTCTACATGAATAAACATTCAAATCGATCCACCACCTCCACCGTCTGTTCTAGCCAGCCAACCGCCACATGCGTATTTGCCTTGTAGGGTTTATACCAGTGATGTTTTCATTGGTTGATTCAAATATTGCTTAAACATACTACTAACATTTGAAATTCAGTATCTTAACATCATATTTTGTAGGGAGAACGACATTTTCCCACCCAAGGTTTGGCAAAATACCTTTCGCACCCATCAAGTTTCAAAATGACACTTTCCCACGCACTGTTATGTTCTGTTAGAAAAATCCGTTCTAAAGAAGAGTAGAATGGTCAATTTCACTTAAAGCCTCATAAATCCAAATTTTAAAATTGAAATCTGGTCCGTGTAATTTTTCCCTTTCCCTTTCTCTTTTCTTTTCTTTTCTTTTCTTTCTTTTTTCCCGTATCTTTTTTTTCGCCATCATCTCTTCCTTCTAAGCTGGAGGTTGCAACGCCAGCGTAACCTACAACCACTAGCTGGGCTGGCAACGTCGCAACCTTCAGTCACAAGTTGGCCTCCTACTGGCGCCCAACCCGCCTCTCTCGCCGCCTCCAACGACTCTGCCAGCCTCCCTCACCAACTCTTCATTGCCCCAAACCCATTCTGCTTACCTCTCCACCGAGTCGCCGCCTCAAAGACCTCCACTCTCCTTCGTAGTTGCAGCGCCCCGCAACTGCGAGCAGCCGCATCCAGCCTCCCCGCCATCCGCCGCCACCTCCATCTGCCTCATCGTCCCCCACCAATTACTCCCCATCATCTCACAACCCCACCCCTGCCTTTGTAGCCATTGTTTAGAGAAGTTCGTGTTTGACGATTGAAAGTGGATTGTTTTGTTGACTTTGTGGAGTTTAATTTGGTTTTGAAGCGTTGTTTTTATTTTTACTTTGTGGAGCATTTGGGCGATTTCCGCGATTTCCAACCCCTTCACATAGTTACCTTGCCAAGTCGCCCACTACCCGTTCGACCAAAAAACCCCACCCAACAGCCTCTATATTGTTAAGCTGCAGCTACTATTCTCAATTTTTTGTTCTGTGGTGTAACTATTCAATCTGCTAAGCTTGGTTGAACTATTTTAACCTTTGATAAGAACAAAAGTGCGAGGTCATTTGTGTTTGTATTTTCCTACATGTACTTTTGTGCATGGATACTGAATAGAGTGATGAAGCAGGTGATGAGAGTTTTGTTTTTGTAATTTGATAGTGCTATGGATGTTCTGATATTAATTTTGCGCATTTGAAAATTTTGATGGGTTTGTTGAAAGTTGGTAGATCTTGTGTTTTTTGAGTTTGTGAAAAAAAATTGTATATGAATTTTGGTTAAATTATAGTAAAATATTATTTTTGATAAAAAAAAAAAATTGGAGGGATAAATTGGTAATTTATGTTTTTGTATTTGTATATAACAGAGCAAGGTTCTGAAAACTGGCTAGGGAGCTAACCCGGCCAAATGGTCGGTTCCCGGTTCGAACGGTTTGACCGGTCCGACCGATTGGTCGGACCGGTGACGTCAGCATGCTGACGTTAGCATGATGTCATGCTGATATTAGCATGCTGAAATAAGCAAAAACGTAAAAAAGCCAAAAAATTCAGATTCTCCATCTAATTAAAGTTTAAAAACCATCAAACCAACCCTAGGCTACAACAATAATAAAACCATCAAAGTTTGATAGTTAAAGTTTACAAATTCAATCCTCAAGTCTAAAGTCTAAACTCTAAAGTTTTGAACAACATTAAAGTCATTACAAAGTAATATCAATTATCAAATATGAATCCACCAACGGCCAATCATCAAAATTACAAAATATCAAAATACCTACCAATCCACCAACCAACATATAAAATTACACAATATCGATCCATTCCACCAACCCAACCACAAACAAATTCAATAGCAGCTCACGGTAAGTGAATGGAAAAAGGAGAAACCAAACAGATTCTTCAACAGGTTAACCCATCATAAATTGATTATCCACATCATTATCCGAGTCATCATCATTATCATCACCATCAACTACAAATTTAGCAAAAATTAAAAACATAAGTTAAAATTTATAATGTACGTTGTTTTTTGATATTATAAATTAAAATAGTTACCAAGTTGGTTAAAAGTTAGAAAACAACCTTGTGAACCACCTGCTGAATCATAATAGGGTTGGCCATCAACACTGATAGGAATAGATCCTTCTTCGTAAAGTGTTTGCTCCAATTCATCTAAATTGAAGTCATCACCCTCCTGTTCATCATCAGCAATCCAAAATTCTATTATGTCAATGTTTTCATAATCGATAGGATCACAACTGTTTTTCTTGTAACACATCCTGAAAGACACGCCAAATAAAAATATCACTAAAAATACGAGATAATAAAAATATTAAAATTGCCAATGCTTTATACCTACTTTTCAAACGCAAGTTATAATTGATAAAAACCAAATCATTCAACCTTTGATGATCCAATCTATTCCTTCTTTTTGTATGGATACGTTCGAAAACACTCCAATTTCGCTCACATCTCGAAGAGGTTGAAGTTTGGCTCAGAATCTTAATTGCAAACTCTTGCAACTGTGGAGTACTGTCTATACCCATATGTCCTCCACCATTCATCTAATTAAAAGTTAAGAGTGTTAAGTGTTAACCATATGAAATAATCAAATAAACAAATTCATAACTTAGAAATTGGACTTAAAATTGAGAAATTTAATAAGTATCACATACCAGGTCGTGTGGTTCTGCAAGTTTGAAAGGCAAGCTCACGAGAAAAGCTTTCCTCGCGATCTCGATATTTTCTACTTTCTTCCACTACCCTTGTCTTGTTCAACTTGAATGCACTTGCTTTATTATCGACAACATCAAGGAAACCATGCATAACCTCTGGTTTCCTGTAGAAACTTGCACGGTCATACTGAAAAGCCGGATTCAAATAATAAGCAGCAGCGTGAATGTCGCGACGCAAAAGCAAATCCTATCGCTACTTAATAATTTCGGTATAAGGCTTGTACATTGTCTTTCTCTTTCTAAAGAACTTCTTGATTGCTTTTTTGGCTCTGTACATGCCATCATACACGTATCCTATTGCAGGTCTCTCATCTAAGTCCACAATTCGCAACAAACGCATCAAAGGAGCCACAATTTTGGAAACGTAACCCATGTTATCCCAAAATTCATTATCTAGAATTATGGGAACAACATTCTTGCCTTTACTACTTCTGGCATATCGAGAGTCCACAAAAAACCTATCAGTCACCATAGCTTGCAAGTCATGTTTATGCTCATGTAGACTTCTTAATGCAATGAAAGTAGTAGCAAACCGAGTTGCACCCGGTCGTATGATTTCTCTCCAACCCTGTTCAAATGATACATACAATACATAATAGATGTTAGTAAATTAATACAAAATGTTTATTAATAACTTGACAAAAACATGAGTTAAAGGTTTATAAGCTATTACCTCTCTTTTCCTCAACCAAGCTATCAAAATTGTGTGATTATACACAAACTTTGTTACTTCAGAAGCACGTTTTGCAAGATGCACTATGTGGTCCAACTCAGATATATCTTTCAAAATTAAATTTAAGCAATGGGCTGCATAGGGTGACCAAGTAATATTCTCATACTTCTCAGATAACATTCTTCTAGCAGCTTTATAATTTGCTCCATTATCCGTGACAACATGGACAATATTGTTTGGTCCAACCCATAAAGCCATTTCCTCAAACAACTTGAATAATGTAAAGGCATCCTTTACAACATCTGAAGCATCCACTGATTTTATAAAGCAAACACCTGTAGGACAGTATACAAGAAAATTAATCAATGATCTATGGCAAGTATCAGTCCAACCATCAGCCATTAATGTACATCCAACCTCTTGCCAAATCTTCTTATAATTGTTAACAATTAATTGGACTTCCTTCTTAGCATCTCTCAACAAATTCACACGCATAGCATCATAAGTAGGTTGTTTATACCCAGGGCAAATTGCAGCTACAGCATCCAACATAGGCTGAAAATAAATTGAATTTAAAGCATTCATCGTGATGCAAGCATCATAAAAGAATAGTGCAACAGACATGTCTGCTCTACACTTTGCATCTTTTCCAGCCAAAACACTCCTAATTGAAGGCTGAGACCCTGAAGTAGTTCGTGGAGCAAAATAATTACTAACCCTCGTAGTTTTCTTTCTCTTACTGCTCGTAAATTATTTTTTACCGTCACTACTACCATCTTCATTCATGCTCATTTGTGATGGGAAAACCTCTTCATTTTCTTCATCTAACTAATCACCCTTAAATTCATGTACTGCAGCACCAAAAGGAGTTGCATGCTTCTAAAAATCTTATTTTTCCTTATTTTTTACTCCTATTTCTTTTGATGATTCATTCATATTGAATCTAACATCAAATGGAACCTTCGGACACTTTCTAATATCCCCTTTTACTCCTGCTACGTGTTGCTTCATTCTGAAAATACCACCACCTCTAGTAACCTTGCCACAATGAAGACAAGATAATATTTTCTTTTCATCTTTATCAACACTCTCAAGAACATGTCCCCATGCTATATCGGTATTTCCTCGAAATAGATTGCGAGGAAATGGACGCGGCTGATGAGTTATGTGCAGATGAAGATGATGACATTCTCTTCCCTGGAAAGTGGCAACCAACAATCAGTTTGTTATAATTTATAAAATATAACTTTAAATCAATTTGTTTTTCAGTGAAGAACATTTCATGCTACTCAATGAAAGAACCAAGCAAATTGATAAGTCAAAACCAAAAACCTGTGTTATTATCACAATTCACAACATGAATAAACTCCCTCTTTCAATTACTCTTTACTGTAATAAACTAATAATAATGCTTCATGGTGCAAGCAAGTAAGAAACTTCCACTGTTCCACAGATCACAGTTTCACCATCAATTTCTAATTTCCTAGGAGAAATTGACAGATTCACTGATTCACATTTCACAATTTCACATCACATTACAATAAGTCAATAATACAATATCATGAATCAATTCAAATTTCAAAACCAAAAACAAGGGGCGAATTTACTGTTTACATTTTACACAATCTACATCATAAATATTAAATACAAAAGCCAGCCACTAACATGCAGGTTCATAAATCTGTAAGCCATTAACATGGTTCATAAATCTGTACATAAACCATAGAAGACAGAGAAAGATAGGAATCTGTAGATTGTTACGTGGTCACGGCAAATGGCAGCTAGTAGATGGCGGTAGACGGCAGCAGATGTGAAGGCTGAAGCTGAAATCTGAGCTGAAATGACTAATCCAGCAGATCAGCAATGGCGATGGTAATGATTGAAGAGTTCACGTTGAAGACTGGAAGACTGGAAGTTGAAGAATGAAGTGCTAAAGCAGAGTAAAGCAGACTGCAGACCGAAGACTTGAAGACTGAAGAGTGAAGACGTGAGGCTGAATCGCTGAAGCTTAGCTAAAAGCTTGAAGGAGATCTGACTTCTGAGATTGCGAATGGAGGACACGAAGAGGAGGATTAGACTGGAGAGTGGAGGAGATCGCGAATGGCAGTAGCAAACCAAGATGAAAAACTGAAAAAGTGAAAAACTGAAGAAGGGGCAAGACGACTTTGTATCTGTAGCTCAAAAGCAAATTGAAAATGTGTTAAAAAATAAAAATTTTGAGGGTTTGGTTTGAGTTTGACAGTTGACACTTTGACTTTATGTGTGCGCATGTGGTTTTTAATTTTAATTTTTTTTTTTTTGTTATTTCATATTTTCATGTGTTAAACCAGAAATGTGTGGACTAGAAATCTGTTAAATACCAGTTGGACCGTCAGTTTGCTACAGTGCGACGGTCCAACCGCGGTTCGAAACGGCTTGATGGTAAATCCCGGTTATTTGCTCTCTTCAAACCGGAAATGCAAGCGAGTCCCGGTCGGACCGGTTCGACCGCCCGGTCCAGTCCAGGTTTCAGAACCTTGTAACAGAGGGCATATCAATGATCTTATATTTAAAGAGTGTGTATATTGGTAATTGAATTGTTGACATGACACAAAATAATAAGAAAAATATTAAATCAAATGATAAAGGTATTTTCGTCTTTACAACCAAATAGTAACGGATTTTGCTAACGGATCATAATGATGGGTGGGAAAGTGTCGTTTTGAAACTTGATGGGTGGCAAGTTATTTCACCAAACCTTGGGTGGGAAAAAGTCGTTCTCCCAGCATATGAAACACATATTGTAGTTTGTAAAAAAATTTAACATAACTTATTTTTTATAAAGGAATTTCAATTTAAATTAGTTTATATTATAATTTCAAATGTATGATATAAGAATTTTATTATCGATTTACTGTAATATATAGTTTTGATTTCTAAACCATCGGGATTATAACGAATGAATGAATGAATGATTAAAAATTTAATGTTATAAACTTAAATTTAAATAGTTTAATCCTTAAAATGAGTAATTGATTGTCCGAAATAGAATTTGAGCCTGTTTGGGATTAATAGAATTTGAGCCTGCTTGAGATTCTTGTAACTTTAAGTTAATTAGTTTTTTCCTAACTTAAAAAATGATTTAATGTGTGTTTTAAATACAACTTTTTTTTTTTTTTTTGGTAACTACTAATTATATAAAAAATAAAGGATTACAGATATTATTTTTATAATTGCTGTGATTTTAAAAATTGTGTATTTGATAAATAAGATTTTGAAATTGCAATGGTATGGATAATGACAAAAAAGACATTTTACTTTTAAAATATTTTTATAATTATAAATTTGTAGTTTGATAAGTATTTTAAAATATATTAAAATGATTTATATTAAATAAATTATTAATTAAAAAATAATTTGAAATATTGGATTGGAGCCATAGCCGATCCCATCAGAATCGGAAACTCACGATCTACAAGAATTTGTGATTCCATCAGATTTCGATGATATTTAGGTTACAGAAGACGGTTGAATATTTCACCATCTTGTGTAACCAAAATAAGTTTCGAGATCCTGTAAAAGTACTGGATTCTGAAAGATCAAAAGTTTTTGATCTCAACAAAACTAGCTGTGGCTTTAACGTGCTACCATAACTGTGAAAAAAAAATTGCAAATTGATAAAATCTGGTGGGCAAATTTTCCATCTCCAAGGAAAACCACTTTGACCAATCAACGGTGGTATGAGTATATTTTGCATTTTACAATCTAGAAATCAACTTTAGAAATAATATGATTTTAAAATATGTTTACCAAAAACTTTTATTATCTTAGCTTAAAAGTTAATTGATTATTCTTAAACTACAACAATTCTAAACACACACAAATTTTTCTATCTATTATCTATTGAATTATAATTCCAATTTAAATATTGCAAATGTTTTAAGGATTATTTTGCATGTCAAATATTATAATAAGTTGATGTTTTAAGGTTTTCGGTTCATAAATCAATTGTTTAAAATAACCTCAAATTTCCAATTAGTGATTAACACTTATTTATTGTAAGGATGTTTCCAAAAATTAATAATAATATTTCAATCCACATATATGGAAAAAGTCTTCCATGCATTTGGTGTACTATAACGTTTATTCATGTCAACCATTTTAATTATCACTTATTAAGATTAAAGGTTAATCACATTTACCTCCCCTGAGGATTCAATGATAAAATATGCATAAAAAAGATGATTAGAGTGACACATAACCCCACATTATTAACTTCTCTTATAACACTGTTAATGGAGGAAGGATATGCTTTAAGAGAGAACGACTTTTTCCAACTCAAGGTTTGGCAACATGAAACTTTCCCACCCATGAAGTTTCAAAACGACACTTTCCCACCCACCGTTATGTTCCGTAAGGCAAATCTGTTCTGAAGAAGGGTAAGATGGACTATTTACATGAAGCTCTAAAAATCAAAATTTAAAATGGAAACTTTGCCTGAATGGTTGCCACATGTCCCACTAAAGTACTTAGAAAAGAAGAAGGGAGAAGCCTTTTCTCCTTGTTCTCTATAGTCTGTAACCCTCCCTGTTCTCAGTAACTTAAGCACTAGCGACTTGGGGTTGGCGAATGCCGACTTGGGGTTGGCGACTAACGAAAAGTCATTTTCCTTTTCTCCTTGTTCTCAGCTATTAGCGACTTAGGGTTGGCGAATGCCGACTTAGGGTTGGCGACTGGCAAGAGAAGAGATTGTGTGGAGAAAAATCTAGGGTTTCTTTGAAATTGTAGAACTACAATGAGGATTATCACTACCTGCGGATTTAGGTATATTTTCCTGTAAATCACATTACTTTGTGTTTTCATTGTGTTGTTTATTTCTGTCCCTCAGTGTTTTTATTATCTCCTCATTTGTTGATCGTTGCTTCTTATTTGGATTTTTTACTCTTGTTTCCGCATTCTAAGTGTTTGATTAATTATCGCACTGGATATATTGTAGTTTTCCCACCATATGCTCAATCATGCTTTCCACAAACAAAGCCATAGCTGACTCTATTAAATCTATAGCCTCCTCTTCTTCTCACCAATGCCAATCATCATCAGCCGAAAAAATCGCCTACAATTATGACCTTCTAATTGAAATATTTGTTTGCCTCCCTATGAAATCCTTGGTCAAATTTAAAGCTGTATCTAAGCACTTGATTTCCTTAATCTCCAACCCCAACTTCTCCCTCCGCCTAAACTTTATTCCTAGATCTATCTTTGCCCTCATTTTGCTTTTAAAAGATAGTCCTAAAAGTTTGTGTTAAAAATTTAACGCTGCAGGTTGAACATGTGATATAAGAACAAAATGTTTTAGCTGCAAATAAATTCATTGAGCTATTTTTTGAGTTAATAGCGGCCAGACTTACCATCATTGCAAATGGAAAGCTAGTGTGATATTTGCCTTCCCAAGGTCCTTAGAAATTCTAGAACTAGTGGCAATCAGGAATATTTTTGAGAAATAAATATGAGAAAGATTTTGTATCTGCAACCTAATTCTGGAGTAAATCCCATGGTAATCAAAGATTTATGATTTCATAATTTGTAGATATCTCATTTTTTTAGATATACATTCATACTATCATAGAGCTTCTCTTCAAACATGTTATCAAGACAGAGATGGTACATGCAGGAACATTTTTCATATTATGCTACGTTTGGTGTGTCATAGTATCCTTTCATATGACTTAATAGTGCTTGGTTTTGCTTATAGTTAATCGAGAAACTATGTGAGAACCCCTCCTGGAGAAGTGAAGTTAAAAGTGATGAAACAAATAGGAAAAGAATGTCAGATTGACTGGTACACTTAAAACCTTGGTTTGGAAAATTATGTCTCCTTTTTTGTTTTTGTTTTTTTTTCCCTGAAGCACTTATAAATATTGTAGATACACTATGATAGGACAGATGAGTGCAAAGAGTGATGTTTATAGCTTTGGAATTGTCCTACTGGAACTCTTAACTGGGCGGAAGCTTGTTGATCATACTCTGTCGTGTGAGTAGCAGAGCCTTGTGACATGGGTATGAACTTCATCTTTGTTCTTTTCTACCACTAACTTGTTTTGGAACATACTTATTTTTCCTATTTTGTTATTCTCTATACTGATAGATAACAAATTCACATACGTGTAAGCTTCATTCAAGCTTATTTTTATGCAATTGTGGATTGTTTTAGGCAACTCCAAAACTTAGTGAAGATAAGGTGAAGCAATTCGTTGCGCTAAGTTAAGTGGAGAATAGCCTCCTAAGGCAGTTGCAAAGGTAATGGTAACTTCGACTGAAAATAATACATCAAAATCGAGCTTTCTTGGTGGAAGAGCAAAGGATTGTGAAGAAGGCTTTGAAGATCTAGAAAGCAAAGGAAAATCAAGCTTCAAGGAGCTAGAGAGAGGGAGGGTGAAAGAAAATTTTTTTGGATTTTGAGAAATGAATGAGAAACTGTAAAAGCTTCTTTCTTTGTATTGAATTCCCTACTTTTATTGGGTTTGAATTGATAAAATTACTTATACATATGCACAGTAATTTTACAATCTGGATTCTTATTTAAGAATGTAGTAATGTTGATACTTAGTTTTATTTGGATTTAAATTGACAAAATTTAAATATAAATGCGTTGCAGCAACTACAGGGATAAACTGGTAATTTTAAAGGTTTCAAATTTTTAAAAATCTAATTGTAACTTCATTGATTTAAAACATTATTTTTAATAAAAATATAGAGAGACAAATTGGTAATTTATATTTTCATATATTGTTAAGGGTATATTAATAATTTCATATTTAAGAGTGGGTTTATTGGTAATTGATTTTGTTAACATGACATATAATAAAAAAATTATTAAATCAAACAATAAAGGTTATTTTTGTCTTTATAATCAAATAGTAATAGATTTTGCTAACGGAACATAACGGTGGGTGGGAAAGTGTCGTTTCGAAACTTCACGGGTGGGAGAGTGTTGTTTCGCCAAACCTTGGGTGATAAATTGTTGTTCTCCCTGTGTTTTTACTACTGACATTACTTAAATAACCTTTCATGGTGGTGTTATTTTTAAAAATTTTATCATACCTACCCATGTAACCATATATAAATGAATGGAGCTAAAATTATCTTTAATTAATAAATCAATCACTCAACAAAACATGAGCCTTAAAGGTACACATGTTATATTAAAGACAAAAATAATATTAAGATATTGTGATTAGAGAATAATCATGCTAGTTGGTATGTACAAGTAGCCATTCTGCATTGATTATACGAATGAATTAAACCATTGATTGGAGTAGTGTAAGGAAAACCAGAAGGGGGGCGTCCTCCACCGAACGCATTTAGTAATGGGCATGGGCATGGGCATCACATCAGTCTCAGCTCAAGATGAGGAAGAAGAATAATTTTGTCATTATTCATTTAAAAGTATTATCAGTGTCAGTGTCAGTATCAGCATCATGCAAATGGCAGTGTTCAATTACCTGTGAGGCAAGGCGATTGCGTCCCCTGTTTTAAAAGGAACCTTCTAGTACTCGCTGTTACTGCCCATTGCACGATGACACGTGGTTTTGCGTTTCCCCCTCATTTACTAATACGGAGTGTGGACCTCTTCTTCTTTCTTTGTCACTCAACCAAACAAAGGATGCTGATGGGACTTGGCTATTGTCTACGTCTAATACAACCAAACTTATTCCAATCACACTCATTTTAACTAGACCTTATCCACTTCACTTTTTGGAAATTAAGCCCTCTATATTATATTGATCATCACTACCATTAAGCAAGCATCTTTTAACAACTATTTCCTCCAAAATTCCAGATTTATACTAACATGCCCTATTTCTTTGTGTGTCTCTGTCTATTTCTGGAACTGCACCACTCAATTATCAAAGAACACAAATTATTAATTAGGAGTTGGGTATATTGTATTTCCTTTGTGAAGGAGAAAGTGAGTACATATCACATTAATTGTAACTCATAATTACCCATCGCAATCATCTGCGTTTCTTTTGTTGACTCATGCCAATCCTCATTAACGATACCCATGTGAAGCTTACATCAACATTCATTCATAAATGAAATGACGCCCCTCTGAGGTTAACCAATTAATCAATTATGCTGCTACACATTCCGGAAAAATCATGAAATATACAAACAGATACCAACATTGTAGCTTGACAGAACTTAATGCATATTAAAATGGAATTGGTAGGGCCAAGAGTGCATCTGATTAGACCACAGATAAATATCCGAATAACTTGAAAATAACCGGGAAAAGAAAACGGTAAAACCTGATCTGCACGTATCCATTTCTTGTTGCCCGAGTGTCTATATATTATCCAGTCTATACTCGCACGCAATTCCCCCATCTTTATCTCTCTCTCTCTCTCTCTCATATTAGAACCAGAATTCCCATTAACTGGAAATAAGATATCATCTTAAAGCCAAATGCGACCTCCACCATCATCAGTAGCAGCTAAAAACGAAAGCCCCGAATACCCGGTCCTTTCATCCACATCCACTCCAACATGTAATCCTCATACCTGTCGTTGGAAGCCTTACGCCAATTCAAATAACGATTTTGAAGCCAACACAATCCTGGTCCTCATCATCCTTTTCTGTGCACTCACATGCGCTCTTGCTCTCAATGCCGCCATCCGCTGCTTCTTACGAGGCAGTTCCCAGCAACGTTCCCCTGGGTCATCCGACCGCCTTTCAGCTCACCAGAGAAAGCCAACGATTGAGGTAGCGGAAACCTCATTGGTGGCAGCTCCAACGCTTGTGTATTCAGCTGGGATGAAGCTAGCAGGAGAAGAGGCGGAGTGTGTGATTTGCTTGTCAGAATTTGTGGAGGGCGACGTGATTCAAGTTCTGGAAAGATGTAAACATGGGTTCCATGTGCAGTGCATCCAACAGTGGTTGTCTTCTCACCACTCATGTCCCACTTGTCGATGCAATTGTCTGTCTTCTTCTCCATCGTCACAACAACTTATCCACCATAATTCTCAATTAGCTGTGCCCCAGACCGGGCCTTCGATTCTGTAATGTATGCAGTTGAGGTTTTTTATTTTACTTGTAAAAGTTTCAGTATTACTATGTAGCTATAACGAGATTTGCAAACATGATTAGTGCTAAGAGAATCTCTTGTTTTTATCTTGTGGGGAATTAATTGGTATTTTGTCCGGTCAAATTCTCAGTGTTGGGTTGAAAGATGGGGGTTGTCAGCCAGGCAAATTTATGGCCATAGACTCATAACTTTTGTGCTCTATGTAAGTTTCTATTTAGGGGCATTCACATGGATTTTAACAACCACGCGCTGTATGGTTTTAATAAGCCCATGAAGAGATTTATAAATTGGCAATGATCATGCGTTTAAAAATAGAGAAATATCTACACAAAATTGGCCATCAATCTCGTAAAACCAAATAACAATTCAACCACCAATATTTTACTAAAACTACTAATAACCCCGGCTACATTCCACAAAATGCAGGGGGTGAGAAAGAGAGATCATGGCAGGTAGATAATATACTTTTTCGTAAATTTACTCCTTTAAAAGTTCCAAAATTATCGTAAATGCACAGCAAAACTCGTTTAATGTCTCTTCTTCTTCACTCTCATCTGTGAGAACTGAGAACAACTCTTCACTCCCCATCTTCTTTTTTCTTACATCAAATTACACAAAACAACAACCGCCTATTAGGGACAACACGCAAGACTCTCATGCGAAATTTGTTTGTTCTCACCGGTTGCTATTGTCAAAATTGTAAGAGGTGACCCAATTTTTTGCAGTTTTCTTTAATTACTTACACCTATTTGTTTTGAGTTTTTTTAAGTTTGTGGATTATGGTGGTCTTGTGAATGTCTTCTAAGTGTTTGTTCTTCTGTCTGATTGAATAATTCTAAATAGTCTAAATTCTTATTCCTAAAGCATAACGGGATATTTATAGTGGATTTGAAATGTCAATTGCTTTATTTGTAAAACTTTGTGCAATTTCTGATATGCTGCAGATAATGTTCTTCGGTCAGGCATTCTCTTTCTCGGCTTTGCCTCACTTCAACACTTTTTTTTTTTTTTTCTGATTCATCAAAGTATATTTCATCTTGTGGCTTGAATTAAGTCAATGTTATACTCATTATTATTCACGTTCCGGGTAAGTTTAGTTGTCAAACTAGTAAAAACAAATGAATTGTTTCTATTGTGGCTATAGAATCTGTAATAGAAACAAATGAATTGTCATTGTTTAATTAATTTTAAAAAATTTCAGTTGTTCGTTTTATATTTAATTCTTTCATAATTCACATTGTACCTCAGGTTATTTTTTTGGATCAATGATGTAAGTTCATCTTAGTAATGTATTCTTTAATGAATTTTAATTGCCTAGTTATAAAAATCTAGCCCGCAACTTCAGGAAAATTGTATTCACAACAATTTAGTATGTTTTTGTAGGAAGTTGGTTGGGGCAAATAGTACCGCCAGATCAAAATAGTTCAGCCAATCTGAGGTGAGATTATTCTTCTGTTTAGTACTCATCATCCTTCCATAGTTTGTACTACATTTGATCATTAACCTCTTTGAAAATTGGATATCATTTTTTTAATGTGTATTCAATTACTTGTAATTTCTTATCTGAAATAAATTCCATGATCTTAGAACAAGTTCTCTGAGAGAACGAAGACAAGAATAGTAATGAAAGAATTAAAAGGGCTCCTGCATTTTATATGCTCGGTTCAGTTCTGGAGAATGGTGGTGCTTTGGACAGTATCTGTTCTGACCTCGTACTGGCAACTTTTTGTCCAAAGTCTCTTCTCTCAGAAATCTGACTTTTTTACTCGTCATCTTCCTCCAACTACAGGGCTTACAAGACCTGTTTGTGTCATTACTGGTGTAAGTTATCTTCAGTTTTCCCTGGAAATATGTATTCTGTAGCATGTCATATAGTTATTATTCTATAATTCATTGCTTTATTGCTGCAGGCTACATCTGGTTTGGGTGCAGCTGCAGCCTATGCTCTTTCAAAAGAAGGGTTCAGTGTTGTTCTTGGTACACCTCGTTTCATTCTCCTAACCTTCTATCTTTATTTTTCAAGTCATTATGTTACAATGGTAGCTTATTATATTTGTACTTATTAATCAACAACAATAATGCACATGGACCTTTTCTGTGGTCTCCTGAATATTGAGGTCTAATGCTTTTACTCTTGAAGGAAGGATTGGTCGTTGTGAAATTAGAATTTCTGGAAAAAAAGTGCTTGCTAGTCCATATCAAAATCATTGCACAGTTGATCACACCCAACATCGTCTATTCTATGTTTATTAATCCTTCTCTGTAAATCATTATTCAATTCATTTTTTCCATTCAAACTTTAATTCAAGAATGTTATAACTCAATTAGGATCTGAACCATAATAACATTGTCCAATTATTTTTTCCGGTGATTTTGATGTATGATTATTTGAATTTAGTATTTTATATATTCTCTCATTATACATGATAAATGGGTGGTAAAAGTTGTGGTTGTTTATATAATCATATAATAAATGTTTGATTCATTTGGTGCATTTTTTTTTCCTTTTTAAGTTTACAAGATATGTTACTGAATTTAATATTGTATATGCAGCTGGGCGGTCATCCCATTCATTATCAAAGGTATATTTTATGTAATAAATTATCTTTTAATATGTAACCCTACTTTACTCTTTTAATAATGCTTGTGCATATTACTTGTTGACAGACTATGAAAGGAATACTGAGTAGGAATAAAGATGCGCACGTCAAAGCTTTTCAGGTCGATCTGTCATCTTTCCAGTCGATCTTTAAGTTTAAAGACTCACTTCAGCAGTGGCTTTTGGATTCTAATATGCATTTTTCTATCCAACTCTTAATAAACAATGCTGGGATATTGGCAACGTCATCTCGACTCTCATCTGAAGGCCATGATCAGTAATTACTTCTTTTCTTTTCTTTTCTTTTGAAGATGGGCTTCATTGCTGAAATAACATTTCATTTATATAATAACCTGTGGAAATTTGATCAAACATAGACCCTATGGTGCCACTGCCAAGTTTTGTAAGTTCCAGCACATTGCCTTTTCTTTTGATGAGAGAAATGCAATAAGACATTTTCCATCTCACCCCACTATGTTTCCACCTGAGCAAAGCCCAGGATAGTGTCAGTTGACTCAGTACAATTGCAATTTGCTTCTCTTTGTGTCACATAACTATGTTGCTAGTAAGAGGGTACCTCAACCACCAGCACTGGCAAACTCAATCTCTCTTTATGCTCTTGGAATGAAATCCTTAGTACATATAATTTTTATCTCGTCTTTTCCATTCTTAGGGATTCTATATTTTTTGTGTGTATAATATGTTTCCTTGTTGTCTTGCATGCTGCGTTAGGCTGCTTCAGTTTTATTCTTTGTGTGTAGAAATAAATGATGATTGTGTTACATTATATAATATATTCTTGTACACATCATATGTGAGTCAGTCTTTTTACACAGGCCATACAAAGTTTTTAGGTTAACTTTTTTTTGTACATAAACTGTCTCCATCCTATGGGAGTAATCTGACACCTTAATGGATACATATATTCTTCTTGTGCTTGGTACCCATCCTGATCACCTATTTCTCTTGAAGTATGTCATTATATAGGTGACAACTGTCCTTGTTTTTCCCAGGATGATGAGTGCAAACTACATTGGTGCATTCTCTCTTACTAAACTTCTATTACCACTTCTCAGAAACAGTCCTGTTCCTTCCCGGATAGTGAATGTTACTTCATTCACACATCGAAATGGTAAGAAGACTTCTAAGCTTTTGTAGACGAAGCATTTAAGTGAACAAGGCTTTTTTTTTTTTTTTTTTTTTCCCCATTGTTTCCATAAAATCATCATTGGAACAAGTTAATTTTTTGAACAGGGGCTATGTTATCACTTTTCTTATTTGATGTATACAATTTTCCATATGTTGTGATTTTTAGGAGAAATAAGAAGACAAAGGAAATGTCTTAACATGAACCTTGATGTCTGAAGCTCAGCTTGATATGCCTCTTAATGTGTTGAATGAGGGGAAAAATGCTATAAGAGAAACCTCAGTTTACCATCTACTACAATTGCGTTTAAAGCTAAATTATCTATGATAATGTTCAAACTAGAATGTTCTGGTAAAACATAACTGCACTGGCTCTTTCTTCTTCAGTGTTTGGTGCACAGATTGACAATGAGACTGTCACTGGGAAGTGCTTCTTGAGATCTAAAGATTATCCATTTGCACGTGTCTATGAGTTTTCCAAATGTAAGCTAATGATGCCTCATAAAATTTTCAGATTTATTTTCTCCTCATTTTAACATTTTTATCATTTTGTGTTAATAGTATGCCTACTTCTTTTCACTTATGAGCTTCACCGACAACTTGGCTTGATGGATAACTCTCGACATGTCTCTGTCATGTATGGTTACATACTTCGTTTTTGTTAATTTATGAAAAATAGTTTTGGCGTTGAAGCAACTTGTAGTTGATAATTCATTTTATAGATAGATCTTTTACTTCATGAGGAAAAATGATTTTAATAATTATTGTTTCTGTTTCACTAGAAAATTTAGTTTTGGTTTTGTTTAATATTGAAAGTGCTGCGGATCCTGGTGTCGTGAAAACAAACATCATGCGAGAAGTTCCTTCATCTATTTCTCATGTGGCATTTATTGTATTGAAGCTTCTTGGCCTTCTGCAGTTGCCTGAAAATGGTATCAATAGTATTCTTGATGCAGCCCTTTCCCCACCCGTAAGTTTTCCTTCCTCAAATCTTTGTATACTTATAACTTAACAGGGACTTTCTATTGTTGTTGTTTTATATTACTACTATATTACCCTTCCAGTTTAAGGTGTTGCACATATCAAGTTACCATCTTAGGTAAATTGGTAGTACACAAACTATGTGGAGAAATTTTTTTGTTTATTATGTATTCCTAAATTCAGTTTCCCATCAATGAAAATGTATGTGCCTGAAGGAAGCAATCTTAGTCTTTTAATGTTAGGAAGTATTTAACATGGCCCTGGTAGCTATGATTTTTAGGACACTAATCCCTTTGAAAATTTGAAACTTGTACAAACAGCTATAAAGAATACATCTTCAGCTAGCTAAGATATGTTAAAACTTTAACTTTAGAAGGCTCTATGCAAATTCTATTGTCAAACTTTCACATTCTCAAAAGCTTCATGATGGTTTTGCTTATGTGGTTTTACAAGCTAACGGACACTCAATAATGTTTTAGTATATATACATAAATATCATACATATGTGTAAGCAAATCCTCTTATGTAAAATTTTGAGAGTTACTGAGTCCAACACCCTAAATATATATATACAAGCCTATAAATTCGAGTTTTGTAGATGATCGAATATTCATATTTCTACTAGTCACAAATACTTTTCATGGTTTCTTGAATCATTGACCAGTTTCTTGGAAGCTGTAGCTGAGGTTGATAAGATGATTGTGGTGCTGCTCAGTTTTAATAGTTTTAGTAGTTCAAATGAGATTGTTTATTTTTAAGATTGATTATTTAGAATTCATGATGCTGCATTGTATTTACAGGACTTTGGTGTAATTTTGTCCACTTTTGGAATTTTTAGATTTAGTGAGTGATATCTGGAGAGTTCAACTGAATCTGTTTTTTAGCTCATCAGTTGTTTGTTAACCTCAGGAAACATCTGGAGTTTACTTTTTTGGTGGAAAGGGTAGGACTGTAAACTCTTCTGCACAATCCTACAACTCCAGACTTGCAGAGGAACTTTGGACTACTTCATGCCATCTCTATGAAGAGTACGAACGTGCTTGCAAGGAATTATCGAAATAAGCATAATAAATTAAGGAAAGGATAAAATCCTGGATATAAGAGGTCAGGCCTATTATTTGCGGTTGGAGTTTCATGGTTCAGGAGAAACATTGCCTTTGAAAGTTGGTGTGACAGTGAAACAGGCCGAAAACAACTATTGTGGGAGTGGGACTAGATATTTCTGATGTGCTGAATTGCTTAGGCATGGGAGCAAATCAGCAAAACCTTGCCTTGCCGCCCCTAAACCCATGGGAGCTACACAATGTTACACAATTTCATGAGTTTATTTTACATGGTTTTTGTTTTACATTGGTTTCTATATATTTTAATTGCTTGGTTTAGGCCTTAGTCCTTACAACTGAAAATAGAGAATGGTAATTAATTGAGTTTATTGTACGTGCTTTATCATAGTTTCTATATGTATACGTTAATAGATTTATATTTAAAATCACTTAATACAAAGAATTAAACAGTAACATTTGTACATTTTAATATTTTATTATACGTGACATTGATGTGTAAATAATGAGTTGATATAGAAAATAAAATATCAATGTTATCATAATAATAATAAAAAAATAAAGTAAAAGATATTAGANATCGAATATTCATATTTCTACTAGTCACAAATACTTTTCATGGTTTCTTGAATCATTGACCAGTTTCTTGGAAGCTGTAGCTGAGGTTGATAAGATGATTGTGCTGCTGCTCAGTTTTAATAGTTTTAGTAGTTCAAATGAGATTGTTTGTTTTTAAGATTGATTATTTAGAATTCATGATGCTGCATTGTATTTACAGGACTTTGGTGTAATTTTGTCCACTTTTGGAATTTTTAGATTTAGTGAGTGATATCTGGAGAGTTCAACTGAATCTGTTTTTTAGCTCATCAGTTGTTTGTTAACCTCAGGAAACATCTGGAGTTTACTTTTTTGGTGGAAAGGGTAGGACTGTAAACTCTTCTGCACAATCCTACAACTCCAGACTTGCAGAGGAACTTTGGACTACTTCATGCCATCTCTATGAAGAGTACGAACGTGCTTGCAAGGAATTATCGAAATAAGCATAATAAATTAAGGAAAGGATAAAATCCTGGATATAAAGAGGTCAGACCTATTATTTGCGGGTGGAGTTTCATGGTTCAGGAGAAACATTGCCTTTGAAAGTTGGTGTGACAGTGAAACAGGCCGAAAACAACTATTGTGGGAGTGGGACTAGATATTTCTGATGTGCTGAATTGCTTAGGCATGGGAGCAAATCAGCAAAACCTTGCCTTGCCGCCCCTAAACCCATGGGAGCTACACAATGTTACACAATTTCATGAGTTTATTTTACATGGTTTTTGTTTTACATTGGTTTCTATATATTTTAATTGCTTGGTTTAGGCCTTAGTCCTTACAACTGAAAATAGAGAATGGTAATTAATTGAGTTTATTGTACGTGCTTTATCATAGTTTCTATATGTATACGTTAATAGATTTATATTTAAAATCACTTAATACAAAGAATTAAACAGTAACATTTGTACATTTTAATATTTTATTATACGTGACATTGATGTGTAAATAATGAGTTGATATAGAAAATAAAATATCAATGTTATCATAATAATAATAAAAAAATAAAGTAAAAGATATTAGACAGAAAATCTAAGGGTATTATTAACAGTAATATTATATTTACCGACTCAAATATCGATTTTTATATACCGGCTCATTACCTAACAACCCAAATCTCAAAATTTAACTCAGAATCAGTATGTCAAATCGGTCCTGGGTCGGTAAGCCTAGCATTACTGTATTATTAAAGATTTGTTGCATTATTTTTAATCAAAATTGATGCATAAAAGAAAATAGTGGAGAGAGGTCAGTCGTGACTCGTGACTGCTGACTAGTGGTGTTAATTCACGTGGCTAACACGTGCTTGCCTTGATGAGAAGTGGAAGGAAGAAGGGTTTTAGGGCTCTTGCGTAAAAGCCCTTAAAAAATTCAATTACGGAGTAGAAATAGAAGATCTATGGTTTGAAAGTTGGAGAAAGATGTGGTTGGGAAATTTAAAAGCAATTCGAAACACATTGGTGAGGTATTACTCAAGAAAAGCTGCAGTGAACGTGAGGAAAATAAACCCTAAAGTACCAACTCAGCAAGCTTATTCAATTGCTCAATCTCTTTACGACATCATCAAGCAAAATGGTCCTCTTTCCGTCTCCAACACTTGGATTCATGCCAAGGTTTTCTTTTTTTCTTAATTTTATTTTAATAATTTTGTCTTAGTTTTGATGAATTGATTCCTGCTAGAAGTTATATAGGATTTGGATATGTCGTCAAATGATTTTAAATAAATACTCATTGAAGGAAATAATTGATTGAGACGGTCAAGGCTCCAGCAATAGTTAAAGGTTTTTATGTTATGTTGTGTAGGTTGGCTCTGAATTTCATGGATTAAAGCCTTAGATTTTGTATTTTTTTTAATTTGAGACTAGGCCATCAAAAATATATGTTGAGTTGTTGTTTGGTATGACTATGACAGGATGCTGGGATTGATGGGTTGAATAGCAAAACCCACATGAAAATAATGATGAAATGGATGAGGGGGAGGAATATGTTGAAGTTGCTGTGCGATCATGTTGGTAATACTAAGAAATTTCTCCACACTACTCTTCCTGAAGAACCTCGAACTGACAAGTTGGAGAATGAGAAAGAGAAGGAGAAGCCTCGGGTTAAAAAGAGGAAGAAGCATCCGGTTAAAAAGGGGAAGAAACTAAAAGCATAAGATGCAGCTAGGAGAACATTACCTCCTATTGTATTTCTTTCATTGTTGGATTAAATTTGAGTGATTCCTTTTGGGCTGGAACATTTTTTTCTCTGTTGTGGTTCCGATGGACTATGATATTGCTTATGCTTTGAGTTTGAATGCTGGCCTGTTCATCCCCATCTTTTACTTGAGATGTTTTTAGATGCCTCTTCTGATACAAGATACCATTCTTTTTTACTTGGGAAGTATTACTAGAGGACTTATCAACTAAATTCCTACCATTTTTTATGGCATCAAATGAATGATAAGTTTTGCATTCAAACTCACGTTATACTCTAATTGATAGATAATCATATTCATTAAGAGCGTATTATAGGCATTTAAATTCTGTGGTAAAAATCAATCTGATGATTTGTTTTTTTACATTTCATTTGTAAAATACAATTTGATGATTGTTTTGATTTTCCAAAGCAACGAATTAGTGTATAATATCTTGTTATTCAGGTATGGTACAGAAACTGGTTTCGAATTTTGTTTAGAAACATATTATGGATTGCTGAAAGGAAGCTATTGCCTATTGATGCAATTTGGTTGGCGCTACATTGCGTTAATTGCTGGTCTTGTTATTCTCCCGGTTGAATTAAATAGGTGTAGTTAGGTAGAAGTAAAAACGTAGAAGCTACCCGGTAACCAGGTCAATTATATAATCAATGTAATGTAGATGTTTCCTGATGTTAAAAAACAAAAACAAAATAGTGAGAACGAGAATAATAAAATTCAAAGTTAATCGCGAATTATAATTATGTCGGGCGTCAGGGCATCGGTAAGAAAGCGAATGTAATGCCTGATTGCGTCACAGTAATAAGATAAGTTTCAAAGTAAATATAGAAAGGTTTGTCCAGTGACCTGTTAAATTAGAGAAGGGAACTGACAAACTTTTCTATATTTACTTTGAAACTTATCTTACTTCTGTGTTTGAAACTTCTCTTATTACTGTGATCCAATTAGGCAATTACATTAGCTTTCTTGCTGATGTAGTGGCAGAAACCAAAGTAATAAAATCGGCGAGTGGGTCTAAGAGCATTTTTAATAGTAAAGCATCTTTAAAATAAAGAGCATTATTAAAGAAGCTCTTATACGTGTGTTACACCCACTCGCCGATTTTATGACTTTGTTTCTGCCACTGCTTCTGGTTTGTAAATCTCTTCCTTGTTTAACTATATAAGTTGATTATGTAGTTAGAATCTCTCATATGTCATTCATTTTCAGCTATGGAGCACCCTCAGACTGTGAAGGACTGCCTTGGCTGGGCAGCTAGGGATCCCTCCGGACTTCTATCCCCATACAACTTCGCTCGCAGGTGCGTTTTGTGTTTCTAGAAGATACACGTCTCTTTGTTTTAACCCATTTCTAATCGAAAATTTTAAGTTTTCAGGACTCTCGGGAGTGATGACGTTTCACTAACCATAACCCACTGTGGAGTTTGTTATGCTGATGTTATTTGGTCTAGAAATAAACATGGAGACACCAGATATCCTTTGGTGCCTGGGTATGTATCAGTATCTATATACGCCGTTACACTTTTTTTTCCACTTCCACAAACTCACGTTTCCATGATCTTTTCATTTGCATCATAGGCATGAGATTGTTGGAATTGTGAAAGAGGTGGGTTCAGGTGTTAGCCGCTTCAAAGTTGGTGACCATGTTGGTGTGGGGACTTATGTCAATTCCTGCCGAGATTGCGAATATTGCAACGATGGCCTTGAAATTCATTGTGTAAAAGGCTCAGTTTACACTTTTAATGCCATTGATGCTGATGGTACCGTCACGAAAGGAGGATATTCTAGTTACATTGTTGTCCATGAGAGGCATGTTTCATGATGCTTAATTGTTCTTTTCTTTTTCCTTTATATAATTATTAAATTTCTTGTTTGATTCACATTCGCAGTTACTAGGATATAAGATACCTCCAATACTTTCCCTGTTCCAGTTTCTATTATATAGGTTCCATCTGTACTCTGTAGTCTTGTGTCAATTCATGTTGGCCTGTGTTTGTGGTGATTTCTTATAATATAATTGCAAGGTTGTGAGAGAGGTGCAATTTCCAGAGACTCATGGGGTGGCGCTGTTCTGCTTTGCACCGTATCGACATGTGCATAGACAGACACTGGCAGGGGAACCGTTTTCATTTCCTTGCTAGGATTTAATGGAAATCAAGTTGTGAATGTCGTGTTTTTGTAATTTGACTATTTGGTGTCTTTTTTTTCGGGGAAATCTATGGATTGAATTTGGTGAAGTATAACAATTGATGTTAATGTAATGGTTTTAATTCTGTTCATTCTACCCAGTGAATTTAGAAAATATTTGCCACAATAAAGTTGTTAATTTTGGCATTGATTGGATAAACAGGTACTGCTTCAGGATACCCAACAACTATCCATTGGCTTCAGCAGCACCTTTGCTTTGTGCTGGAATTACTGTTTACACTCCAATGATGCGCCATAACATGAACCAACCTGGAAAGTCTCTAGGAGTAATTGGTCTTGGTGGTCTTGGTCACATGGCAGTGAAGTTCGGGAAGGCTTTTGGACTGAAAGTAACTGTTTTCAGCACAAGTGCTTCCAAGAAAGAAGAAGCCTTGAGTCTGCTTGGTGTGGACGCATTTGTCATCTCATCTGATGCAGAGCAGATGAAGGTAAAAATATGTTAAGCATTCTAAAAGCTACGGTATAACTGATAATTAGTCGTAGGGCTCTCCTAAACTAGTATTTGATATGCAGGCCATCGGTAAATCACTTGACTTCATAGTCGATACAGCGTCTGGTGATCACCCATTTGATCAATACATGTCTCTTTTGAAGGCTACTGGTGTTTATGTTCTTGTGGGGTTCCCGAGTGAAGTCAAATTCAGTCCTGCAAGCCTCAATATTGGTACTTTCACTTTCCCATTATATAGACTTGAAACAACTTCATCACTTTAACTGTAGATTGTTCATCAAAATAATGTCAGTCAGCCAGTGTAATGAAGTGCTTGAATTTCCCTTTTGGTAGGTGCGAAAACCTTTTCTGGCAGTGTAACCGGTGGTACGAAGGGGACCCAAGAGATGTTGGACTTCTGTGCTGCTCATAAAATTTACCCACAAATAGAAATAGTTCCAATTCAGTATGCCAATGAAGCTCTTGAGAGGTTGATAAAGAAGGATGTGAAGTATCGGTTTGTGATTGATATTGAGAACTCCTTGAAATGACCCGGTGGGGCCAAGGGGAGTTAGTCAGTTGAATGCAGCATGTGTTAATGAATAATAATCAAACATATTGGAGATCGAATCATAAACTTGGCAGTAATAGCCTCTATATTCTGTTTGTATCCTGCTATGCTTTTGGAAAATGTTATTTTTCTAATAATCACTTTGTGTTCTATTTTCAAAACAAGTGAATAGCCTTAACCATTTTAAGGATGGACAAGATCAGGATTTCAAAGGCTGGTTTGTTAAGGCTAGAGTCATTTACAATTATAGCCTGGTAGGTATAAACCAAATGAGTATAAATGTGAAAAAAATTAAAAGAGTATTTGCTTTGCTTTTACAGCTGCCTTTCTTAAGTTATTTCAGTGGAACGAGTGACAGTTTCTTACTGTTTACTGATTGCCAAACTGAAACTGGGAACTACTGTTCCAGTTGACCTAATTATCACTGTCTTGAATTAGATGCATTGTTATGCAATTGGTGAGCCAATAGCGGCTGGATAGTTTCACTAGAATCATTCACTTCTGACATGCATAACTTTCATTAGTGGTGGAAATCTCTAAAATGTTACTATTGTGGCCGAAGTCTTTTCCATCATCCTCTTGTTGAGCTTGAGATTGAGATTGAGAAACATTACTATCTGCCCTTTTGCCCCATAGTACACAGTAAAGCCCCACAATTATAAGAAATGTGCCCATCAAGCTGTAAACATATTAGAAGCGTGGTTAAATTTTCCTTTCCAATTGTGTAGCAGAAGAAACAAGTTGAGTTCGAGTGATGTATACATTACCTGCCCAAGTGAAGTCTCTCTGCAAAAGCAACTGCCGAGAATATTCCCACAATAACTAGTAGTAGTGGACTGAACATTGCTGCAAAAACTGGCCCCTTTTTGCTGATACACCATGTTTGTAGATAGTACACTAATGCTGAGATTATGACTCCCTAAAAATCAATGCATTATAAACATACATATGTCATATAATTTGATTTTTCAACTGTGGATCAAATCAGATCATGAAAGCCAGGGCCATTCTTTAGCTGCTAGTTATAAACCTTACACAATAGATGATGGTTAAAAGTTGTACATCCCACTCCAGCTTCCATAAGCTTGGATTTCTTCCGAAGAACAGGGCAAGGAAAGATGATTGCAGTGACGCAAAGAAGCAAATGAGAGTGTTGAGTGATAGCCGAGCTGGGTAGTCTTCGAAGACCTTAGCCTATGAATATCATGTCAGAAACAATTAATGCGAAAAACAACAAATTGTTTATCTGAAACCAAAATATGTTGTCAGATTCAATACCTGGAGGATTAGCCACCCACTCCAAGCAATGTAACTGATTAGAATAAGAGCTGAACCTTTGATCCAGCTTTCCGTGGCAACAGGATTTTTGGCGGTATACACGTTAATGAGGGGCCTGTGCATAAAGCTTTTCAATTGGTAGTCTCCTTTCCAGAAGGTAAATATTAGTGATCCGCCAATGCAAATAATCGTACCCAAAACCTTTGCACTACCTCTAGCACTTGTAATCTTCACTTTCTCCATCCTGATCAATATCAATAATTAAGAAGCCGACTAAGTTAAAATAATTATATATGAATTTTTAAAAAGAGAGCAATTACCCAAGCAGAAAGGCCATGAGAAATGTCAAACTGGGGATAACATTACTCAACGCACTTGCCACTGTTGGAGAAGTGTAGACTAAACCAGCATAATAAACATTAAGATGGATGGTAGTCCCAAGTGATGCAAGCACAAAAATCTTCACCATCACTGAAAATGAGAGCACCGGGCGCTGTTTCCTGCTTTATCATGCATATATAGAAATTCTCATATTCTCTTCTTCTTCTGCTGAAGGAAATACATAAAAAATACAATCCGAACTTACCTTTCCAGCATATAAGCTAAGGGGCCTAACAAAAACATGGCAATTATATGGCGGTAAACCACAAAGACGAATTGATTGAGTCCCCTCTCCAGGGCAATTTTGATGAGGATATTTGATCCACCATAAGCTAATTGTACAAGTACCATTGCAATGTAAGGTCCACATTTTTCCATGGTTGTGCACTGAGAGATTTGTATTAATGGTGCAATCCGCATTGCGAATGAATACTTTTTATAGTAGTGTGAGTGGAATTCGTTATCGTAATAACATTTATGTGTTCGCCTTTTTACGAAAGAAGAACCCTCTTCAATGGTGGTCTTTTTGTTTAAGAGCATCTTTAAATTGAACATCTTCATTGATTTATATTTAGAGTATCTTCCAATCATCTTTATTAATTATAAATATGAAAAAAAAATTTTTTTCTTTAGAAGAGAAATACGGTTTTTTTTTTTTTCTTTTTAAAAAGACTTAGAACAATACTTAAATTTGAATAAAATTTTTGTCACGAAAGATGCTCTTTACCGTTACCGTTGAAAACAAGAAGCGTTCATCCACACAAATACAAGACAGTTAGAAGTACTTACTGATATTCCCCATTTGTTCGCATTATTCACTCAACCTGACGAATAGCTTAAGCTAGAATAATTAATTTTAGTTCTTCAAGGTTTTGATGAGTGAAAACAATCGTTTAAACAAGTAACATTGATATCTCCTTGGTGAAATTAACTAAACTAATAGTTTAATGAGATTTTAAACAAGAAATTTCTCTCGTTTAACTGTGTAGTAGTGTGTACACCAAACAACAATGTCCATATATTCACCAATACGCATAAACCCGTCCAAACAAAAGGCCACATTAGAATATCAAATATCATTTCATCGCACTTACTTACTTCGCTCCACTCCAACACTGCTGCATATCAAAACCATGTTTTAAAAACCGGACCTGAGGGCAAACCGTTTTGATGGTCGGGTCACGGTTCAATCGGTTAGACCGCTGATTGAACCGGTGACATCATCACACATCATGATGACGTTAGCACATTTTAAAAAAAACAAATTTTTTTTAGATTTCTATTTTTCAATAAGACAATAACAACTTAATTACTATCCAACATGATTCAAAGTTCAAATTCAACAACAATCTTAACACAATTTAAGTATTTAAACACAATTCAAAGTCCAAATCCAAACATTATGTTGTATTTACATATCAAATGATAAAATACATAACAATTAATAACAAAACATTTGATGCAAGTGTTTTTCTTTGATCCGTCTCTATGTTGATTGAGCTTCACACTAGCATCAAAATTCATCATCATCATCACCATCATCATCATCATAACCATCACCACCATCTACAAATAACTAAGGTTGAGAATTCCAAATCAGTAAGGAAGTAAACAGTTCACAACATAATCAAAATAAGTTGTACATTTGATTAGAAAGGAAAACATAACAAAATATAGATTCACTTCTATCAGGAAGGAGAAGAATAGTTCGGGACATAAACCAAAGTGAGTCATATTGAATGAGAAACCTAACAATATATAGGTTCACTTACAGGATTAATATAGTACTTCTGAAACAAACCAAATACAAAGTTATTGAAACATAATAAAAAAGTCATTTCCAACACAGAAACCAAATTCTAGTTCTAACAATTTCTGCCATCCGAAGTAGTTTATGTCAGCCCACAAATGTCATTAATAAAAAATTTCATAGGTATATACCAAGAATATAAAATTTTCTTATTCTTATTTATTGTTATCATACAAACTCGGCATATCATGCTTCAGAGTCGAGAAATTTAAGAAATGATAGTCACCAGAACCACATTAGAAGTGACAAGATAGACCATTCATTAATACAAATAGAAAACTTAATACAAAATATTTCCAATAGTATCCTTGTTGAAGGAGGAAAGAGCAGCAAGGTAGGGGAAAGCAAGTTCTACTGTTAATCCCTAATATCTGAGACTACATAATCAAACTAGGGAATTAAGAAACTTCCATTTTCTTATTTGTGCCCACAAATTTGATATCCTTTTTTTTTTTTTTTTTTAACAGAACTGATTTGATCATTTACATATTCATGGACCAATTAAATTCATATCACATAGACTATAATTAATTTGATTTTAGTTGAAATAAAATAATACAACTAGCGGTGGATTTTGATTAATATATTCCAGAGACCTTCCTTCCAATTTCGAAGATCACCGTCATCAATTTGATAATGGTTTCTTTAAGAAAATCGGTGCAAGATTACAACTATAACACATCAAACTTCAACCGTCTTAATCCCTAAGAATCCTTCCATCATCATCTCCTCCATTTCTCTTCATATAAAACACATCAAGAATGAAACGCAACCCTCTCACAAATCTGCCCAGATTACAACGAGAAAGACCCCAGCAAAAAGCCCCAAATCAATTGCTCATTCAACACAAAAGAACCCTAACAATTTCAGACTAAAAATGTAAGGGAGCGAGAGCGAGATGGCGTACCTGGATCGAGGAATGGAGCTATCGTCAACAAATGAAGCTATCGCCGTCGATTTCCAGCGAGGAACGGAGCTGCCGTCGTCGATTTCCGGCGAAGGAGGAAGACGTCGTCGATTTCACAGAGTTCAAACGCGATTTGGGTGAGATTTCAGAGAGAACAGAAGACAGAGTTGAAACCGTTACAATCTTCGCAAAGAACTGAGAGTTTGTTTAGAAATTTTCGTGAGGAAAATGGAGAAAGAGAAGAACTGAAGATTGAAGATTGAAGAAGACGAGAGAGGGGCGTGAACCGAACCGGACAAGTGACCGGTTCACGGTTCAACCAGTTGGACCGGCCGGTCCGATCCGGTTTTTAAAACAATGATCAAAACCTCACTATAAACTGTGGTTGGTCACATGTACACGTTTGAAACCACGAAACATTTGCGCAAGAAAACTACTTTCAGGGCCAGTTGAAAACACTTCAAATAATAGTAATAATGATGATGATGATAATCGTCTGGTCGTTTATCCATTTTACAATACACAAATCTTTAATTACAATAAATAAATACTCGGATATAGAGAAGCATGCGCCCATGAAAAACATATTAGAAAAATAGAAATGACAAAAAGAAGATTGAGTGAATTAAACAAGACAAATACAAAAACCATAAAATAAAAAACTATAGAAACCACAATATAACAAATGCCATGACGCAATCTGAAATGTTTCAAATCACAATTTGACAAATTCTATACAAACCCTACTACAAAACTCTTTTTTTAAGACCCGGAGTCTTCCTCCTAACACGAGCAAATTACAGAGTGTCTCTCATCTAGTCAACAACCTGGGGCTACACAACCATTCTGGTCCTCTTCCTCCTCTTCATCTTCCAGTTTGTACTCACTGAAGTGGTTAACCCTGAATTTCCACTCACCCTTGACGGGGTCATAGGATAGAAAAGTAGCACCTTGGTCCTCAGCCTTTCGCTTCAGCATCTCCTTGTATTTATCAATTTTTGGACCTTCCGTATACTGAATTCCAGTCTTTTTGTCGAAGCATTTTATATTTAGGAGTGTTACTTCCGCAGGCTTATTAAGACCTTGCCCAACAGGAGGTTTCTTGCTGTCATCCATGTACACAATCACCTCACGGTTGTTAAACTGAACAAGAGACTCAAGATCAAGTCGTCGCACATCTGTTTCACCCAAGAACTTGATGCTTCCATAGCCATGGCGTCCAACTACAAAGTCCTTGACACGTTGACAGTACCCTGGCTCAGCCCTTTCCTTGGCTGCAAGTTCTTGGATTCGAGGTTCTGTGTAGTAGTCAGATCGTCGGAGCTTCGGCATCAGTGCCTCAATGTTGGCCCCATGCTCATACACAATTGCAGCTTCACCAGCTCTGTGGCCACCAAGTGTCATATATGAGTCATCTCTTTGTACAGTATGATCATCATGGACTCCATTCAGTTTGTGATCAATTTTGACAGGATGTACTCGCTCCTTCACAGCTCCATTTTCAAGAGGATTTTCTGCAATCAAACAGTCGTTAAACATAGTGAATTACTAATCAAACTCACAAATAGTCAACAAACTCACAATAGTTCATAAGCCTTAGCTAAACACAAATTTGCACTATCGTACTTGCTGTTGGTGAAAATGAAGCCATTGAAATGATCTGTTCGTCTAAATAAAGTCATAGAAATAATTTATTGCCGACGGGATTTTATATTCATTGCAATTGGAGCAAGGGACCCAAAAGAGAAGATATGAAATTATATTGGTACAAATACATGTCAGCTTGAGTTTGCCACAGTAGAAACTGAGTTGCTAGTTTAAGTACCAAAAGAGGGTGAATTTTTTTTTTTTTTTTTTTGTTGGTAATCCAAATATACCCCAACCTCGCTTCGCGAAGTCGAGCTTCAAACCGAACCCTATAATCCTGAGGAAGTGGAAAACAATGGCTTTTGGCCATGTAGGTGCCCATGAGGGAACTCAAACCCTAGACCTTGTGGAAACTAACCACATGCCCAATCACTCGGGTAACCTTTCATGGGTAAGTAACGCAAGAGTTAACAACCCATCAAAAAGTAGAAAACAAAGAACCTCACATGTCCACTGTAGAAACATTTCTTCCACGTGTAGTTATAAGATAACAAAGATTCAATTAAATTTGTATACAATAAATGACCTCACAACTACCATGTTTCTCATGAGGAATTCCAAGGTTTGGTCAACAGAAGACGGTCTAGTTAACGGAAACCCATTTCACTGTTGTAAAATGAACTGAGGACAGAACTGAGAAACAAGGACCCAAGAAGTTTTCCAGTCAATTTATTTATCATCCAAGGGCTATGATTCTTTTTTTTTTTTTTTTTTTAAAATATGGGGAAAAAAAGGAACTGAGCAGTTCTGTAGTAAGCGCCAAATCGCAAGGACAGACAAAGTACATAAACACAAAAACCAATACTCACTCTCCTTATCCTCAGTAATGGAGCCATCTTCAGGGATTTTACCTGGAAAGAAAAAAAAAATGTTCAAATGTTCATGTCAAGAAGTATGAAATGTAACATAAATTTTATCTCCAGTACAAAAAAAAATTCCTCTTAACTGATCTAAAAGTACAATATAGCTATCTGCTCATCTTTTTTACAGAATGGAATGGAAATAAATGCCTCACAGTTATACATGGAAAAGCAATCCTCTTAGCTGATCGACACTATGCTATAACCTTACCATTCTCAGGTACACGAGACGTATCTTTTAATGATGATGTCTTTGCTGCACTAGCACCTAAAGGAAACTGTTCTGTAGGACGAATAACTAGAGCTCTTGGGTTCTCCCTTGGAATAAAAAGGGCATCTGCCTTCGGAGTGCTAGGTGTCTCTTCTTCATCACTGAAAAAAGGAACCTGCATTCGGCAATCAGGAAATTGTTACATGTATAACCTATATGGACAAAAATAATAATCATTCTCAAATAAGTTATCACAAGTAGCATCGCACCTTCAGACCATCATTCTTGGGATTATATTTCCTAGCAGGCAACCTAATCCGCCTTTGTGACAAATGTCGAGAAGTCAATAAGGATGATATTCTGACGGGAGCTGATTTTTCAACAGCCTGATAGTAACCACAAGTGATTGTAATAAAATTTTTGAAGAAATAATCAAAGTCAACCCAAAACCTTGAGAGTTCGCAAGGCAAAGTTAAAGAATGAGAAAATTTACTGGCATGCTTGAAATTCCATATTGGATTGAAGGAGAAGTTCCAGCTCGGCCAATTGACATTTGAGGCATTGCCGGGAGTGTCCCAAATGGATTTGTAACCGCAATAGGTTGCACAGCAACAGAACTCTGAGTAGCAGACCTGGTCAACAAAGGTATTTCAGCATAAATCAGCATATGATAAAAACATCCTTTAAGTTGTTACCAAATAATAACTAAAAATAAATTCCCTCTGCTTTATAATAAACTTCGACTAAAGGAAGAGCCAATCAGAAAAATTTAGCAAGGGCAACAATCACCAAAAACAATAACCAAGAGATGGCAATAAGAAAAAAAAAAGAACAAAAAATGCATGATAAACTAGTTATACAAGCACTTGGGATACCACACTTGATCCAAAAAGAATTGTTTGGATTTACATGCATATGTTATACTAAACAAGAGCTTAAGAAGGTGAGACATACGGTTGTCCAAAGTTATTCTGACCAAGAGTGCCCAACATGCCAGTGAAGTTACTTGTATTACCTACTACAACGGCAGATAAGTTTATAAAGTCAGCACTATCAGGCAAAAAGCTTAAGCACTGTTATATATATCATAAAATTGCATGGAGAGAAAAAAGAACAAGCTACCTGCTTGTGTCTGACCCAAGTTGCTAAATCCAAAAGCACCACCAGTCTGAGCAGGTTGACCCAGTTGAAATGGCATAGAAACAGAGGGCTAAAGATGCATGCACAACAAAAAAAAAAATTCCATAAGATTTTAACAGAAACTTCAGAATCCAACATCACTCCAGAGGAGCACAAAAACAAACAAGAAAGTCCAACAGAAGAAGATTGTTGCAAGAATTAAGCTCAGACTCCTGTGGTAGCAAAAGCAGCGATAAGGTTAACCAACAAATAGCCCAAAAAGAGTATTCCAAAAATTACTAAGCACATATAACAAAATTATTGCTCATCAAGCCTCTAATTGGGCATGTACGTGGAAATTTAATTCCAAGAACGTAATTCTATTAAAATTTATATTTTGCTCCACTTATTTATCTATCAGTCTCCATAAACCTAAGTCCATAACATTTTAGATACGCCAGCACGAAAAGTTTAGATCTCAAACATTGATGCTGCATATTCTACAATCCATACCACTTGCATATCTGTCGTTCACCATGAGACTCAATGGGGCAGATTGAGTGTCATGTAATTGAAATAGGGACAGGCAGATTAAAATTAATGTAAAGGACTACTTAAACAAACAAAAGCAGCAAAGGAAAAATTCCAGTAATGGCCTTAACAGCAATAAACTCTAAAACTCTCTCAAGGAATTAATAAATAAAATAAAACACCATAATACTTAATATCAATTGAACAACTAAGCCTTAAATGACAATGAAAGAAATCAATTTTAGCAATTTCAAGAGTCACTTACAGTTGGTTGACCGAACAATGCTGTGCTAGAAGGAGCTAGTGTGGAGTGCTCGAGAACATGCCACCAGAAAATCCAGTGGAAGGTGTGCTAAATAAATTTGAAGACCAAACGAAGACATAGTATTACTGTTTCCAAATGAAGAGGTGGCCAGTCCAAAACCCGAACTGTCTGTCCCGGCAGCGGAACTGAACAAAGGAGATGACTGACTACCAAAGTTCATGCCAGAGCCAAATGATGACATTGTACCCTGAGCTGCTGTACTATTGAAGAGGGATGGTGACGAACCAAAAGTAGATGGAGATGAATTGGCACCAAAGCAGAAGTTGATGTTGGCCCATGCCCAAATATGGAAGGAGCTGCAGATGAAGTTGATCCAAAGGATTGGGGGTAGACGATACACCAAAAGGTGAGTACCAAAGCAGCTGAAGTGGTGGTTCCAAAACTTGATCCGGTAAAAGTTGAAGTTTTGGGAGCAAATAGATTTGAAGAGTAGTGCTGGAAAAAGGACTAGCTGATGATGCCCAAAATCTGATGAAGGAGCGAAAGGGCTGATGGAGCAGCTGATACACCAAAGCCAATTCCCCCAGCAGACTGACAGCAGGAAGTGGCCCCCTGAAATTTGGAATTGTAAAGTGGAAAATAAATGAATCAGCCAATGTCACCACATAGGAACAACAACTACTAATTTTCCAGATTTCATCAACTTACCTTTATCTCCCACTGATAATCCTCCCATCTCAGCTCCTCATGACTTTTATCTTTATAGACAGGCATGGCAGATAGACTCCAACTTTCCAGCAGCCGTGTACACTGCCAGTATCTGCTTCAGTTGTAGGTGTGTAACAGCCATCTAATTCCACCACGTTGGCCCCCAAAATTTGACTGCCCAAAGGGGGTGTTCCAAATGTGGTTGTGTAGCTTGGGATCCTGCATGATAGCATACAACAGTCATAAAATTTATTTTGCTTACTTTTGATAGTTGATGACAAAACAAGTAATGATAGAGAAATAGCATATTGTAGGGCTAATGAGTTCCTATCGAAACAAATGCTTATCAGAAGATAAAAAATCATTATTTATTTAAGAAACTCACCGAATGGAGAACTCTGTGCTCCAAAGGGAGATGTATTGGTGCCAATGGCTGCTACCAAATGCAGAAGCTGACTGGCCAAAAGAAGGAGATGACCCAAAACTGAAAGATGCAGTACTAGATGCCCCAAAGGGGGAGTACTTGAAGGCCAAAGGAGGAGCACTTGAAGCCCCAAAAGCAGGAGCACTAGAGGCCCCAAAAGCAGGAGTGTTGAAGCCCCAAAGCGGGAGTGCTAGAGGCTCCAAATGCAGGGGTGCTTGATGATCCAAAGAGAGGGGTGCTTGAAGCCCCAAATGCTCCCCAGACCAAAAGTGGGGCACTTGATGACCAAATGAAGTCCCTGTGCCACCAAAGGCTGGAGTGCTGGTAGCACCAAAGGCCGGAGAACTTGTAGCACCAAAGGCTGGAGTGTTGTAGCACCAAAAGCAGGGGTACTAGCAGCCCAAAGGCAGGGGTACTTGCAGCCCCAAAGCAGGGGTGCTTGTCGAACCAAAAGCGGGAGTGCTAGTAACACCAAATGCTGATGACTTGATGCACCAAAAGGTGTGGAGGAACCAAATAAACTGCTCCCAAATGCAGGCTGTGATTGCTGAGTCGTGCCTCCAAAAGGACTTGTTTGAGTAGGAGTGGACCCAAAGCCGAAAGCAGGCTTTGCACCGAAAACAGAAGAACTATGTTGTAGAGCAACGCGAGAGAGAGATCAGTTTTTCAAGACTAAAAAGATAACATAAGTCAACAGATTAACAGCCTTTTTAAGATAAAGCATGTTAACAGTAAAATAGAAAGTTATATACAAATGCAATTATCAAGATCTGAACTTATAAAAAAACAAAAAAAAAAAAAAAATAAAAAAAAAATAAGGCTGCCATGTGAAGAGGGTGATAATAAAGAAACAAATCAACTCAAAATGAGGGCTAAAACAGAAACACCACTGCACGGAAAATACAAACCAAATGTAAAGAAAGATGAACCAAATATAGTAGCTATGAGAAGGCTTCTGTCTTAGTGTTTATCATTATGTTTCTCGTCATCCAAAGAAGTTCACACTTAATTAATGTACCAATGGAATCCTATCATATTAGGGGGTATAGGCATCTAGTCTTGTAACCACTGACAAGGAGAAGTTTTGCCTAGGATTAGATAACCCTTGTCTATAATAATCAAAACTTCTTAAATGATAAATTCCCAGTAGTAAAATGACCTCCTAAATAAAAATCTCCTAGTGGTTCAATGACCTCTTCTATCGAGAAAAAAAAAATGGCAAGGAGTTGTCTGGGAGATAAACAAAAATACAAGAGACATTCATACGAAAAAATCCAATGGAGTAAACAAGTGAGTTTGCTTCCATTAAAAATCTCATAAGCTACACCGAGAAAATCAGCTAAAGGAGTTAGTATTATAATAACAATAAACATACAATGACAAGAATGTTAGAAGAACATATCCGTCTCCAACCCCCTCATAGCCAAAAGGTCTCCTGTTTACACTTGAACAATTAGTCATGACAAGCACACACAAAAAAGGGGCAAAAATACCTGTAAAAACTCCATTACAAAATCACTGGCACCCCAGACATCTATCAACTGAAAACAATAACCATCTTTCTCAAAAGTAAAAATAAAATCAACAAATCAAGTAAAAGTGAAAAGTGGAGACAGCAACAAATAAATGGGTAAATATTTATGAAACATTCTAATCCATATACATACCACAAATGTGATGATGACACCCAAAAGCAGGAGTGGAAGATGCTCCAAAAGCAGGCATTATTTCCAAGGCTGGTGATGACGATGCACCAAAGGTTGTTGTGGACGAGAAAGGTGAAGATGACTGGGCAGCACCAAATACACCGGTTGAAGTACCTCCAAACACTGAACTTGTTGTCGAACCAAAAGGGGTTGTGGTACCGAATGGTTTGGGAGCGAAAGGATTGTTACTTGCATTGTTGGTCTGCCAAAGACTGATTGGGACCCAAATGGGCTACTAGATGACTGCCCAAAAGCTGTTCAGTGGAATCCCGCCAGTTAAATGATATTCCAAAAAGTAATTACTAACTAATCTCAGAATTCCCATGCACACAGATATGCGATGATCACCAAACAGTTGAATTAATAATGGCAGCATGTTACAAAATGTATTGATAGAAGTGACAGAGTGCTTGACCAATAAAAAAAATTGAAACATATTCACAAATCTGATGTATATTTATCAGTATATAGCATCAAAAATTTTACACACACAACAAAAAATTCTAGTTTTACAGGAACTTAGACGTAATTCAGCAAATCACATAATTTATGAAAAAGAAGCAATTATAGTCCATGAAGATTCATACAAGCTACAAAGGTTACCACAATACCTTCAAGTTCAAGGGGAAAACATGGACACAGTAACACAACCATACAGTAAGTTGTAAAAGCAATATAAATGAATGCAAGCATGGCCGAAACAACATAAATTTTGCAAGGAAACAGAAAAAAAAAAAAAAAAAAAAAAAAAATCAATATACTAGAATACAAGGTGAAAGGAACACTACGGTTAGTTGAGCCGAACATTGTCTTCTCACATTATTCTTTCTTTCTTTCTTCAGTCCAAACAGTAACCAAGCCTTGATTTGATCCAAACTAAACTCACAGTTAAAAAACATGAAAAGGAAACAAGAAAATCAGTCGTTAAGTCAAATAAAAAAAGTCTATTTAAATAAACAACACAGATAATTTCCAATCATTTCAATCAATATCACTTCAATCATTACAAATAAAATCAAAACAAAGAGAATCGTTTCGAATATAGTGAAAAGAATAAGGTGGAAGACAGAACAACAGTATGAATCATCCAAATAAACACGCATTGCTTCGATGAATCAATACATTAAAAAAATAAATAAAATGAAAAAACCCTAGCTGCGAACCAGGAATTACATGTATGAGTGTCATGTGAATAAGTGAGAGAGGTACTCACCGAGGATCTGAAGGGCGTGAGAGAAGCAAGGGTTTACACTTGTACACCGTCTTACAGACGTGATGGGTCTTTTTTAGTTATGTTTATGTTGATTGTTGAGGATTGAACTCAAGATCAGCGTTGCGTTATTTTTAAGTCCGTACTTGGCCAGTACAATCTACAAAGCGTAGCGTTTCTTTTAAGTCCCCCCCTTTTTTATCTTTATATTTTTTTTCCATTTTCTTTTAATAAATATTTCAAATTATTCATTTTCTATACTATTTAAAAAAAAATATTAAATCATTTTTATTGTTTTGCATGTATATTCAATCTCTTAGTAAATACGTATTTTATATATAATTATATTCATATAATTAATTCATCATAAAACATGTATTTACATATTTATAAAGGCTACCAAATTATACGCATATAATATGAATATATGTAAATTCACGTATTTTTTGCGAATTATTAGAAAAAAAAACTGAGCTTTGTTATTCACGAACAAGCATGCGGCCATGGCTTCTGGAGGATGGAGGAAGGTAACAGAGCTTGTGTATTAGTATTTGAAGAAGCAATTGAAGAATAAGAAGAGGAAGAGGAAGGTTGTCTAGTTGAGTTGGTGGCGGAGGTGGCGGGAGAGATATTTTTTTCGAGCACGTGATTGAAGTTGAATGAGGTGTACTTGTTGGTTGACTTGGTTCTTGCCATCCACCACAACTCCAGGGAACGAGAGAACGAGATTGAGATTTAGATTTTAGATGTGTTTGCATCAAGGAAATGGTGGGCGGTGGTTTTGATTTGGGGGAAATACAAAACAGCAGCAAAGGCTAGAGGCAAAAGGCAAAACGATGATGGTGAGAGTGGTCTGGGCAATTTATCAAGCAGGTGGTGGGCAAGGTGAAAGTGGCGAATTCCACAACAAACAAATTCAATCACAGAATCCATTCAACACTTCCAAGTCAAAACTCCTAAACAAACAATTTCTCCAATCAAATTTCACACCAGATGGGCAGCAATTCCCAACCAACACAACAAACAATAATCCACAAGAGATTTATCCAGCAAAAACACACATGTTGCAGATAGTGGAAGCTACCTGTGGAGTCGCGCGGTAGTTGTACGCTGGGCGTCGGCCGTGGGTGTCATGCGTTGGAGTACGGAGAGGAGAGAGAGATGAGAGAGCGGCGGCGGCGGGTATGTGATGGGTATGGGATGTGAGAAAGTGAGAATGAGGAGGTAATAGTGTTTGAAAGTGAGATGGGTATGGGTGGTGTCGGCGGGTCACGGCAGCAAAATCCTATTGTAGTGTTGAGAATGAGGAGAAGAGTAAGTGATAGTTTTTGGTCTTTGCACTTTGACTTTGAGATTCAGTACTGTTTTGTTTGTGATGGTGTTTGAAAGAAAATCTTTGAGGCGAAGCTGCAGAATCGCAACATTGGATGGTGAGGTCGGTCCCTGTGCCTACGTGGAGAGATTTTAACGAGGGTTCACAACGATAAATTTTTTCTGCTTCTTTTAAGATCTTCTGTATTTGTATTATCATTCATTTTAATTGAATTAATATATTAAAATAAATTGATATACCCACAACTTCAAAATTTTATTTTCAGATTGATGATGTTAGATTTGGGTACCTTATATCTAAAAAATACTATATAAATTCAAATGTCTCTTCTAATATAAAATTAGAACTTTAGATCAATAAAAAATAATGTAAATAAAATAAATGATAGCTTTTCATTTACGACTCCGATCATTTTAACTTAAATATATAATAAGGATTTATAATTTTAATATTAAAACTGAAGGTTACTTCTTAAAACAAACACTTATATAGAAATGAAAGCACTGATATAGTTTTAACCAGGTAATTCATAAAGTGTTAAAACTAAGATTGATATTGTCATATTCTTCAAAACGTATTATGACAATACACCGTATTAAACCCGTATATACTCGTATCGTATTTTTTCTGTATCTGAATTTTATGACCGAATTTTTATAAACGTATTTTTTACCGTTTGCCGTATTATACCTATAAAATTTCCGTATCTTTTTTTTTTGTCGTACCCGTATTTACTAACTAGGGTATATTCATATTAGAGGATAAATGAAAATATTTAAACATTTAGTATCTGAGGGCAGGCTAGTTTTTCATTTTTTTAATTAAGAATAAGGATGTAATTTGTTACACAAGTATTTGCACAAGTGACTAGAGTAGGCAATGAGGACCGAGGATTTTTGCCTAGGGGAGGCCCCTCGCTCTGCCACTGTTTGCCAATCAACTAGTGAAAACATAAGAAAATAACATTACAAGGAAACACAAGAAAATTGTTACGTGGAAAAACTTCTTCAATGTGGAGAAATAAAAAATACCACGAGAATCTAAGATCCATTTAAATCAATATAATAAAAGAGATTACTGATGCGCATTTTTGACAAACATACAAATGTAGCAAGTGCATAGTCGCAAAAAGTAATAAAGTGATAAGTACAGTATCGTTCCCACGAGGATAGTGGTTACTAAGTACCGATTTATCTAGTTTAGTCTTAATTGAAACAACAATAAATTGGATTGATAGAAAATTAACGAACTAAATACAATTTAAGAAAATATAAATGAATTATAATGAAATTAAAGCAAAACCCAATAAACTTTAACTAATAAAAAAATGCTAAAAAAAATGCTAGGGTGTTGATTCACCTAGATACGCTAACCCAAATCATAGAACTATTACCCAAGTTCTAATTCCTTGATTGAAAATCGAATTCCCTAAGTTGTAAAACATACTTTCTCAGGCTATATTTTCCTACTTATCCATATTAAGCTTCTGCACCCAACAAAATGAAGATTAATAGTTCAAAGTTTTTTAAACTTTACAGAATTCTATTAGATTTCATAAATTGGGAAAGCTATCTCTAGCATTTGTTTAATCTACGGTATTTATCCCAAGAGGCACAATCAATCACTTCTTAGTCTCATTGTCAACAACACACATTTGAATGTTGATCAAGTATCAAAAAGTCATTAAAAAAAGAGATAAACCCTCAATCATGAAATTAAAATTCAAAGTAAATCGATTCATATAAATTTGAATCATTGTATCAAGGTTACATCAAACCCTAGCTAAACAACTCAATTCATACTCAAAACAAACAAAAAAACAAAACAAACTGAATCAAGATTCATCATTGAAAAAAAAGTAAAAGATGGAAAAACTTCTCTCATTTGAAGCCCAAATCTTCAATAATATCTCCTTCCAGAGTGCCTTCTAAATGACGAACCAAGACCATTTTTCTTTCATTTTCATGCTAATTTATACCTCTTTCACTTAAGGACGAAACCCTAGCAAGCCAAAACGCGTCATTTATTTTTCACATCGATGCAGTTTCGCTGCGGTGTGAAGCTTTTTCCTTATAACGGCGAGAATTTTCAGGCCAAATTTGAGCATGAAAGAGTTGAATCTGGAAAAGTGTTAAACATATGAATTATAGTCCTTTAAATTATTTTCTACTCGTTCAAGAATCAGCACAATCCGAGGTCTAAAGCTCAAGTTATGGCAGAAATACTGAAGCACATCCAAGAAGTTTTTCTTCTGTTTCCAACATTTGTTCATGACTTCAAGCCAAGTTTTCACCCTTGTCCAGTCAGAATTAGAAAAAAACTCAAAACCTGAAAGTTGTAGCTCGGTTCTAGCTTTCCAAAGCTTCTAAAAATAGGTCTTCTGAGTTTCCAAGCTCAAGTTATGCAATTTACGCTCAAAACTGTCATTTATGCTCAAAATCATCGTTTAGGCCTGCAAAGACAAATTAATAGAATTATGTAAAAATTAGGCTCAATTGTATAAGAAATATCTTAAATCCTATCGAAATTTAATGCAAAATCATAGGAAAAAATATGATTATCATTTACAACAATCACACAATCTATCAAAATATTCTACATAAATTTAGAGCTCAATCACAACTCTAACAAAAATAAAATACACAAAGGTTTACAAAAGTGGATTACAATCACTCCAAATTCAGACCCGCATGTAAGAGGGAAGTTGGGAATTGGGGAAGAAAACTTGAATATAAAAAAGATAAAACTTAACTTTTAATTTTTAACTTCTAACTTTTCACTTTCTTTTTTACCTTTTAATAAAACTTTTCAATTTTTTTTTTAAAGTAGAGGGCAGGCCTGGGCCTACCCTCAAGGGGCCTGGGTCCCGCTCTGAGAGTGAGGTGGGTGTAAACAAGCCGAGCTTTGGCTTTCGAACTTGGCTCGGCTACTACAATATTAAGCTCGACCAAGCTTGAGATATTGAGCTTCAGCTCGACATAGAAAAAGCGAGCTCATGCTCGAGCAATACCTGCTCGATCCACCATGGTCGAAAGTGCCGAAACAAACATCATCGCCTACAATTCATAGAGCCATCTTTTCTACCAGCAATGTCTTCTCATTATTCACTCTCTTCCAGTAAACGAAACCAATCTTAAACTAGTAATGATCACAGTTTCTTCCATTCCCAGAACTCCATTCTTATACTTAGATTTCCATTCTCTTACAAATCAAGAACAATGATAAGAAGAAACAAATAATCACTAATTATTTGCCGTCCATAAATCCCAAATCGACATACCTGATGAAGAAAATCCACAAGAGAAGTTACGATGTGGACGAGATGAGGCGGCAAGGAAACAAAGCGATCTGGTCGAGAACAAGGCGACGAGACCGACACTCCACGTGACAAACGGTGTTGGATTGGCAGAGGATTCACAAAGTCGCAATTAGGGTTTTTAATTATGTCCTAATTCAAATTCAAATTTGATTTTTACATATTTGGGAATAAGGTTGTGTTTGTCATTTTTACAAACTGGTAAGTTCTATATACCCCCAATAGTTGTGAAACTATCACATCACCCTTTCGATTTGAGCTCACAAGCTTGGTGAGCCGACTATCAAGAAACTCAAACCGATTCCCCACCTACGAGGCTACGACGAGCCGCTCAAGCTTTCCTCAAGCCGAGCCGGAGCCGCTCACGAACGGCTCGACTAACACCCCTACAATTCTTCTCAAATTTGAAATTAAATTATAATAATATAACTTTCTACAAACTGGTAAGAAGGTTATATTATTATAATAATTTAATTAAATTATACATATATAAATTCTTCTCAAATTTGAAATTGAATTATACTTTGTCTCATTCCTAAAGAAAAAATTTTAGGCTATGTTTGGGTTAGTATTTTTATCCATATTCTGGATCTATTCTCCAAATAATGTTTGGCACATTATTCCAGAAATATTACTCTATTTTTTAATTACTTTTAGCTCATAAGGTTATTAATTTCACTAAATACCTCATGAAAAAAGTTTAAAAATTAACAAAAACACCCCATCAACCCAATGTCAGATTCTAGCAACCACCGTCGGTGATAGCCGGAATCTGTACAACGGCTAACTTCCAACCAAAAATGGCCGGAAGTTACCGATCTGGCGTCAGCGACGGCCAAAGAAATGGTCGGCGTTGACGGTCAAAGAAGGCCAAATCCTGGCCGTCGTTGACCGAAAACGACGGCCACATCTTTGGCCGTCGCTGACAGCCAAAGAGGCGTCGTTTGGCCTTGTCTGGCCGTCGACGGCCATAACAGATCGTAGATGTGGCCCTTGCCGGCCAGATCCGTGGTGGATCTGGCCGGAAAAGGCCATAACGACGTGTTACGGCACAGATCCGACTGGTCTGTGCCGTAACGAAATTTTTCGGAGATATTCGGCGGTGGTGGCCGGAATCTGGCACGAAAAATTCTGGGGGGTGTTTTGTCATTTTACATATAGGGTCTTTAATTAAATTAGTAAACCTAAGGGCGTTTTCATAAATTTTTAAAATTTACCTCGTAATACTCCCCTATCCAAAAACCCAATACTATCCCCAAAATCCTATCCAAAATAATAAACCAAACGCACCCTTAAAGTTTTGGATTATAACACTCTAGACTAAAGAGGAAAAGCATTAATATATACACTTGAAAGAAAAGCATAATATTTGGGGGTTCATACCCAATATATCTTAAATTATCCAATTTGTTATCATCATCTTCATTCTAAGTTTAGAGAAAGCTGATATCCCCCAGCAGACTGACCAGCATGAAGTGCTCTACCTGAAATTGGAATGTAAAGTAGAAAATAAACGAATAAGCCAATATCACCACTTATAGGAACAAGAACTACTAATTTTCCAGATTCATCAACTTACCACTGCCAGTATCTGTTCAGCGTAGGTGTGTAAGTAGCCACTCTACTTCCACCACATTGGCCCCCAAAATTGACTGCCAAAATACTGATGAAGGAGCGAAAGGGCTTGATGGAGCAGCTGATACACCAAAGCTATTCCCCCAGCAAACTGCCAGCAGGAAGTGATCCGCCTGAAATTTGGAATTGCAAAGTGGAAAATAAATGATCAGCCAATGTCACTACTTATTGGAACAAGAACTACTGATTTCTAAGATTCATCAAACTTACCTTTACCTCCCAACTGATAATCCTCCCATCTCAGCTCCTCATGACTTTATCTTTATAGACAGGCATGGCAGATATTGACTCCAACTTTCCAGCAGGCTGGTACCACTGCCAGTATCTGCTTCAGTTGTAGGTGTGTAAGCAGCCACTCTACTTCCACCACCTTGGCCCCCAAAATTTGACTGCCCAATACATGATGAAAGAGCGAAAGGGTTGATGGAACAGCTGATACACCAAAGCCAACCCCAGCAGACTGACCAGCAGGAAGGGGTCTACCTGAAATTTGGAATTGTAGAGTGGAAAATAAATGAATCAGCCAATTTCACCACTTATAGGAACAAGAACTAATAATTTTCCAGAAAAAAGAAGATACCTGCTTGTGTCTGAGCCAGTTGCTAAATCCAAAAGCACCGCCACTCTGAGCAGGTTGACACAGTTGGAATGGCATAGAAACAGAGGGCTAAAGATGCATGCACAACAAAAATAAAATTACATAAAGATTTTAACAGAAACTTCAAAATCCAACATCACTCCAGCGGAGCACACAAACAAACAAGAAAGTCCAATAGAAGAAAACTGTTGAAAGAATTAAGCTCAGACTCCTGTAGTAGCAAAAGCAGCGATAAGGTAACAAAACAAATTATAGCCCACAAATATTCCAAAAATTACTAAGCACATATAACAAAATTATTGCTCATCAAGCCTCTAATGGGCACGTATGCGGAAATTTTATTCCAAGAACTTATTCTATTAAAATTTATATTTTGCCCTGTTATTTGTCTATCAGTCTCCATAAACCTATGTCCCTAACATTTTAGATATGCCAGCACAAAAAGTTGAACTGGCAGATTGAAATAAATGTAAAGGAGTCCTTAAACATACCAAAGCAGCACAGTACAAATTTCCAGTAATGGCCTTAACAGCAATAAGCTCTAAAACTCTCTTCAAGATGAATTAAAATACAACAATAAAACACATACTTTTCTAAATATCAATTGAACAACTAAGCTTTAATATGACAATGAAAGAAATCAATTTTAGCAATTTCAAAAGTCACTTACAGTTGGTTGACCGAACAATTGTGTGCTAGAAGAAGCTAGTGATGGAGTGCTCAAGAACATGCCACAAGAAAACCAGTGGAAGGTGTGCTAAACAAATTTGAAGTACCCAACGAAGACATAGTACTATTCTTTCAAATGAAGAGGTGGCCAGTCCAAAACCAGAACCTGTCTGTCCTGGGGCCGCGGAACTGAACAATGGAGATGACTGATTACAAAAATTCATGCCAAAGCCAAATGATGACATTGCACCTGAGCTGCTTTACTATTGAAGAGGGATGATGACGAACCAAAAGTAGATAGAGGTGAATTGGCACCCAATGCAGAAGTTGATGTTGGCCCATGCCCAAATATGGAAGGAGCTGCAGATGAAGTTGATCCAAAAGGATTAGGTGTAGACGATACACCAAAAGGTGAGGTACCAAAAGCAGCTGAAATGGTGGTTCCAAAACTTGATCCAGTAAAAGTTGAAGTTTTGGGAGCAAATAGATTTGAAGATGTAGTGTTGGAAAAAGGACTAGCTGATGATGCCCCAAATACTGATGAAGGAGCGAAAGGGCTTGATGGAGCAGCTGATACACCAAAGCCAATTCCCCCAGCAGACTGACCAACAGGAAGTGGTCCACCTGAAATTTGGAATTGTAAAGTGGAAAATAAATGAATCAGCCAATGTCACCACTTATAGGAACAACAACTACTAATTTTCTAGATTTCATCAACTTGCCTTTACCTCCCAACTGATTATCCTCCCATCTCAGCTCCTCATGATTTTTATCTTTATAGACAGGCATGGCAGATATTGACTCCAACATTCCAACAGGCTGCGTACAGCTGCCAGTGTCTACTTCAGTTGTACGTGTGTAACCAGCCATTCTACTTCCACCACGTTGGCCCTCAAAATTTGACTGCCCAAAAGGGGTGCTACCAAATGTTGGTGTTGTAGCTTGGGATCCTGCATGATAGCATACAACAGTCATAAAATTTTATTTTGCTTACTTTTGATAGTTGATGACAAAACAGGTAATGATAAAGAAATAGAACATTGTAGGCTAATGAGCTTCTTATCGACACAAATGCTTATCAGAAGATAAACAATCATTATTTATTTAAGAAACTCACTGAATGGAGAACTCTGTGCTCCAAAGGGAGATGTACTGGTTCCAAATGGGCTGCTACCAACTGCAGAAGTTGACTGGCCAAAAGAAGGAGATGACCCAAAACTGAAAGATGCAGTACTAGATGCCCCGAAGGCGGGAGTACTTGAAGCGCCAAAGGCAGGAGCACTTGAAGCCCCAAAAGCAGCAGCACTAGAGGGCCCAAAAGTAGGAGTGCTTGAAGCCCCAAAAGCGGGAGTGCTAGAGGCTCCAAATGCAGGGTTGCTTGATGATCCAAAGAGAAGGGTGCTTGAAGCCCCAAATGCTCCCCCAGAACCAAAAGCTGGGGCACTTGATGCACCAAATGAAGTCCCTGTGCTACCAAAGGCCGGAGTGCTGCTAGCACCAAAGGCCGGAGAACTTGTAGCACCAAAGGCTGGAGTGCTTGTAGCACCAAAAGCAGGGGTACTAGCAGCGCCAAAGGCAGGGGTACTTACAGCCCCAAATGCAGGGGTGCTTGTCGAACACAAAGCGGGAGTGCTAGTAGCACCAAATGCTGACTGACTTGAAGCCCCAAAAGCAGGAGCACTAGAGGCCCCAAAAGCAGTAGTGCTTGAAGCCCCAAAAGCGGGAGTGCTAGAGGCTCCAAATGCAGGGTTGCTTGATGATCCAAAGAGAGGGGTGCTTGAAGCCCCAAATGCTCCCCCAGAACCAAAAGCTGGGGCACTTGATACACCAAATGAAGTCCCTGTGCTACCAAAGGCTGGAGTGCTGGTAGCACCAAAGGCCGGAGAACTTGTAGCACCAAAGGCTGGAGTGCTTGTAGCACCAAAAGCAGGGGTACTAGCAGCACCAAAGGCAGGGGTACTTGCAGCCCCAAATGCAGGGGTGCTTGTCGAACCAAAAGCGGGAGTGCTAGTAGCACCAAATGCTGACTGACTTGATGCACCAAAAGGTGTGGAGGAACCAAATAAACTGCTCCCAAATGCAGGCTGTGATTGCTGAGTCGTGCCTCCAAAAGGACTTGTTTGAGTAGGAGTGGACCCAAAGCCGAAAGCAGGCTTTGCACCGAAAACAGAAGAACCTATGTTGTAGAGCAAGAGAGAGAGATCAGTTTTTCAAAGACTAAAAAGATAACATAAGTCAACTAGATTAACAAGCCTTTTTAAGATAAAGCATGTTAACAGTAAATAAGAAAGTTATATACAAATGCAATTAGTTTCAAGATCTGAACTTATAAAAAAACAAAAAATAAATAAAAAAATAAAAAAAAAATAAGGCTGCCATGTTGAAGAGGGTGATTAATAAAGAAACAAATCAACATCAAAATGAGGGCTAAAACAGAAACACCACTGCACGGAAAATACAAACCAAATGTAAAGAAAGATGAACCAAATATAGTAGCTATGAGAAAGGCTTCTGTCTTAGTGTTTATGCATTATGTTTCTCTGTCATCTCAAAGAAGTTCACACTTAATTAATTGTACCAATGGAATCCTATCATATTAGGGGGTATAGGCATCTAGTCTTAGTACACCACTTGACAAGGGAAGTTTTGCCTTAGGATTAGATAACCCTTGTCTTATAATAATCATAACTTCTTCAAATGATAAATTCCCAGCATAGTAAAATGACCTCCTTAAATAAATTCTCCTAATATGGTTCAATGACCTCTTCTATCGAGAAAAAAAAAAATGGCAAGGAGTTGTCTGGTGGAGATAAACAAAAATACAAGAGACATTCATACGAAAAAATCCAATGGAGTAAACAAGTGAGTTTGCTTCCATTAAAAATCTCATAAGCTACACCGAGAAAATCAGCTAAAGGAGATTTAGTATATTATAATAACAATAAACATACAATGACAAGAATGTTAGAAGAACATATCCGTCTCCAACCCCCTCATGAGCCAAAAGGTCTCCTGTTTACACTTGAACAATTAGTCATGACAAGCACACACAAAAAAAGGGGCAAAAATACCTGTAAAAACTCCATTACAAAATCACTGGCACCCAAGACATCTATCAACTGAAAACAATAACCATCTTTCTCAAAAGTAAAAATAAAATCAACAAATCAAGTGAAAAGTGAAAAGTGGAGACAGCAACAAATAAATGGGTAAATATTTATGAAACATTCTAATCCATATACATACCACCAAATGCTGATGATGAACCACCAAAAGCAGGAGTGGAAGATGCTCCAAAAGCAGGCATTGCATTTCCAAAGGCTGGTGATGACGATGCACCAAAGGTTGTTGTGGACGAGAAAGGTGAAGATGACTGGGCAGCACCAAATACACCGGTTGAAGTACCTCCAAACACTGAACTTGTTGTCGAACCAAAAGGGGTTGTGGTACCGAATGGTTTGGGAGCGAAAGGATTGTTACTTGCATTGTTGGTCTGCCCAAAGACTGATTGGGACCCAAATGGGCTACTAGATGACTGCCCAAAAGCTGTTCAGTGGAATCCCGCCAGTTAAATTGATATTCCAAAAAGTAATTACTAACTAATCTCAGAATTCCCCATGCACACAGATATGTGATGATCACCAAACAGTTGAATTAATAATGGCAGCATGTTGACAAAATGATATCTGATAGAAGTGACAGAGTGCTTGACCAATAAAAAAAATTGAAACATATTCACAAATCTGATGTAATATTTATCAGTATATAGCATCAAAAATTTTACACACACAACAAAAAATCATCTAGTTTTACAGGAACCTTTAGACGTAATTCAGCAAATCACATAATTTATGAAAAAAGAAGCAATTATAGTCCATGAAGATTCATACAAGCTACAAAGGTTACCACATAGCTTCAAGTTCAAGGGGAAAACATGGACACAGTAACACAAACACTACAGTAAGTTGTAAAAGCATAAAATGAATGCAGCATGGCCGAAACAACATAAATTTTGCAAGGAAACAGGAAAAAAAAAAAAAAATCAATCTACTAGAATACAAGGTGAAAGGAACACTTACGGTTAGTTGAGCGAACATTGTCTTCTCACTTATTATCTTTCTTCTTCTTCAGTCCAAAACAGTAACCAAGCCTTGATTTGATCCCAAACTAAACACAGTTAAAAACATGAAAAAGAAACAAGAAAATCTCGTTATAGTCAAATAAAACAAGTCTATTTAAAATAAACAACACAGTAATTTCCAATTCATTTCAACCAATATCACCTCACATTATACAAATAAAATCAAAACAAAGAGAATCGTTTCGAATATAGTGAAAAGAATAAGGGGGAAGACAGAACAACAGTGATTATTACAATAAAACACGCATTGCTTCAATGAATCAATATATTAAAAAAATAAATAAAATGAAAAAACCCTAGCTGCGAACAGGAATTACATGTATGGTTGTCATGTGAAATAAGTGAGAGAGGTACTCACCGAGGATCTGAAGGGCGTGAGAGAGAAGCAAGGGTTTACACTTGTACACCGTCTTACAGACGTGCTGGGTGTTTTTATTTATGTTTATGTTGATTGTTGAGGATTGAACTCAAGATCAGCACAGCGTTGCGTTATTTAAGTCCGTACTGGCCAGTACAATCTACACGCGTAGCGTTTCTTTTAAGTCCCCCCCCTTTTTTCTTTTATATTTTTTTTCTATTTTCTTTTAATAAATATTTCAAATTATTCATTATCTTACATTTAAAAAAAATATTAAAACATTTACTGACGGGTATTATTTTTTTTGTTTTGCATGTATTCATATGTTAGAGGATAAATGAAATATTTAAGCATTAGGCTCGCTTGTTTCACTCTTCCGAATATTATTTTGGTTTTTTCTATAAAGTTAAACAGTAAATAGTTATTATGAAAATATTATTTATATTATTTAATTTATTTAAACCCCTATAATTTATAATTATAAACACCCCCAATTTTTTTCAAAAATTACAAAAACACCCCAATAACCTACATTACACAGATTCTGGCCACCACTGTCGAAAGCGGCCGAAATCTAAATGATGCACTACCGACTGAACTGACAGGTAGTGGGCCGATCTAGCATTTTTCAGTCAGATCCATGGTAGATCTGACAAAAAAATGTCAAATATTTGGTGTAGCCAGTCGTCAATGACGATCATATCTTTGACCGTCGTAAACGCCAGATCCACCGTAGATCTGGCCGAAAAAGGCCATATCAACGCACGACGACAAGATCCGCCAGTCATGTGCCAATACGGAGGCTCGACCACTCCGACGGTGGTGACCGACTGTCTGATTTAATGGGTGGATTGAGTGTGGTTTGTTAACTTTTAATATTTTATTATAAGAGTGTTTAGTAAATAAACAAGCATAGGGATATTTTTGTTAATTTCTAAATCCTACATCGTAATACTCACCACACATTTAACTTTTAAAATATTATTCTAAAAAGTGTTAGAATAGAACCAAACAGACCCTTATATCCGAGGGCAGGCTAGTTTTTCATTTTTTTAAATAAGAATAAGGATGTAATTTGTTACAAGTATTTGCACCAGCGACTAGACTAGTCTTCTAAAATTTGAAATTAATTATAATAATGTAACTCTTACAAACTGGTAAGAAGGTTATATTATTAAATTCTTTAATTAAATTATACATATATAGAATTCTTCCAAATTTGAAATTAAATTATACTTTGTCTCATTCCTAAAGAAAACATTTAAGTTTTGGATTATAACACTCTAGACTGAGAGGAAAAGCATTAATAATATAACATTTGAAAGAAAAGCATAATATTTGGGGGTTCATACCCAATTATTATCTTAAATTATCCATTTTGTTATTATCATCTTAATTCTAAGTTAGAGAAAGGATATCCCCCAGCAGACTGACCAGCAGAATGCTCTACCTGAAATTTGGAATGTAAAGTGAAAATAAAAGAATAAGCCAATATCCACTTATAGGAACAAAACTACTAATTTTCCAGATTTCATCAACTTACCATGGCAGGATCTGCTTCAGTCGTAGGTGTGTAAGTAGCCACTCTACTTCACACATTGGCCCCCAAAATTTGACTGCCCAAATACTGATGAAGGAGCGAAAGGGCTTGATGGAGCAGCTGATACACCAAAGCCAATTCCCAGCAGACTGACCAGCAGGAAGTGATCCGCTGAAATTTGGAATTGCAAAGTGGAAAATAAATGAATCAGCCAATGTCACACTTTGGAACAAGAACTACTGATTCTAAGATCATCAACTTCCTTACCTCCCAACTGATAATCCTCCATCTCAGCTCCTCATGACTTTATCTTTATAGACAGGCATGGCAGATATTGACTCCAACTTTCCAGCAGGCTGCGTACCACTGCCAGTATCTGCTTCAGTTGTAGGTGTGTAAGCAGCCACTCTACTTCACACCTTGGCCCCAAAATTTGACTGCCCAAATACTGAGAAAGAGCGAAAGGGTTTGATGGAACAGCTGATACACCAGAGCCAACCCCAGCAGACTGACCAGCAGGAAGTGGTCCACCTGAAATTTGGAATTGTAAGTGGAAAATAAATGAATCAGCCAATTTCACCACTATAGGAACAAGAACTACTAATTTTCCTGAAAAGAAGATACTGCTTGTGTCTGACCCAAGTTGCTAAATCCAAAAGCACCCCCACTCTGGCAGGTGACACAGTTGGAATGGCATAGAAACAGAGGGCTAAAGATGCATGCACAACAAAATAAAATACATAGATTTTAACAGAAACTTCAAAATCCAAACATCACTCCAGCGGAGCAGCACAACACAGAAAGTCCAATAGAAGGAGATTGTTGAAAGAATAAGCTCAGACTCCTGTGGTAGCAAAAGCAGCAATAAGGTTAACAAACAAATTATAGCCAACAATATTCCAAAAATTACTAAGCAATATAACAAAATTATGCTCATCAAGCCTCTAATTGGGCATGTATGCGAAATTTTATTCCAAGAACTTTATTCTATTAAAATTATATTTTGCTCCTGTTATTTATCTATCAGTCTCCATAAACCTAGTCCCTAACATTTAGATATGCCAGCACAAAAGTTGGACTGGCCGATGAGAATAAATGTAAAGGACTCCTTAACATACCAAAGCAGCACAGTAAATTTCAGTAATGGCCTTAACAGAAATAAGCTCTAAAACTCTCTTCAGATGAATTAAAATACAACAATAAAACATCATACTTACTAAATATCAATTGAACAACTAAGCTTTATATGACAATGAAAGAAATCAATTTTAGCAATTTCAAAGTCACTTACAGTTGGTTGACCGAACAATGTTGTGTAGAAGAGCTAGTGATGGAGTGCTCAAGAACATGCCACAAGAAAATCCAGTGGAAGGTGTGCTAAAACAATTTGAATACCAAACGAAGACATAGTACTATTGTTCAAATGAAGAGGTGGCCGTCCAAAACCAGAACCTGTCTGTCCTGGGGCCACGGAACTGAACAATGGAGATGACTGATTACAAAATCTTGCCAAAGCCAAATGTGACATTGCACCCTGAGGTGCTTACTATTGAAGAGGGATGATGACGAACCAAAAGTAGACAGAGGTGAATTTGCACCCAATGCAGAAGTTGATGTTGGCATGCCCAAATAGGAAGGAGCTGCAGAGAAGTTGATCCAAAAGGATTAGGTGTAGACGATACACAAAAAGCGAGGGTACCAAAAGCAGCTGAAATGGTGGTTCCAAAACTGATCCAGTAAAAGTTGAAGTTTTGGGAGCAAATAGATTTGAAGATGTAGTGTTGGAAAAAGGACTAGCTGATGATGCCCCAAATACTGATGAAGGAGCGAAAGGGCTTGATGGAGCAGCTGATACACCAAAGCCAATTCCCCAGCAGACTGACCAGCAGGAAGTAGTCCACCTGAAATTTGGAATTGTAAAGTGGAAATAAATGAATCAGCCAATGTCACCACTTATAGGAACAACAACTACTAATTTTCCAGATTTCATCAACTACCTTTACCTCCCAACTGATAATCCTCCATCTTAGTCCTCATGATTTTATCTTTATAGACAGGCATGGCAGATATTGACTCCAACATTCCAACAGGCTGCGTACAGCTGCCAGTGTCTACTTCAGTTGTACGTGTGTAACCAGCCATTCTACTTCCACCACGTTGGCCCCCAAAATTTGACTGCCCAAAGGGGGTGCTACCAAAGTTGGTGTTGTAGCTTGGGATCCTGCATGATAGCATACAACAGTCATAAAATTTTATTTTGCTTCTTTTGATAGTTGATGACAAACAAGTAATGATAGAGAAATAGCTATTGTAGGGCTAATGAGCTTCCTATCGACACAAAGCTTACAGAAGATAAAAAATCATTATTTATTAAGAAACTCACGAATGGAGAATCTGTGCTCCAAAGGAGATGTACTGGTGCCGAATGGGCTGCTACCAAATGCAGAAGTGACTGGCCAAAAGAAGGAGAGCCCAAACTGAAAGATGCAGTACTAGATGCCCCAAAGGGGAGTACTTGAAGCGCCAAAGGTAGGAGCACTTGAAGCCCCAAAAGCAGGAGCACTAGGCCCCAAGCAGGAGTGCTTGAAGCCCCAAGCGGGGAGTGCTAGAGGCTCCAAATGCAGGGGTGCTTGATGATCCAAAGGAGGAGTGCTTGAAGCCCCAAATGCTCCCCCAGACCAAAAGCTGGGGCACTTGATGCACCAAATGAAGTCCCTGTGCTACAAAGGCTGGAGTGCGTCCAAAGGCGGCTGGTAGCACCAAAGGCCGGAGAACTTGTAGCACCAAAGGCTGGAGTGCTGTAGCACAAAAGCAGGGGTACTAGACGGGTACTTGCAGCCCCAATGCAGGGGTGCTTGTCGAACCAAAAGCGGGAGTGCTAGTAGCACACAAAGCTGATGACTTGATGCACCAAAAGGTGTGGAGGAACCAAATAAACTGCTCCCAAATGCAGGCTGTGATTGCTGAGTCGTGCTCCCAAAAGGACTTGTTGAGTAGGAGTGGACCCAAAGCCGAAAGCAGGCTTTGCACCAAAAAAAGAAGAACCTAGTTGTAGAGCGGAGAGAGAGAGCGAGAGCGAGAGAGAGAAAGAGAGAGAGATCAGTTTTGAAAGACTAAAAGATGACATAAGTCAACTAGATTAACAGCCTTTTTAAGATAAAGCAGTTAACAGTAAATAAGAAAGTTATATACAAATGCAAATATTTCAAGATCTGAAATTATAAAAAAACAAAAAAAAAGTAAGGCTGCCAGTTGAAGGGTGATCAATAAAGAAAAAAATCAACCTCAAAATGAGGGCTAAAACAGAAACCACTGCACGGAAAATACAAACCAAATGTAAAGAAAGATGAACCATATATGTAGCTATGTGAAAGGCTTCTGCTTTAGTGTTTACACATTATGTTTTTCTTCATCGCAAAGAAGTTCACACTTAATTACTAGTACCAAGGGAACCCTATCATATTAGGGGGTATCGGATCAGTCTTTGATACCACTAAACAAGGAAGTTTTGGCTAGGATTAGATAACCCTTGTCTAATAATAATCAAACTTCTTTAAATGATAAATTCCAAGCATAGTAGAATGACCACCTTAAATGATAGTTCCTAGTATGGTTCAATGACCTCTTCTATCGAGAAAAAAAATGGCAAGGAGTTGTCCGGTGGAGTAAACAAAAATACAAGAGACATTCATACAAAAAATCCAATGGAGGAAACAAGGAGTTTGCTTCCATTAAAAATCTCAAAGCTACACCTGGAAAAATCAGCTAATGGAGATAGTATATTATAATAACAATAAACATCAATGACACTAATGGTAGAAGAACATATCCGTCTCAAACCCTCATAAGCCAAAAGGTCTCCTGTTTACACTTGAACACATTAGTCATGACACGTACACCAAAAAAGAAAAGGGCAAAAATACTTGTAAAAACTCCATTACAAATCACGGCACCCAAACATCTATCAACTGAAAACAATAACCATCTTTCTCAAAAGTAAATAAGATCAACAAATCAAGTAAAAAGTGGACAACAACAAATAAATGTGTAAATATTTATGAACATAATCCATATACATACAATCAAATGCTGATGAAACTACAAAGCAGGAGTGGAAGATGCTCCAAAGCAGGCATTGAATTTCTGAAGTCTGGTGATGACGTGCACCAAAGGTCGTTGCGGAGAGAAAGGTGAAGATGACTGGGCAGCACCAAATACGCCAGTTGAAGTACCTCCAAACATGAACTTGTTGTCGGACCAAAAGGGGTTGTGGTACCGAATGGTTTGGGAGCAAAAGGATTGTTACTTGCATTGTTGGTTGCTCAAAGACTGATTGGGACCCAAATGGGCTACTAGATGACTGCCCAAAAGCTGTTCAGTGGAATTCCGCCAGTTAAATTGATTCCAATAAGTAATTACAACTAATCAGAAAACACCACCGCACAAAATATGCGATGATCACCAAACAATTGAATTAATAATGGCAGCACGTTAAAAAAATATCTGATAGAAGTGACAAGAGTGCTTGACCAAAAAAAAAATTGAAAAAAAATACAAATCTGATGTAGTAATGATCAGTATATAGCACCAAAAATTTACACACACAACAGAAATCATCTAATTTTACAGGAACCTTTAGACATAATTCAACAAATCACATAATTATGATAAAGAAGCAATTATGGTCTATGAAGAATTCTACAACTACAAAGATTACCACAATACCTTCAAGTTCAAGGGGAAAAACATCGAGACAGTACACAACCACTACATAAGTTGTAAAACCAATATAAATGAATGCAAGCATCGGCGAACAACATAAATTTTGCAAGGAAACAGAAAAAAAAAAAAAAAAAAAAAATTCAATCTCGAGAACAAGGTGAAGTGAACCATACTGTAGTTGAGCCGAACATTGTCTTCTCACTTATTATTCTTCTTTCTTTCTTCAGTCCAGAATCGTAACCCAGCTGATTTGATCCCAAACTAAACTCACAATTAAAAATCATGAAAAATAAACAAGAAAATCAGTCGTTCTAATCAAATAAAACAAGTAAAGTGATAGTCACACAAAGCGTGGCGTTTCTTTTAAGTCCACTTTTTCTTTCTTTTTTTCCTTTTAAATTTATTTCATCCTTTTTAATAAATTTTCAAATATTCATTTTCTATACTATTTTACTGAAAAATATTAAACATTAGGAGGGAAATTGTCGCTTCGAAACTTGACAGTTGGGAAAACGGAAAGTATCACTCCCCCCTTAGCATGGTGAGGGCAGGTCAGTTTTTTATTTTTCAATATAAGAATAAGGATGTAATTTGTTACACAAAACTATTTGAACATGTGATTAGAGGTAAGAAGGTTATATTATGATTTTATTTGTGTAATTGAATCGATTGTTTAATGAAATTATCCGTTTATTAAATTAAATTATACTTTGTCTCATTCATTTGGATTATAAAACTTTAGAATGAAGAGGAAAAGCTTGGGGTTTCATACCCAATTATTATCTTAAATTATCCAATTTTGTTATTATTATCTTACAATTCTAATTTTAGAAAAAGCCTATGAATATGATACCACAAATATAAATTATTCATATTTCAATGTTATCAACCTTTTACTTTTATTTATTACCAGAATCATAATTTAAATTTTTAGTTATTTATTTATGAAATGGAAACATTGCTCTAAAGCTTTTAAAAAAAAATGCAATTTGAATTTACTTGAGCATATAATGCTAAGTCATATCATTCATTTAAAGAGGGATTATCACTTTAGAGTTTAGACTATCTCTAACCACAAACCCCAAATTAGTGCAACTTTCACACTAAATTGGTGTAACTTTTACACCATTTTTCTATAGTATCTCCAACACATTATACTAAATATTACACTAAAAATAATATTCTCTTTATTTTTCTTTCTATTAATTTTCAACAGTTAATTTATTTTACTAATTATTTTTGTATCTATTAATTAAATATTACGAATAATATATTTTATTAATTAATAATAACTTTGAAAATTATACTAATTTAATAAAATTAAACATTCATTAAATTAAATAAATATTACATCTAATATAAAATGCCACAAAAAATAAAAAAAATAAAAACATATTCTATCTTTTTAATATTTCGATGATCTTAGAGGATTCGGAATTAACCTATTAAAATATATCGTGAATAGAGTGGTGTAGACAATGTGCTAGGCTCTCTTAGTTATTCAGGGCACCCCCTTATGTCAATGGGCTGTTTTATTCTAAGAAAATGGATTTCATGCCTTTCTTTCAAAATAGCCCGTACCTCAGATAATATGTTGTCCACTTTTAAGTGAGAAATTTAGTTAATTTTCACATCCATTGTTGAAAGGGTGTGCAATGAAAACTTGATTTGATTTATTGTACTAATTTAATAATATAGATCGATGAAAACAACATGGCCTGCAATAATTTGTAGCAGATACAGTAAGTAATTTAATAAGTAGATTGTCATATTGATTTGTACTCTTATGGAGGAGGGATATACCATTTCAAGGACACCATTATAAAACTGGTGGAGTAGGTCAGATAATCAGTTGGTTTCAAAAATGGGTGCAGCAGTTCCTGCGAATAATATCAGGGGAAGAAGGAAGTCTTCCTCAAGGGGTCACCATAGATTTGTTGGGGTTAGGCAGAGGCCATCTGGGAGATGGGTTGCAGAGATCAAAGATTCTCTGCAAAAGGTCAGGCTGTGGCTGGGAACATTTGATACTGCAGAGGAAGCAGCAAGAGCCTATGATGATGCTGCCAGGGCCTTACGTGGTGCTAATGCACGCACCAACTTCGAACTGCCTCAATCAGAATCTAACTCTGCTTCTAATCGTATTTTGGTTGATAATATAGAGCCTTTCTCATTTGAGGAAGTTTGTGGGCCTGCCACCGAAGCTGATGGCCTACTTGGTGCACTTAAGGCCAAGTTATTTGAAGGCAAGGGACCTAGTTCTGCTTCTAGGCTACAACCTCAGCCTAATAATACTGTTGCCACTAATAGTAAATCAACACTAGTTATTCCTCGTGAGGTTGGGATTATTAATGGTAGTAATTCAGGGCCTGTGGGTAATAAATCTGACGACCTAATTCTCATGGACCACGATCTCGGTCAGGACGAGGTGGCAGCAGCAGCAGCAGCTCAGGTTGGTGTTCAGTGGCATCATCCAGCACCAGGACAGACTGCATCAAGTAGCAACATGGCATGGTCTAGTGAACCAGCTGCATATCAAGTAACTTGGGCCACACAGATGAACCATGTCCCTGAGAATGGTTTTTATACTACAACAAATCCTACATCTGCATGGCCGATTTCTAGGGCAAGTGAAACAGCAACAATCGATTTCGATCACTACCCTCGAGAACTGTCAACAAATAATACAATGAGAATGCCACCAATCATTCAAATTGATGGAGCAACAGAAGGTGTTTGGTCATCGGAGCCACAGTTTGTGCATTGTGAGAATAAGGGCGGTTGGGGTGGTGCTAATAGTAACAACTCTTGGGATCCTCTCCTCTATATGTCCTCTGTGCTAGGGTGATCTACCATACCATGATTGCATTTACGTAATTCTTTATATATTTTCCCTTTACAATATAACTTGTATCAACAATATTCAGTACTCGGCAGCTAGTTAGATAATTATTCTTTTCAAGTGTCCTGTATATTTTAAACTTTCCAACTGTAAGACTGAAGTTTAATTAGGTAAGCTTCATATCATGTGCTTGCCGTTTACACATAATACGCACTCTTAAGCTTTTGGTTCCACAAGTTTTCTAGGTGCAAAAAGTTGCCAACTAATTGGCACCCTTTGTGCCAACCCCTATATCATGAAGACTGGTCATGATCTGATAATAACTCTGAAATTCCCTGACAAACTAGTCAAAAATCTAATTTATCAGGAATAATATTAACTAGATTCTGTGATTACCAACGTGTAAAATTCCAATTATAAAGTTTTCATAACCTTGTAATGGAGTGATTGCAATATATTCCCACAGAAAGGAACAGGCACTGGGCAGCACTCGTTTAAAGTTGATGAAGTGTATGATGGGCAATGTTTGAGACCATTACCCAAAAGACAACGATAGGCAGGTTAAATTTTGAAGAATATTCTGATTGGATGACTGGGCAGGCTCATATGACTAAGGGAAAATGATAGCGACTCCAGCCATAAATGGGTTTTCCCAATTACAAAATCAATGGACAGAGTGACAGTGACAAAATGTATATTACAGATTATATAACCTGAAATGATATCTATCTAATAAATCCACTGAGAAAACCTATAAAGAGGTTTTGTTTTCTTCTTAATGACAGATGCTATCAAGAAAATGACTTTGTTATCAACATGTTAGTTCTGTCCTAAGGCGGAGATAAAAATGAGAGCGCGCATAAGCTTGATCTTTGTTTTTAATATTGAATGAAATCTTGCCAACTCAAGTATCCAACTAAGTGTTCTCTCCTTCTTTATCCTGATATAAACTTTTCTACTAATTAATTAAAAAAAAAAAAAAAAAAAAAAAAAGGTTCATGGAAGTAAAAGAATTGAAGGGCTTGTGCAAGTGCAAGTGGCTGCTCCAAATGGTCCTGCCACTAACTGCATTGGTTACTCTTATTATAGTATAATAGGATTGATTCTCTCTAACTAAGAAAGTTGACTTAAATGATGTTGGTTTTATAAATTGTGTAAATCTGAGCAGCAATAATACTATGGTGATATGGCCAAGTGGCTGAATGAAGGGTGGCTATTGTTTACTTTAGATTTTATTCCAGACCGTAAAAGAGCTAGTGGGACACTGTCAGCTGCCTGCAAAGGAGGATAGTACGGATAATAAGGGATGGTAATCATCATTCCAAAGTTCATTATTTGGCATATGGAATCCTGCTTTTCTTCTCTTTGCTGCGTAATTTTAGGAAAAGCACGACATGAAGGGAACCCAAAGTGCTCAAAGAGAAAGATGTACCATCTTAAGCATCTCCTACTCCAACTTGTTCATCCCAATTTATTTTACATGTTACATCCTATTCAGATGATCATTAGTGCACAAAAACTGCTTTTTTTGGGAACATTTATAAAGCTGCAAGCTAGTGGGAAAAAATGAGTTTACTAAACATAGATTAAACTACCTTAAATCAGGAATATTTTCAATCTCAAAACAAGATGGAATGAATGATTGATGTGAAGTTGTGAACCAAACCTATTCAAAGTTGGCAAGAAGAATATTTTAAAATCACTGGTTAGGAAAGTTTGGCGCTTGGAAGATACATTAAATTAATAAAATTTTCCCCTGTTGAATCGCCCCAAGGAAGCATCTACTCTACTATAATAATTTTTGTAAGATTTGACATATTGTTCTTTCCCCATTGTAAAAATGAGTGAACTGGTGTACTGCTAATTCAGTTTCAAAGATGGAGTATTAGATGCTATAAATGTACAGAAGTGATGAAGAAGAAAAGGGTATCGATTATTTCCGCAACACTAGCACTGAGAAGATGCCCACGAGTCATAAGTGGTAACACTGATCACCACAAAAGCTTGACCAGCAGAAGAACATAGGCCGAATAAAGACTGGAAGAGAATGCAAATAAAAACTTGTGGCCCGTATTGATACTATGGCATTCTGGAATGAGACCATGCATTGATGCTTTTGGTTTAATTAATAAAATAATCTCCATCTGTTGGAAAGGATCTGTCAAAAGAAGGCAAAAAAAAGGAAAAAAAAAAAAAAAAAGAGAGAGAACAGATATAAAACTACTGTTAAAGTTGGTAGCTTAAAGCGTTGATGTGATTTGCAGAATTTCATCTTGCTTTCTGCCCACTTATTCTTGACTGTAGTCTATTTATTTAAGATTACAGTTACTTGAGATATGTGTCTCACGAGATTAGTGGTTTATAGAGAGAAAGATAGATAGATAGATAGATAGGTAAGGCCTTTCTGCATATAGAGATAGTCTTACTAAGATGAAGAGCTGCAATGAATGGAAACCTTTTTTTGCTATGATATCAATTGAATTTGCCTTTTCCATTATGAATATTCTTCTTAAGAAAGTCCTTGACCAAGGGATGAACGATTTGGTTTTTATCACATACCGCCTCTCCATCTCTACCATTTTCTTAGCTCCAATCGGATACTTTTGGGAAAGGTACATATCAACTATTCACTCTTCTTCAACTAATTATTGCTTACTCTTCTCTTTTGGAATTTTTTGGTTCTTTGTCTTAAGCTAAGCTCCATCTAAATCTACATATATATTTTATTAACTCCTAAATTAATTATGTTTACCTCAGTGTATAATCAACATTTATCCTTCTCTGCATGCAGCTATACCTGGCTACGATAATCTCTTTAATTAGTATTTTAAATCATGACTGGATAACCTCTCAGGAGTAAACTATCATCTAAATCCATGTTATTATTATTATTTGATTTTTATGTATTTGAGTCTTGCTTGCAGGAACAACAGACCTAAGCTCACACTTCGCATCTTGTGTTACCTATTCTTCAGTGCAATTCTGGGGTTAGTTACTATAATGAATTATATTTTAATTTTTATTGTTAATATAAGCACCTAAATAATTATTTCTTGTAGGAGTTCATTGACCCAATACTTTTTCCTTCTTGGAATTCAATACACATCTGCAACAATTGCATGTGCCTTCATCAACGTGGTTCCTGTACTCACATTTCTAGTGGCACTACCATTTCGGTATGAATATGTAATTAACATCTCATTCATACTGGTAATTAAAGTAATTTAATTGTCTGTGTTTGCTACTAATTAATTACCCTGCAGGTTAGAGAGTGTGAACATAAAACACAACAGTGGAAGAGCCAAAGTAGTTGGTACTCTGGTGTGCATTGCCGGGGCTATGATGTTGACTCTCTACAGAGGAATGCCTTTGCTTAACCATTCACACATGCAAGCTGAAACTTCAACCATGGATGGTGTTAAGGAGATGCACTCTACCAGGAGAACTGAGAGATGGACTCTTGGTATGATAGCTTTGACCGTAGGAACCATCTTATGGTCTTCTTGGTTTCTTATTCAAACAAATATAAGCAAGAGATATCCCTGCCAATATTCAAGCACTGCCATCATGTCCTTCTTCGGTGCTATTCAGTCAGCCATCTTGTGTTTGACAACAAGTAGGAACCTTTCCATGTGGATTCTCAAAGGAAATATAGAAATTATAACAATCCTCTATGCTGTAAGTGATCCCTTCTGCATGTCATATTGCAATATAATCAGAATATGCCTTCTTCTTCTTCTTCTTCTTCTTCTTCTTCTTCTTCTTCCACTCTCTTAGTGGCCAATAGTTTTTAGACCAAACTTCTACTTTTTCATGAGTAATACTGTTAATTCACAGTAAATTAATATATAGTGATTAAGATAAAAGTCACTAGCTAGTCTTCGTCTTTATGACCCCAGTTAAATTGATATTCCAATAAGTAATTCAACTAATCTCAGAAAACACACGCACACAGATATGCGATGATCACCAAACAGTTGAATTAATAATGGCAGCACGTTAACAAAATATATCTGATGAGTGACAAAGAGTGCTTGACCATAAAAAAAATTGAAAAAAATTTACAAATCTGATGTAGTAATGATCAGTATATAGCACCAAAATTTTTACACACACAACAGAAATCATCTAATTTTACAGGACCTTAGACATAATTCAACAAATCACATAATTTATGATAAAAGAAGCAATTATGGTCTATGAAGAATTCTACAACCTACAAAGATTACCACAATACCTTCAAGTTCAAGGGGAAAACATCGAGACAGTAACACAACCCACTACATTAAGTTGTAAAAGCAATATAAATGAATGCAAGCATCGGCGAAACAACATAAATTTTGCAAGGAAACAAAAAAAAAAAAAAAAAATGCAATCTGCTAGAATACAAGGTGAAGTGAACACTTACGGTTAGTTGAGTGAACATTGTCTTCTCACTTATTATTCTTTCCTTCTTTCTTCAGTCAGAATCAGTAACCCAGCCTTGATTTGATCCCAAACTAAACTCACAGTAAAAATCATGAAAATAAACAAGAAAATCAGTCGTTCTAATCAATAAAACAAGTAGACGTGATAGTCACACAAAGCGTGGCGTTTTTTTAAGTCCACTTTTTTTTTTCTTTTTTCCTTAAATTTATTTTCCATTTCCTTTTTAATACTAAAAAAATTATAAACATATAAGGAGGGAAAGTGTTCGCTTCGAAACTTGACAGTTGGGAAAACAGGAAGTATCATCCCCCCTAGCATGTTGAGGGGGGTCAGTTTTTATTTTTCAATATAAGAATAAGGATGTAATTTGTTACACAAAACTATTTGAACATGTGATTAGAGGTAAGAAGGTTATATTATGATTTTATTTGTGTAATTGAATCGATTGTTTAATGAAATTATCCGTATATTAAATAAATTATACTTTGCCTCATTCATTTGGATTATAAAACTTTAGAATGAAGGGGAAAAGCTTGGAGTTTCATACCCAAATTATCTTAAATTATCCAATTTTGTTATTATTATCTTACAATTCTAATTTTAGAAAAAGCCTATGAATATGATACCACAAATATAAATTATTCATATTCAATGTTATCAACCTTTACTTTTATTTATTACCAGAATCATAATTTAAATTTTTAGTCATTTATTTATGAAATGAAAACATTGCTCTAAAGCTTTAAAAAAAATGCAATTTTAATTTACTTGAGCATATAATGCTAAGTCATATCATTCGTTTAAGGAGGATTATCACTTTAGACTATCTCCAACCACAAACCCCAAATTAGGCAACTTTCGCAAAAATCGGTGTAACTTTTACACAATTTACTATTGTATTCTAATACATTATACCAAATATTACACTAAAATAATATTCTTTTAATATTCTTTTTTTTTATTTCTATTAATTCTCAACAGTTAATTTATTCTTAGTAATATTTTAATATTATGATAATGTATTTTATAATTAATAATAACTTTGAAGTTATACTAATTTAATAAAATAAACATTATTAATCAATAAAAAACATCTAATATAAAATGCCATTAAAAAAAAAAAAAAAACATGCACAGTCTTTCTAATATTTAATGATATTAGAGGATTCAGAATTAATCTACCAAATACTAAATTATTATTCTAGTTTATGTTCTATTTTTTTAAATTAGTGTTAATTTATTTTTGAGTTATTAAGTTTAATACTTGCATAAATGAATTTTTAATTTTTATCATTTTTTTAATTATATAATTATTATAAATTTATCATTATAAATATAATAATAATCAAATTAAATAAATATAAATTAAAACAAAAACAAGAAAATAAAAATGTTTGTGGTAGATGAATAGTTCACACTAAATTGGTGTGACAATATTCATTCACACTAATTTAGTATAATTTTGGTATACCGTTGGATCAAAATTTAGACACCAATTTGGTTCCCATCGGAGATGTGGTAATCATTTATAAAATATAACGTGAATAGATGTGTGAGACAGTGGGCTAGGCTTCTTAGGTATCAGGGCACCCCTTATTTCAATGGGCTGTTTTATTCTAAGAAAATGGATTCATGCCTTTCTTTCGAAATAGCCCATACTCAGAAAAATATGGTGTCCACTTTTAAGTGAAAATTTAGTTAATTTTCACATCAAATGTTGAACGGGTGTGCAATGAAAACTTGATTTGATTTATTTTACTAATTTAATAATATAGATCGATGAAAACAACATGGCCTGCAATAATTTGTAGCAGATACAGTAAGTAATTTAATAGGTAGATTGTCATATTGATTTGTACTCTTATGGAGGAGGATATACCATTTCAAGGACACCATTATAAATCTGGTGGAGTAGGTCAGATAATCAGTTGGTTTCAAAAATGGGTGCAGCAGTTCTGAAACAATATCAGGGGAAGGAGGAAGTCTTCCTCAAGGGGTCACCATAGATTTGTTGGGGTTAGGCAGAGGCCATCTGGGAGATGGGTTGCAGAGATCAAAGATTCTCTGCAAAAGGTCAGGCTGTGGCTGGGAACATTTGATACTGCAGAGGAAGCAGCAAGAGCCTATGATGATGCTGCCAGGGCCTTACGCGGTGCTAATGCACGCACCAACTTCGAACTGCCTCAATCAGAATCTAACTCTGCTTCTAATCGTATTTTGGTTGATAATATAGAGCCTTTCTCATTTGAGGAAGTTTGTGGGCCTGCCACCGAAGCTGAGGGCACTTGGTGCGCTTAAGGCCAAGTTATTTGAAGGCAAGGGACCTAGTTCTGCTTCTAGGCTACAACCTCAGCCTAATAATACTGTTGCCACTAATAGTAAATCACACATAGTTATTCCTCGTGAGGGTGGGATTATTAATGGTAGTAATTCAGGGCCTGTGGGTAATAAATCTGACGACCTAATTCTCATGGACCACGATCTCGGTCAGGACGAGGTGGCGGAGGCAGCAGCTCAGGTTGGTGTTCAGTGGCATCATCCAGCACCAGGACAGATGCATCAAGTAGCAACATGGCATGGTCTAGTGAACCAGCTGCAATCAAGTAACTTGGGCCACACAGATGAACCATGTCCCTGAGAATGGTTTTATACTACAACAAATCCTACATCTGCATGGCCGATTTCTAGGGCAAGTGAAACCAACAATCGATTCGATCACTACCCTCGAGAACTGTCAACAAATATACAATGAGAATGCCACCAATAATTCAAATTGATGGAGACAAGAAGGTGTTTGGTCATCGGAGCCACATTTGTGCATTGTAGAATAAGGGCGGTTGGGGTGGTGCTAATAGTAACACTTCTGGGATCCTCTCTCTATATGTCTCTGTGCTAGGGTGATCTACCATACCATGATTGCATTTACGTAATTCTTTATATATTCCCTTTACAATATAACTTGTATCAACATATCAATAATCGGCAGCTAGTTAGATAATATTCTTTTCAAGTGTCCTGTATATTTTAAACTTTCCAACTGTAAGACTGAAGTTTAATTAGGTAAGCTTCATATCATGTGCTTGCCGTTTCCATAATACGCACTCTAAGCTTTGGTTCCACAAGTTTCTAGGTGCAAAAAGTTGCCAACTAATTGGCACCTTTGTGCCAACCCTATATCATATATCATGAAGACTGGTCATGATCTGATAATAACTCTGAAATTCCCTCACAAACTAGTCAAAAATCTAATTTATCAGGAATAATATTAACTAGATTCGTGGATTACCAACGTGTAAAATTCCAATTATAAAGTTTTCATAACCTTGTAATGGAGTGATTGCAAATATTCCCACAGAAAGGAACAGGCACTGGGCAGCACTCGTTTAAGTTGATGAAGTGTATGATGGGCAATGTTTGAGCCATTACCCAAAGACAACGATAGGCAGGTTAAATTTTGAAGAATATTCTGATTGGATGATGGGCAGGCTCATATGACTAAGGGAAAATGATAGCGACTCCGCCATAAATGGGTTTTCCAATTACAAAAACAATGGACAGAGTGACAGTGACAAAATGTATATTACAGATTATATAACCTGAAATGATATCATCTAATAAATCCACTGAGAAAACCTATAAAGAGGTTTTGTTTTCTCTTAATGACAGATGCTATCAAGAAAATGACTTTGTTATCAACATGTTAGTTCTGTCCTAAGGCGGAGATAAAATGAGAGCGCGCATAAGCTTGATCTTGTTTTAATATTGAATGAAATCTTGCCAACCCAAGTATCCAACTAAGTGTTTCCTTCTTTATCCTGATATAACTTTCTATAATTAATTAAAAAAAAAAAAAAAAAAGGTTCATGGAAGTAAAAAATTGAAGGGTTGTGCAGTGCAAGTGGCTGCTCCAAATGGTCCTCGCACTAACTGCATTGGTTACTCTTATATAGTATAATAGGGTGATTCCTCTAACTAAGAAAGGACTTAAATGATTTGGTTATAAATTGAGTAAATCTGAGCAGCAATAATATACTATGGTGATATGGCCAAGGGCTGAATGAAGGGTGGCTATGTTACTTTAAGATTTTATTCCAGACCGTAAAAGAGCTAGTGGGGGCAATGTCAGCTGCCTGCAAAGGAGGATAGTACGGATAATAAGGGGGTAATCATCATTCCAAAGTTCATTATTTGGCATATGGAATCCTGCTTTCTTCTCTTTGCTGCGTAATTTTAGGAAAAGCACGACATGAAGGGGAAAGTGTTTACACATTATGTTTTTCTGTCATCGCAAAGAAGTTCACACTTAATTACTAGTACCAAGGGAACCCTATCATATTAGGGGGTATCGGCATCTAGTCTTTGTATACCACTAAACAAGGAAAGTTTTGGCTAAGGATTAGATAACCCTTGTCTAATAATAATCATAACTTCTTTAAATGATAAATTCCCAGCATAGTAGAATGACCACCTTAAATGATAGTCTCCTAGTATGGTTCAATGACCTCTTCTATTGGGAAAAAAAAATGGCAAGGAGTTGTCCGGTGGAGATAAACAAAAATACAAGAGACATTCATACAATAAAATCCAATGGAGTAAACAAGTGAGTTTGCTTCCATTAAAAATCTCATAAGCTACACCTGGAAAATCAGCTAATGGAGATTTAGTATATTATAATAACAATAAACATACAATGTCACTAATGTTAGAAGAACATATCCGTCTCCAACCCCCTCATAAGCCAAATGGTCTCCTGTTTACACTTGAACAATTAGTCATGACACGTACACACAAAAAGAAAAGGGCAAAAATACTTGTAAAAACTCCATTACAAAATCACTGGCACCCAAGACATCTATCAACTGAAAACAATAACCATCTTTCTCAAAAGTAAAAATAAGATCAACAAATTAAGTAAAAAGTGGATACAACAACAAATAAATGTGTAAATATTTATGAACATTCTATTCCATATACATACAATCAAATGCTGATGAACTACCGAAAGCAGGAGTGGAAGATGCTCCAAAAGCAGGCATTGAATTTCTGAAGTCTGGTGATGACGATGCACCAAAGGTCGTTGCGGATGAGAAAGGTGAAGATGACTGGGCAGCACCAAATACGCCAGTTGAAGTACCTCCAAACATTGAACTTGTTGTCGGACCAAAAGGGGTTGTGGTACCGAATGGTTTGGGAGCAAAAGGATTGTTACTTGCATTGTTGGTCTGCTCAAAGACTGATTGGGACCCAAATGGGCTACTAGATGACTGCCCANCCGGTCAGTGGGACCCCCGAGTGCGTCTCCGTTACCCATTAATGCTGAAGTAGTCGACAACTCCAACAGTTAGGGGTATCTGATGGAAATGGCAACAGTCCCATACGTAATAGTTAGAGTACAATGCTACTTGAACCTTAAATGAAGCATAAACAGAATACTAATGCCTAATTATTATTCATTTTTCTTGATAACCAATCATTATTAGAAGTCTTACGGGAAGAAGGAAAACAGAGATATAAAAGGAAACCGAAGTCAAAATGAGTTTACAATACTCATAAAAGGAGATTTTTGTTAATTATCCTCTATATTTCTTTGCGAATGAGAAACAATCTTTTGTTTTGATGAGGCTTGTGCAGGAAGCTCGAAGCGATTCAATGGATATGCTGCATTAACCAACTTCTGTCCCATTGCATAACGAAATTTGGTATTTTATAGACTTGTATTACGAATAAAATAGCAAATCATACAATTTGTTCACCTGGTATGTAAAGACACAGTTTAACAGATTATATATTTTCTCTTGTTTGCTTTGAATTAGATATGGTTCCAAGTAACTACTCTGAAAAGCCAGTCTTTTGGCTGGAACTGACAAGAAATAAGTAAGTTTCCCAATAATGGATTGTTTTCTGATGTAGTTAATGATGATTTAGCATTGATATAAAAGTAAATGCAGTTATATGATTGGAGTTAACATAGATGAAACCAGAGTTTGATGACCACGCCAAAAACAATTAATTTATTGTTAAGCTTAACACTCCAAAGAGAGTACACACACTGATACATAAATATTTCAACCTTGCAAACTGGAAACATGCAGTATAAATGAAAACTTATTATGAGATACGAGTAAAAGAGTAGAAGCAATTGGTGGATCAATTGGACTGTTCGGTTTGTTGGTCGCTTTTGAAGGCTTCCTTATCTTTCTTCTTTCCCTTCTTTCCATGCTTATCAGGCTTCTGATGAGCCTGGTGTTCGAAAACATCAGTGATGTCCATGTGAACACCAGGATCATTGGTGTTGTATTGGCTACTGAACATGATTGAGTTATTGACTGATTGGAAGTTGCTGTTGACATAAGTATTCATTGGCTCACCCTCACCTTGTGACAAAGCATGATGAACATTTTGCTTATCATCTAACTCGCTTCGCATACTAGCACCAGTGTTAGTTCCAGCAAGAGTGATGATTCTCACACCATGATCATCATCATCGTCTTCATTGTGGAGACTTGAACCAGTCTTGTGAAGATCAGTCATGCGATCAGTGATTGCATTCACCATGTCTCTCACTTCTTTAGTATGCGGATGTTTCTCTCCTTCACTTGATGAGTGGTGGGTGGGCTTCATTGTTTCTGAAAGCATGATGTTTAATTTGTTTGTATGAAACAAATATGAAGTTGAAAGTTGGTTTGGATTGGAGGTGGATGCATATTATATATATGAAAATATGGGCTCAGAATAAAGGAAGGTAGTGCCTTCAATGATAATAAAAGAATTTAATTTATTCCTTAGAGGAGAATGACTTGGGAAGGAGTTCATCTCATGTACTTGTTATAAGCTTTTGTCATCCTTACTCCATTTTGTTATTGTTAGTTCTCTGTCAAGGAAAGAATCATCCTACTACCTTCTTTTACTATAATTGTCAAAAACTTACGAACATCTTTTCATTGAAATTGCAGGAAGAGTGTCGGTGAGTTGGGAATTGGACATACAGCTACGATGTCCATTTTCCAAATTATTCACAACATGGAAACAGGCCACATTGGATTTGGACCCATTTGTAGATCACAAAATCTAAAGTGACAGTGCGGCGCAACGAAGTGGGCTAATGGGCCTCACCCATTGCTAGATGAGGTAGGTAAAAGGATAATGACATAGAGTTAACCATCCATATTTATCAAATCTTCAATCAACAGCGTAAACCTTAAAATAGTTTAAGCCACCGGCGCCAGTCGTATCTCAGACATGTTCAAGCACTAATAATATTATATCAGGTATAAATTACAGCATTTACAAATGGTATAACTTATAATTGGGAAACTGTTTGACTGCGAAATCAAATACGAAAGAAGCGCCCAACTCACCGCTGGCGTTGCGTCACTTCAAAAGATTGATGAATTAGTTGGGTAATTTTAATCCTTTAAAACAGCCTAAAATTCCCAAACCTCGATTTATCTATCCGAACTTCTCTACATAAAACCTTCATCTCATCAGGTTAGTGGAGTTGTAAATATTAATTTTCCTTTTTAATTGATATGTATGTAGCTGCACAATCTTTTTATTATGAATTAGGGTTTTATGGGTTTTTGTTGTATTTAATTCAGATGCANAAATTACAGCATTTACAAATGGTATAACTTATAATTGGGAAACTGTTTGACTGCGAAATCAAATACGAAAGAAGCGCCCAACTCACCGCTGGCGTTGCGTCACTTCTAAAGATTGATGAATTAGTTGGGTAATTTTAATCCTTGAAAACAGCCTAAAATTCCCAAACCTCGATTTATCTATCCGAACTTCTCTACATAAAACCTTCATCTCATCAGGTTAGTGGAGTTGTAAATATTAATTTTCCTTTTTAATTGATATGTATGTAGCTGCACAATCTTTTTATTATGAATTAGGGTTTTATGGGTTTTTGTTGTATTTAATTCAGATGCAGCATGAGGGCTCAAATGCTGAACAAGACCTTGAAAGGCAGGGAAACAACAATCACGAAGTTTCTGGTGTTGAGGACAATCCCACTTTGCCTACCATTGTGATTTCTGACGGTGACTCTCATCGCCACTCTTCTAATGATGAATTGCCTCTGGTTTTATCTCCCAAGAAGGGTTACTTGTCAAGAAGTGGCAGTTCTCATGAACAATGCAGGTTCCCATTTAACTTTTTAATTTGCCAATAATTTGTTTCGGCCCAATTTTATTACGATATGTTAAATGCTCATCTGTGTTTTATACTGGTGTGGTAATAGTTATCACTATCGTCAAATTATTATTGGTCTTCGATTTAGCTGGAAAAATCAGTTGCATACAATAATTCAACAATCTTCTTTGTCTGACTTTGTTTTTTTCAGGTGTCTTTATGATTTAAGACAAAGAACTTAAGACTGTCATCTAGGCTAATAGGCAATAACCCATATTTGTTTGTTTCTTGTTCTTCAGAGTTTGTCAGCAGGACAAGGAAGAAGTTCTGATAGATCTTGGATGCAAATGCCGAGGTGGTCTTGCAAAAGCCCACCGTTCATGCATAGACACTTGGTTTCGCTCCAAGGGATCAAACAAATGCGAGATTTGCCAGTAATCATTTTCTAAAATCATTCATGATTTCAAGTTGGTTTGTTTCTAAACGCATCATAAAATTTGTGAATTTTTGCAGAGAGGTTGCTGCAAATGTACCTCCTCCAGAGACCCAGCCAGGTGTAAGTATTCTCTGTATTAAGTACATAAACTTTTCTTAGAAATTTGAGGATACCAGTTACCTTGTTTATGGTGATTAGTTAAATACATGCCTGGTGTTTGGCATTTGATGCTAGTTCTTCCCATTGTTTTGAAACTGTTTTGTTCGAGCTGTAAGCATAAATTGAGTTGGGCATTAGAACTAAATAAGATATTGTAACATGTAACATGTTTCTTTTTTCCTTTTTAAGTCTAGCACTGTGTCTACTTTGTGTTTGTTCAATGGCTGGGCGTCTGTTTTTGGACCAAGATACACAATAGTGACAAGTATCATAAAATGTTTGGATGTGAAAAGCATAACCATGTGTATAAGTGAATGGCAGTACCCATCATCGACAGAGGCATTAATATTTATTACAATATGTTTACTGCAAAGCAAGAACAGCAAATGGTGCCAAAATTATGAATTTTGTTTTAATATGCATTTGCAGTTTCTACTTGATCTCTGTAAATTTTTATTCTTGTGTTTCTTGTAGCAGACAAATTACTTGGTATGGAGTATCGACCAAACCTTTCGATCACAAAATCGTGAAAGGGTAGGAGTGATGGTGGCCTATTTTATGTGTCATTCTTCTGGTCATGTTATGAATATGGTATTGATTACTTTGGTTTAACATCAAATTATTTATGTAACAGGGATGCTTTAGTCCACTTTGGGTGGCATTCTCAATCCTAATTGGTGGTCTCCTATTGGATGTGCTGATATCAATTACACTTGGTGTCTCTGCTCTGCCAGTCAATATTATAATAGGTATATATTTCACTTCTTTACACTTGCTATCTGCTGGTATGCAAATCATTATTCTTCCCAGAAGCCAAATATGCATGATGATTTTGAACTTGAGAGATATTGTCCAGGTGTCATTGTTGTGCTTGGACTTGGGACTGCACTTCGTCTTGCCCTGGAATTTTGCCATGAGTGGAGTTTGAGGAGAGTTGTGCAAAGAGTAGATACAAATGTGAACCTGGGATACCATCCCGCTTTGTAGGTAAATCTGTATATAATGAAGTTTAGAACAAAAAAATTGAAATCTTGATTTGTCCACATATCTATAACTGTTCACTTTTTATTTGTTTTATGAGGGGACCATTGTTGGTTGCTGCTGACATTGGTGCACCTTCTGATGAATACTGAAACAACATCTACTTGATTGGTTTGAGAAATTATAAAGTTTGACATGGAGCGACTATGTGGATAACCATAAAATGATTTTAGGTCTTTGCCGTGAGTGAGAGTGATAGCTGTTTATTTTACGATGTGAATGAATGGTACAGTATTTCAAAAGGTTATCACTTATCATTATCAGAATAGACTGGAGGAGCTGTTATCACGATGCATGTACTTAAGGTTATAGTATATTAGTATGATTGTTATTTCGATCAGTTATAAGTAAGTGGTCTAAGAAGTTATGGTAGCTGTAAATTATTTGCAGTGGGAAAATCATGGGTTACCTTCAGATCAATGTGATTTCAGCGTAAATCCATATAAGTTTATTATTTTCAATTATGTTTTGCTCGTATGTTATTGGGAAAAAAAGTGTAATGAAATGTGATGCCAACAAAATGCATTAATGATATGGCTTCTAAATTCTAATGGTGGATTTAAAGTGGTGGTCCAAACGCACTAGCAAATGTACAAATTAAAGTCAATTCCGGCGTTTGGCGGCTCCTTTGTTTTCTGGGGGCTTTTGGAAGATGGGAAATGAAGAGATGGAGATTGCCGATTTCGATTTGGGAAACGTAGAGGACTCCACATTCAAATTCAATGTGTTATAAAGTAAAAGAGGCATGTGGTTGGAGAATATTTTACTTTAGATTTGATGTGACCCTACCTCCTTTCATCTTTTTTGGCAGTTTCTCCCATGACCTTGCTGTAAATATTTTGGACCATAGAAAACAAGATTAAAAAAGTTTTGAACTGGGGGGTTGGTATTTAATTTTAGAAGCTTTATGTCATTTGGGGTTGTTTCAATAACCCACGAAATAGTTATATCTGATTTTAGAAACTGTGTTAAAGAAATATCTGGTAAAAAAGAAGCCGAAAATGCAAATGATCATGTGACGTTCAACAGTGTAATATAAACTTTATGGTAGAAAAAAGAGGAAAGGGAATCTGGAAGCTTGTGGGTTAAGCAAAAGGCAATGGGGACGTGGTTTACTATGTGTAACGTGTCAGAGTTGTATTGGAGAAACGCGGATTGAAGCAGCGTACGTGCGTAAGCCTCTTTGCACTTTAGTAAGAACGCGGGTCAGAAAGACGCACACATTTGGTATTTGCTAAAGCTAAACTGAGAAACCAAAATCATCTTCAGAAGAAACATGACAGTGCTGTCAATGGGATCACTGCCTTTGGGTTTCCGATTTCGACCCACCGACGAAGAACTAATTAACCACTACCTCAGATTAAAGATCAATGGTCGTGATTCCGAGGTGCAGGTTATACCAGAAATCGATGTCTGCAAATGGGAGCCTTGGGATTTGCCTGGTATTTCTTTCAAGTTGATGCTCCGCACTCTAATAATAATAATTCCTTTCATAGTTAAGGTTCATAGGAATAATGAATAATTCTTCTTGTTATTAATATTCTTGTTAGTGCTGACTAAGATTCGTTATTTGTTTTTGTTGGTGTCAAAATAGGTCTATCAGTTATAAAGACGGATGATCCGGAATGGTTCTTTTTCTGCCCGCGTGACAGAAAATACCCCAACGGCCTTCGTTCGAATCGTGCTACTGACGCTGGATACTGGAAAGCTACGGGTAAGGATCGGACTATACGCTCTCGAAAGTCTGGCTCTGTTACTTCTATTGGTATGAAGAAGACCTTGGTTTTCTATAGAGGTCGTGCTCCTAAAGGTGAGCGTACCCACTGGATCATGCACGAGTATCGTGCCACTGATAAAGATCTCCAACCCACCAAACCCGGCCAGGTTACCTCACTTTACTTCTCTTTACTTAACATATCTCCACTCTGGTTAGTTATAGGTTGATTTTTGATGTCCCCTGTGCTTGATTTTGATCATTTATACGTTTAATTTTATGATTACGATAAGCTAGGGTTTGAATTATTTGTTCACTTGGATGCAGCCAATGTTCATGCTCAAGTTCAGTTGCTGTAACTTATTATGTGATTCTGTCATAATTTTCAGGGTGCTTTTGTCCTCTGTCGCTTGTTTAGAAAATCAGATGAGAAGAATGATGTTCCCAAGTATGATGAAGTGGAACAAGCGGGATCTCCTGTTACAAACAAATCTTCGCCTGAGGATACCTCCTCTGATCTTGTTCAAGAGACTGCAATATCTGATTATGGAACCAACGGTAATGGTGCTATACCTGTTGAGAGCTGCTGCAATAGTCATATGACTTCTGATGTGGAAGAACATTCACTTTCAGTAGAAGCCACTACAGTTGAGGTCAGAAGTTGATTCTATTTACTGTTCTTTATCTTTCTTGTACCTATTATCCTAGTTTTTCAGTATGAGCGATACATCCCATCAACTGAAGATTATATTTTTGTGCTTTTAACTCTAGGAATATCCTATTCTGGAGGAAAATTCCTATCTACATGAGCGTAGCAACGGTCAAATTGATTGCAAAGTATTCTCTCCAATGCAATCACAAATTTATGCAGAGCTAGCACCATTCATAGATTCACCCTATGCCAGTGACTTTGGCAATGATAATTATGGATTGAATTTTCAGGATGGCACTAGTGAACAGGATGTTGATTTCGCTGAGTTAGATGAGGTCTTCAATAACCATGATGAGGTTTCCTGTGAAGACTCAAGCAGTCAAAAGGACTTGCTTCTTGAAAGTGAACTGCTGTCATCAGGTCAACAGCTACTATCACCAGCAAACTTTTTTGCCAAAGACAATGCTACATACAATCACACAGATACTGAAATGTCTCGTTTACAGGTAAATGAATAACCCCCCAGTAGCTTGTAAGTGACTATGTTGGTCATTTTAGCTGTTTCATGTTTAGCTTGTACAACTTTGTAGTGTGATTTGCTGGCATTGTCTTATGAATCTGTTGCTTCAAGGCTGTTTAGTTTAAAAATTTGTTCATAGATGAATGCTAACTGATATATTTTGAAACTGTTCAATGTTTCAAAGAATCCTGTGAACTACAGTGGTGAATTTGCTGGTGGCACTGGAATCAAAATCAGAACTCGGCAGCCTCAACAATCACCAGATTCATACAACTTTGTATCTCAGGGCACTGCTCCAAGAAGACTTCGTTTGCAGATGAAAGTTTTTACTACACCCCCAGTTGGCAATAGCGAGGAGAAAGATGTGAGTCACAGTAAAGAAGAAGATGAAGTTCAATCCGCCTTCACTGAGGTAAGGATTGCCAAGTAAAGATAAGTTTGAAGGTCTTGTCTGATATGCATTCACTACTTATTGAGTCTAATATTTTCTCATGCAGGTCAATAAAGCTACAGACCATGATCCTACTCCAGATGAGCAGGATAGAGAGAGCCAGCTACTCAAGTTTAATAAAAGTAGGGAAATTACTGAAGAACCTTCTGCAAAGGTGAGGTTAAGGGTGAAACGGGATAGTGAATCCGGCAGCAGCACGACAGGACCATCAGTATTTCCAGATGGAGCTCCACAGCACCCTGGTCGTAGTTCTTCATTAATTTATTTGGTTAGTGTCATGTTAGTCGTGATCTTCTTCACATTCTTCAGTGGGATATGGAGTCGTCAAAACATCTTGATGTTGCGCTAAGAAAACTTTAGGTAGTTTGTTGTTCTTCTGAATGTTTACTCTGTAGGAAACAGGGATGGGGTTGTAAAAATTATGTATACGCATATTATGTGTAGGAAACAGGGATGGGGTTGTAAAAATTATGTATACGCATATTATGTGTAGATTAGGTAGTATTCTATATTGGACTCTTTACTGTTAGTGTAACTTTAAGTTTTTGTACTTTCTTTCAGCGTAGCGTGATGTTAGCTATACATGATACTTAGCATTAGGAGAGGAAGTTTTTGTTTGGTATATTTGCCAGTATAGTTGTGCAATTTGTCATTAATAGGTGAAGTTATATGGATAACAACAAAATGGAAGATTTGTTTAATTATGAATAGGAGTTTTTTAATTACGAGTCCAATGAATGAGAGTGATGTTGTAGTTTGGGTTTTGGACGTAGTTTAAGTAACTCCTATCTCAATACTGCATTTTTGAAATGTAAAAAACACAAGTCTTGAACAGTAAATGTTTTATATTAAGCTCCCACTGGAAGGTCATTTAACCTGAGGTTATGCCTTTCATTGCATCAGTGGAAGGTAATTATACAAAGTATATGATAAATATATGAATGAGGAGGTAAGTATATAGATATTCCCCTTGACGATGAGTGAGGAAAACGTTGAACTTCCAATGGAGTGGTATGATGAAACATTGACCTTCCCTATGTTCGTAGGTACAGGTAATTGTTTTTATGAAATAAATAAAAAGAAAAAGGAGAAGTTAGGCTAGGCGAGAGGTGGTATACAACAAGTAGAATAATACAGAGATAGTAGTAATTAATTAATGAGTAAACGGCATATTTCCACCGTTTGATCAAATCCTAAGTTGGTATCCCTAGTTACATTTATTCTAGATTCTCAACCTTAAAGTTACGGAAAAGTGTTTGATGTAACGGTAAAGGGGCGAATTAGTCATTTTGCATGAACGACACACGTTAGCAGATCGCTGCCTTTAACAGTCCTCCGACACACATTAGCAGATAGCGTCTTCGACGCTTTTAGCCTTTTTTTCGACAATTCTTCCACCCAAAATCACCCTTGTCGCCATCATTTGAACCCCCATCCTCCCCTCTACAAAACCTTACCTTTCACAACCCCTCATCACTTGTCGATTGCTGGCCACAGCAGTCACGACATGTGATTGGTTTTTGTAGGTTTTTGGTCGTTTTAAACGACGACAACCTCAACCACCACTACCATTTGACTCCTCGCATCATTCCTTACAAAACCCCTAACCTTCCCAGCCATGATAGCTCACCGTTTGCCGTCCACCACTTTACCAAAAAACAGTCGATGAACACGAACTCTCGCCCTGCGAATGGCAACTAAATGGTTGTTGGGGACATAGGGGTTTTATAGAGTTGGAGATGTTGGTTGCAGTGTGTAACGCCCCACTTGAGGTATGTAATTAAATTATTGTTGCATTGCTTTAATGTTTATTGATTTGTTTTCATTTGAGCTTGCATGTTGTTATTTTTGGTTGGTTGGCCCTTAGTTGAATTTTGTTAAAGTTATTTTAAGAAAAATGTGAAGAAAATCCCTTAAACTTTCATTAGGGGTAAAATGGTCTTTTCACTCAAAATTAGTTGAAAAATTGGGAAGTGAAAATAGATAGAATTTCATGGAGAATGTAATAAAAATGAGGGCATTACTGTATTTGACTAAGGGACATAGATGGAATTTTCAAGAAAGAGCAAGGGCAAAATGGGAATGATTATATGTAAGTTGAGCTAAAAAGGGTTTAAGTGTTGAAAGCCCTTCATTCTTCACCATCTCCACTGTCATTCTCATTCCCTAATTTCTCTCAATCTTCCAAGAATTTCTTAGGATTTTTGGAGTAATTTTTAGTAGAGATTTAATCTAATGTATCCTAAGGTAATGATTCTTGCTTTAGATGAGAATTTGCTTATGATTTGTTAAAGTCTTATGTTGTTATTGTTTAAAGTTGTAGATAGAAGACAAGATACAAAAGGGAAGGAGAAGTGCTAGAGAAGCCATTTACCCATAAGGTAAGTAAATCCAATCAAGTTAAGATTTAAGAAAATCAAGTGAGTAGGGATTTCTTTTAATTATGTATGTGTTATGTTTATTGAGAAATTGAGATGAGATTAATGATGAATTATGCTTGTTGTTGGATATATTGGGCATCTTACAGATTGAACTGAGTTTAGACCAAAACATAAAAGTTGTAGCCCTGTCTCTAAGCTTTAAAACGAGACCAAAATCGTAGCAATCTGATATGTATAACTCAAGTTATGCCTTCTTGAGTGTGACCTGTGCAGAATGACTATCTTGTTGTAACATTACATTTGTGCATTTCATGAGTGCATTAATGAGCATGAATCATCCATATGCATTAATTATGCATTAGAGAAAGAGTAGAAAAAGAGTAGAGAACTTTGAATGTGAGCTTTATTAAGAGAAAAGAGATAAAAAGAGAATAGAGTATGTTGTGCGATGGGGAACCTGTGAGTAATGGGTAGAGTATTCCCGCATGTACGTCGCATTGAGAGAGTGGCATGAGTATGGGAGAGAGAAGTGGTGTAGCCTGTGAGAGTGCATGCGGATGAGGACTATACCCGAGAGTACCCGAGAGAGAGATTATATACTCACATGACCAAGGGTTCCGAATCCATGCATAACCGAGTCCGATCGGCTAAGAACGAGTAGAAATCACGGAGAGCGAGAGCGAGTCCCGGTCGTGCCCTCGGTAAGATGGGGCCGTGACTTACTAAAGAGAGTTAGTAGAAAAGAATTCTAAGAAAGAGAAACAGAGAGAGAGAGAAACAGAAAGAGAAAACATAGAGAAGTATAAAAGAGAGAGTAAATGAGAATTGTAAGAAAAGACTTAGAAAGAGAGAGAGTTACGGGGATAGATGACTAAAGGGTTTACTTGCTAAGCATTATTTGTGCTCACCCCGTTGTCTTTCTATGTTTTTGCAGGATTTAGGTGAGGACACGGTCGAATGGACGTTGGCATGCGAGGAGGAATGGCTACACTGTCTACATAGTTTTTGATAGTTTTTTGTTTATAATACTAATTTTGTATAAAAAAATGTATATGTTTAATAAAAAAAAAATTTGGGTCCAACTACTTATGTTATTATACATGTATTTTATTATGTATATTTTTATGAGTATTTGAGTAGGAAGTAGTTATTACATAGTGGTGGTGTCCAATTGGATTTTCACAGCCGAAATCAACCAGAATCTGACGAAGAATAGAGAAACCCTAAGCCTAACGGCATCAGCAATTGGAGTGGCCAATGAGTCAGGAACTAGAGGGGTTTTGGATAAAAAAATACGGGGAAGGTGATATAGGTGACCAGGGGGTTCGACGCAGTCGAAAACAACCCAGATTGGGCAAAAATAGATAGAGTGTACAGTGATTGAGGGTGTTATTAAGATAATTTAAAAATAAAATGATAAGTTATAATTCTACTAATTTAGGGGTTAAAATATAATTTATTAATTTAGGGTTAAGGGCAATGTCAGTTTACTCTTAATTGATAAATAAGAAGGAAAGGATAAGGATGAGAGTTGAGCGAGTAGGAAAATAAACAAACAGGAAAGAGAAAATCCAAAAGCAGAGATGAGATGACATATGATAATGTTAAATAGACGCGTGGAGAGTGAGGAGCACACTGGAAATAGGATGGGTTTGGTTACATGGCGCCAGTGGTAAACAATTGGATAGCAACTAGTTTTTGCAACTCTCTGGAAACAACGGTACCAGAATCGCATCCCAAAACTAAATCAAACATGATATGACCATCCATAGCCCAGCACCCACCCAATATATATTTGACTAACAAGTCAAGATATTAGAAACCACAAATAGAGAGGAAATCGACATCGACATCGACATGTTTCTGGTGGCTGTTGTAGCAGAGTTAATGGAAGAGTACATGGTGCTTTTAGCAAGAGTGCTTGAGCATTTGTTTCACGATGCTCCTTTTCCGAGGCGGGTTCGTTTTCTCATCCTCCGCAGTCTTCCCTTTGTATCCTCCTCCTCCTCCTTCACTGCCCCCCGCCGCTTAATGTAACTTTATGTTTGTTAGTTTCTCTAATTTCTTTTCGACTCTAGAAGGCTCCATTTGTGTATATTCTTTGAGTTTCTGAATCGCTTTCATTTTCTGTAATTACATGAGCTCTAATTAATTCAAACTATTTTTTTTTTTGGTTGTTTCCTATTTGAATTGAATGGAATGAATGATTCAGTATTATATAAATTTTCCCATTTCCATCGTCTTGAAACATAAAAATACGATATCAACTGAAATAGATCAAAAAGCCAGAAATTGATCCATTGTAAGTTGATAGAGAGGAATTGGGGTTGTTGACAGTTGTCATATATAATGATGGTTTAAGATGGTCCATGTCAACATATGTCATGTAAATAAGAAAAATTGGGCCATTTCTCAGTATTATTGGTGGTGGTGGGTCTCTCAAATTATGCTTCCATGATATTGATGCCTATGTTTCATCCTTACCATTTGGTATCACAACTTACTAATAATTTCAAACAGTGACTAATCACCTCATTTTATACACTAAAACATTAATATGCCTTATGGGTTCTGAAGAAAATGAAACACAAGCATATATACACATAAAATATGTTTAAACGAGTAATAAATTAAAGATTGGAAAACTTACCCATTAATGGGTACCAGCTTCAGCTTCAGCTTCAACTGGAGCAGCTGAGATGGAAGAAACAGTGGCATTGAAAGGTGATATGTATGAGTACGACGGTGAAGAGGAGAATCAGTATTCAGTAGCGTTAGCAGTTTTGAGATGGATATTATTAATAATAACCGTGTGCCTTGCGTGTAAACTATTCACAACTGGATTTGATTTAGAATTAGAATTTGGAACTTGTCTAAAGTTTATGCCTGTTGCCTTTCCATGGAATAATTATAAATAAAACAAAACCAAATTAACTACCTGACAATATTATTAGGGTAATGCTATTCGTATTAACGGATTTTACTAATCAGTTTACTAACCTTTGTTAAAATTATATATGGTATCCGTACTATGCATATAGTACTTGTACTATGTTTTAGGTTAGTACACTGGTTAGTAAAATCTATTAGTACGTAAAGTATTATTGATATTATTAATACATTGACACACACATATATATATATATATATATATATATATATAAAATATGCTACTTGTACAATCTGACATAGAACGTTCAGTGCCAGATGGCATGTGCCATGTTACGTAATGCTCTAAAAATTTAAAAAAAAAAATTAAAACCCAAAATTTCCAAATCAAATTTCCTCTCAAATTTTACAATCCTTAAATCTGATTTTCTATTTCTTCTTCGCCATTTTTCAATTTTTTGTTCTTCTTCTCCACTTTTCATTTTTCTATTTCCTCTTCTTCTTCTTCCTCTTCTCCATTTTTCAATTTTCTATTTCTTCTTCTTCTTCTCCATCGCTCTTTCGATAAATCAAACCCTAACCCTAACCACTGAAACCAAAGAGAGTATCAAAAAGGGTTAGCCAAAATTCCTTAAGCAAATTTAATTGCATTCCAATAGCCTTTTTGACGTTGACATGGACAACATGGAATATGGTGGGTCTTATTAGAATAACTTACCAGTTAATTAGCATCTTATGGTAGTATATATACTTGAATAATTTCTTTGCTAGCCCCCTTTTCAGACCAATATATGTACATAAATATATAAAACCAACATGATGTGCATCGTGTAAAGAGACAAGAGTGGTGGAATAATAATACCAATATGGTGCTGATAATATATTGAATGGTTGGATAATCAATAACAGTACACTTATTCTTACAGCTTAAGTAATGAAACACTGATATTTTTTTAATAAAAATAAATGGTAATAAAGCAGTGTACAACAAGGCAAAGGTTCTGTTTTGAGATGAAGGGTTGTTGAAAAAACCAAGTCCTGACTAATAGCAATGTGTTGGAATAAAAACTTTAAAATGGAAGGGTGTGTAGATAGAAATAGTGGATGTTGAGTGAGTAGTGATACGAATACTTTGAAAAGAAGATTTCATAGAATATATGTATTATGTTCATAATGTTCGCCTTTTGGTTAATTAAGCCCATCCCAGAAGGAAAACCTGATATTCCCATATGCTCATGCTATCCTAACCTACGTATGAAGCATCAGTGTCATCCATTTTTAGAGATACCATTCCCTTCCCTTGTTTAAAGGGTTTATGTTTAATATATTTTTCTTTAATTTAAGTAGCACAACCGGCAGGCATAGGAAGGAATAGTATATATAATTAGAGAGACATGCTGCTTTGGAATATATTACCCAAGAGATTACAGCTGAAGGGAAGCGATGCCAAATCCAAACACAAAAAGAGGTAGATTGATCGAGAGGAATATCTTCTAAGGGCTGGAGTTCCTTTGTTTCCAGTTTTATCTTCTTACTTATCTATATATATAAATACATATTCAACTCCCTATGGCTACCTTACTATCAACCGCATTCCGTTCTGTCATATCTTCAATCGCTTACTGTTTCTTTGGCTATCAAGACAACATCAAAAGCGTCAACATGACTAAGGGTCGACCACTTTCTTTGCAGGTTCAATTCGCTCCCTTGATCCTTTTGTTTTTCATTTTTCAAATTAATTAACAAACCAAACTTATGATAAGAGACTCGCTCCTCCTCTAAATCTCTCTTCAACTTATTGATTTCCACATAAAGAGAAGCATGCATAACACCAAATTAAAACATCACCAAGGAGCACGCAATAGTTACTTCTTTCTTATCAACACCCTCTTATTAATTTTCACGTAGCTAGCTATGGCGTCACTCATGTTTTATTTCGTTTCATCGGTTTCTTCTGTTAATTGAAGCATCTGCATGTGTAATACGTATATATTTTAGTAGCCACATCCATGGCTCTCTCTCTCTCTCTCTCTCTCTATATATATATATATATATATACAGAGAGAAGAACTAAAGAACAGGATATTTCATATATATCATGCATGTTTTTCACTTGTACACCAGGTTTATATAGTCTATATATCATATATCTATATATATATATATATGTTCAAAAGCTATTCTCTGTTATAAACCTAAGGCTACTCTACCATGTATATTTCAACCAAAATTAATGAACTTCCATTATTTAGGTATCTTAATTAATCAAAACTTTTATCATGTTTTATTTAATGGAAGGATCAATGCATACATATAAAAGTGAAGGTTCCTGGCCTTAGAGAATCCATAACTAATAACATGGCTTTTCTTAATCCCTTTAGTTTCCTATAAACGCATGGCCTAAAGCATAAAGTTACTTTTTGACTAAGAGAAGGGAACAAAGGAATAAGATTAAACTGCGTACATGCCATCGATATATTTATATTTTAATATTATAGCCACGTGTTGCATAATATATGCTTCACAGACTGTGGAGCTCAAAGTTAGGATGTGCTGCACCGGATGCGAGAGAGTTGTCAAAAACGCCGTTTACAAGCTTAAAGGTAATTAATTATATTTGTTTAATTTAATTGCGCATGAAAATCAATATTAATTGAAATTAATTAACAATATATTATTACAGGGGTTGATTCTGTTGAGGTGGACCTAGAGTTAGAAAAGGTGACGGTGGTGGGATACGTTGACCGGAACAAGGTGTTGAAGGCTGTAAGGAGGGCTGGAAAAAGGGCTGAGTTTTGGCCATATCCAGATGTACCTTTGTATTTCACTTCTTCTAATAATTACTGGAAAGACACAACTCATGAATTTAAGGAGAGTTACAATTACTATAGACATGGTTACAACGTTGGTGACAGACATGGGACACTTCCAGCCACCCATCGGGGAGACGACAAGGTCAGCAACATGTTCAACGATGATAATGTTAATGCTTGTTGTCTCATGTAATAACTCTTCTTCAATTACACATCTACTACTTCTATGTCAACTACTGTTGTACTTGTAACATAATATCTACTGTATTAAATTATACTTATATATATATGTATGTAATTATCTAATAAACAGTACTTAATCATTCTCCAACATCCTAAATTTTACATTTTGTAATTGGTTGGTTTGATTGATAATTGATATTGGACACAAAAGCATGCAGCAGTAAATTAAGATGAAAAGCTATTATTATTATTATTATTATTCTGGGAATGGAGCACATATTCACTTCCTAATTCTGTAATGAAGAAATTCTTCTTTGGGTTGAATTAACCCGTTAATATAAGTAAAACAAAATTAATTAGCTTTGGAAATGGGTCTTGTGGAATCACGCAGTTTATGAAAGGAATACATTACAGAAATTAATTAAAATTGTTCTCATTCTCTGTTTTATATATATATATATATATCCACTGTCTTATTCCACAAGGATTCCCTTGTTTACTTTCTCACCCTCTCCGCCCCCACCATCACCCCTTCCAACGCATATCGATTTCCACTATTCTTGTTCACATCATATATATATATATATATATATAGATTCTACTTAATCTAATAAAAAAACAACCAATGAATGAACTCCTATACTTTTTCTATTTTTTTCTTAACGTCCAAGAAAAAACCCTACATTTTCTTGGCAACTGCTATAGCATTTCCACATACCTTCTACTTGTCTCTAAATGATAAACGAATTACTGATAATTTTGATGAAAATTGGAAGATCAAAAAAATTAGAAAATAAATACAAAGCCCAACAGTACAATCAAACACTAAAGTCGTCCCTCAAAGTAATCTGGGTTATTCATGTCAGGTCAGGTCTCTTCCTCAATCTCAAACTGTTTAAATTCCAAGGCTTGAGTTGAGTTTGGGTTTTGCAGTTGGAGAATAATGAGTGATACTAACGGTAAAATTAACAAGAGCATTAGACAGACAGAATCATCGTCCCGTTTGTCACCTTTGGCTAAGCCCTTCAACTTCAATAACCAGGCCCATGAATATGATGGTCAACAATCCTTTAACTCATTTTCACTTGACCTCTGCAATTTGAAACAACTTTATGATTATGGTGGGTGCTATGATCAATCGGACCCTTTTCTAATTCATTCCGATTCTGATGCTATGTCTTCGTCTTTCGCTAAGGCTGCCCATCAAACTGTTATTGGGGACCATACCTCTTCGTTGTCTTCCAATAGCTTTCCCAAACAAGGTATCCTATACCTCTTTTCTTTACAACTATAATTTTTTTAATTTGAATGTTATTCATCTTTGTTTTATATCCTGCTCAAAACTCAACTTATGTTGTTATAAACAAATATGACATTTATGGGATTTTTTTTCAAATATCATATTCCTAACATATGTAATTATGAATGGAAGGAGTGGAGCCATCGCCAAATTTGTTGCTGTTTAGAGTTATTATGAATTTTGAGATTTATAGGTTCAACTACTGAAACCAAAGTTTTTGTCATCAGCCTTTTCAGCAATGACCCCACTCCAGATGGTAAATTTTCCCTTAAATTTTGAGGACTCGACAGGGTTAATCTGTTGTTATTAAAATTCAATAACATTTTTGCTCTCCCCTGTAAAAGAGTTGTTTAATTCTCCAGACTGTTTGTTAATTCTGTAATGAATGTGAAAATGGGTAATTTTAAAATGCTGCTTCACAAATTTATGCATGACTACCATGTATAAATTTTGAGCTCTAATTCCAGGTAAAGCGTTGGAGGTCATATATTTGATATTCATATCCGTTCCTTTCCCCCAATTTCTAACCTGCTATAGTGTATACATCTTTGTCATGGATACTTTACCAAGTTGTATTTAGTTTCTTGCTTCTTGCTAGGCTAGTTTCAGTTCTTTTTTACGGTATGGTATCAATTTTTCTTTTTGGCTCACCATATTACTTCAGTCAAGTCTGCTGATGAATTTATAAATGAAATCGCACTTTTCTCTACGGTTTTATTCTAGTTTGTATCTGCTTATGAATAGCTTGTAGATTTTGTTAACTTTGTCACTTTATGTCTTCTTGTTGTACTGATAATTGATGGAGTATGCAATTAATTTTGGATGTTTATGTAAGTTTTTTGTTCCTCAAGTCTGCTATCATGCCTAGCTACAACATAGATGGCTTGGAGGCAATGTAATTCAAATATTGCTCTAAAAGGGAAACTTACCAGTTCTGTATCCTTATGCAGATGAATGCACACATCCTCAGCCATCAGAATATAAGTCTCCTCAAGCTCGAGTTATGAGACCATCAGGTGCCAATAATTTTTTCCTTAAACCTGTTTTGTCAGGAATTGTGGATTCTTGTTGTCATGATGCTGTCATCAGCAATGAGATTTATTCTTGTGGATTTTCAGGAACTGTGGATTCTTGTGGTGATGCTGCTGTCATGATCGAGCCACACATTCTTCTGAATGCCAATGATAAGATTGTTTGCCATGAAAATGTTCCCATAGGTAAAGGGAAGGAAAAAAAGAATGGTGAACATGCCAATAATGAAGCTATAGATTCCTTGGTCATGGCAACAAGAAAGTTGTCAATCACTTCTCTTGACTGTCCTGATGTTTTTTCCTTGGAAACTGATGGTACTAAATCGGGTGTCCCTGTCCAAAATTCTTCTGTAGTGTTAGACCAGAATGACTCTGACTCTGATGTGGATTCACCTTGTTGGATAGGAACCGGTGCTTATCAATCTCCTTTTGAAGTTACTAAGCCTGTGGGTTCACAACTTCCTAGAATTGAAATAGAAGCACGTAAAACCTTGAATCCTCTGGCACCTCATTTTTTTCCTGAAAGTGCTAAACAACTTGCAAATTTCCATGAGAGTGATTCTAATGGAAATGACCACTTGTCTTTCATGATGGATCTATGTGCGGGTTTTTCTTTCTCAACCAAAGAACAAAGATTTATTGATTCTGTGAAAGCAGGAGCTTATTCTTCAGAAATGAGCAATGTTATAGGAACTCAATGTTCTAATAACATTCATGATGGAGGAAAGATATATTCCCTACCCAAAAAGTCAAATAATCTTTCTGTGCCCAATTCTTTACTTGGTGATCAACCATTTCTCTTGGAAGATTACCTTACTTCCAGTGGTCAGGGCGTGATAGGGGCAGATGTTACTGGTCCTATGAAAAATATCAAAGACACTGTGTGTAATGGTTCATCTTGTGTGACTTCCGCTGTGACAGGGAATTTCCGGATTTTATCTTGTTCTAGAGATGGTGTTCCCTCAGTTGTTGATGGGAAACTTCAAGGTGCATCAAAGTCTACATCTCCAAAATTAGATGTTCAATCAGTGATTAGTACAATGCATGATCTATCAAAGTTGCTTTTGTGGAATTATTCAAATGATTTAGATTCAATAAATGAGCATGAGCATGATATGATCCAGCAGATAATCAATAATCTTAATATCTGTATGACAAACAAGGTTGGACAAAGGATTTCAATACCTGAATCAGGTCATCACTGCACTTTACACAGTCCTATGAAGTTATCTGATTGCAACAAGGTATGGCATTGTATGAATTTTGACTGCTGTTGATCTGATTTGCAATAAGTAACGGTAACTATTCATTTAAAATCTTTGGAATGGTAAATGATTTTTGCCAATTAATGGGAGTGCAACATTGAAGTTATGGAAATTGCATCCTCTAATTTACAATTGTATTGTCATGTTTTGAATTGGTTATTTATTAATTTTTTGAGGTATTATCCTTTTTTTTTTTTTTTTTCTCTAAAAGCAAATAATCTTGGTTTATATGCCTTCATTTGCTGTCCAAAGCCTGTGCTGATTTTTTATCAGCATTGTGTTAAGTGAAATTGTTTATGGCTATTAGCGACTAGTGAACGAAGTCCCCTACCAAGTCCATTCATGTCTTAACCACTGTGTTATGATATCAATGGTGAAATGTTTGAATTGAATTATTGCCTTTATGTTCCAATTGAATAATGTCCGTGCTGTCATTCGAACTAGGAATTCAAGTTAACAAGGTTGAAGACTATGACTGTTCCACATGATTGGGAAAGGCAAAAAAGTTGGTCCACTAGATTTGACAAGAAAGTTGCCGGTCCTTCTTCTTATCCAATAAATGGTGAAGGCATTAAGAATGGTGATGCATACACTGAGGTACTTTCGGCTGCCTTTTGATGATCATATTATCTTCTAATTTGATATTATTAGCTAAAAAAGATAACCAGTTTTAACAATCAGGATGCAAGATGCAGATAATCAGGAAACAAAATCATCAGATTATAGAAGGAATGTGCTCTCAACCTTTGTTGCATGGAAATTCACAGGTTGAATCTGAAGCTGCATTACGTATATGAAATGTTTTTTAGATCTTGCAAACTGAGCTGGAATGACGCAAATCAGTCAGAAGGTAAGATTAATTTCATATCTTATTCCAATCTTTTTGGACCAACTTAATACTCTGGTCTGTTGGTTATACAGTAATTTTTGTTTTTTGGGTTTTTTTTTTTTTTTTATCATGAGCATAGAATGGTTAATGTTTGGAAGCGAAGGCTGCTGTGCAAGTAGCATGTATAGTTGTAAACTTAAGGCTACTCATTACTAGTTTTTACTGGTTCGGCAAAAGTTTTTTGAGGCTCTTATTAAGGGTTTGATCCGTGTTATTAAGGAAACAATTTCTCGGTGGACGGTAGATACAAGATATGGGGGAAGCCATAAGCTGAAAGGTTCCTATCCTTCAATCCCCAACCAGCTGATTAAGATTCGGAGACTGAAGTTGCATAAACGTGAAGAAAACATTGTAGCACCGGAGAATGTATAGGTCATTGTAAGTAAGAGAAACATCATTTGTTGGTAAAGCATCTTCACAATATGTACTTAAACATTATATCAAGTTATTAAAACTTGTAACAATTATGTTTAAAAATTATCTCTCGCCTCTCTTGTCATCAAGACAACTTTGTACTTTGTTAGATCTAACATTATTGAGGGAGGTATGAAAGTGAATCATGATCCAATGGCAATGGATATGAGATATCTTTTAAGCTGCTACAAGGGTGTGTAACATTGAAATAAGAGTAATATTACACTTGCTAAGTGAAATCTCTAAATTTCATCTTATGCACATAAGAGATTTCACTTTGAAAGTGTAGAATTACTCTTGAAATAAATATCACCACAGGTTAGCTAGGGACAACAACTCAATTATGGGAAGTTTGGGTCAGGGCTAGAGCTAATTATAGTCTGATGTGGGCTCCTTAAATCGTTTTCAGGTTCAGTTAACAACTGGGTCATAAGAATAGAATAGACTGGGGCTTATGTTGGCCCAGAGATCATGACTCTAAAAAACTTCACCCCCAGAAGGCTGGGCTATAACCTGAGTTTTTTTAACATAAATTGAGACAAAAACCAGATTGTCAAATAGGAGAGAAATACAAATCTTCTTAAACACTACAAAACAAAACTATCAGTGTCTATGAATTTCACTTTCCTCACCAATATATTACTTTCTTGTTGCTTCTAGGATGGATCTCTCGGTCTCTAAAATCTTTGTTTAATTGTCTCTTTTTCTCTTCTCTTTGTGTTTATCTCCTTGTGAACATAGATTGAAGTTGCAATAGCACTTCTGAGAAGCTATATACGAATCTATAAATTGGAAATGGTAATGAATAGGGGTTAGGGAAGTGGAGGGTAATTGAATAATGTAGTTTTAAAAAGAAAGAAATTGAATGATAAGAGAGAGAGAGAGACAACAGAAAGACAAAACAAGCTCATTAATATCTCATTAACTATGGATGGTACTGTATGAAACATTACATACTTAGGTTATGAATAGCTAGTTGGAAGTACAAGGACAACCCATGTAACTGTTCATCCCAAAAAATTATTTAAAAAAAAAAAGAAGTGACCATTCATAACAAGTGGGGACCTTTAAGTTGTTGCAAATTTGGCATCTACTCCTGTACATTAAATATTATTATAAAGTAAGTTAATTGTAAATTAAAGCAGGAACATGTTTTGTCATTTAGAGAAGGTGCCAAACTTACAATTAAATCTTAGTTTAGGAGTAATCAATTTCTAAGCGTGGTGCTATGGTCCCATTCCAAGATCACATGCATGAGTTAATATAATAGATAGCAGAAAAGAAATAGAATGAAGACAAAACAAAAGGGAAGATGAACTGAAAGAGGAAAGATTGGTATTGGGCATTGATTGGAGTACAGGGTAAGGTTTAGCGACAATCTGGGTATCCGGCATTGAATGAGGGAGAGCCAGCTTAGGGTTACAAAAAACATAACATCTAATAATACGACAAATATGTATATATCATGTAAATGAGCCCCATCCCGTCCTCATCCCATCAGCAAATTTCCAGGTGGGTCGTCAGAAATTTTTTGCAGGCAGCCCCACTTAGTTTTGTCTCTTGGTTTGCTGTTTGCAGATGAAATATGTAGATTTAAAAATTGAAGAAATTAAAAAAGGAAGAAGTATCTTTTATAAGATTACGGCTGTTAAGTTAAAGAGGATGTAGATGGATCTTATCCCATCCCATCCAATGACTATAAGCATGAGTTGTAACTATCAATATTTCACTATAATTGCCGTTGTTTTTTGGGATCGACTGCCGTCCCACTCTTAGCACTGTCATTGTTAATCCTCTGTTGCGTCAATAATAACAATATTATCAAATGGGTGTGTCAGCCTTATTTATTTTCTTCTTCTTCTTCTTCTTCTTCTCCTTCTTCTTCATTTTTGCTGCATCATGACATGACACAGCAGCATTATAAAATTATAAAAAAAGAGAAGATCGAGAAGGGTATATGCAATGTGTATCAGTTGTCCATATTAACTTTTAGAAACAAGGAATGTTGAGTGGTTGAATATGGAAATGAAGACAGAGACTCTGAGAGTGACAGGTCTCTTTAGTTTTGAGCGTGAAAAAGCCTATAGAGTCTGCCTCTAATACCACAAATACTGAATACATAGAAAGACCAAAAGCAATCCTCCATGACATTCACGGGAATGTGATGCATTAAAAGCGAAATAAAATGAATATATATATATATAAACGTAGGTGTCGTGGTCCATAGGAAAGAAAGAAAGAAAAGAATTGGGGGATTAAAATGCACGCCACTGTCCTCTTCAATTAAAACAATAACTTTACTACTTCTCTCTTTTATTGATTGTCCACATTCATTATACACACCCTATTCCCTTCCCTTCTCTATATGTTAACCCTATATTACATTTAAATACACTTTCTCTTTCTAGAGTGGGGACTCCACTGCCACTGCCACTGCCACTGCACATTCTCATTCTCATTCTCATTCTCAATCTCAATCTCCATTCCATTCCATTCTAACTATCTAGTTCTAATTCTAGTTGTAGTTGGTTATGCAAATGTGGTGTTGATTAGGGTTTGGTTTTGTAGGAGGTCCTTATCAAATATTCTGGTTTTGTAATAGCAGACTTCACATGGTAGGATTATTAAAAGCAAGTAAAGAAGTACTGGGCATGTGAAAATAATATCAATATATATATATAAAGTGAGAAAGTAGATATCGTTAAGGCTGTCTGGGCTGTTTCCCGAATACTAATTACGCTCATAAACAACGCTGAAAGCGATGTGTCTTTCTGCCTTTATTTTTTAACATTACGTATCACACTAGTCTAGATGCTCATAGCCTCACAATTACAAAACGACGTGGCGGGGCCCAAGCTATACTTTTCTTTTGCTATTCCATGCATTTCTATTCTGTTCAACTCAGATGAAAATATCCCTACTGTATACATTACTATTACCGCCCTTTTTATATGTCTTCTTCTTCCATTTTCTATATAATTTGAGATCGTGTTTTTTGCCCAACTCCTCCACATGCATAATTAGTATGTAATTAAGTTGATCGCTGCATTAATTACTCATATACAATGACTTGGTATTTATGCCATTATGGTGATTTTTTTTAAGTATATATGAATAATATTATCAATCATTTGATCCACCCCATCCACAGCTTGATCTGAAAAGAATACAACGCCGCTAAAAATCGAGCTTGACATATGTATATATATAGAAGATCTCCTCTCGTAGCTACATGCATCCCATGAGGATTAGCATTGAAAGAGCTTGATTTACTTAATTAATATCGTTGGTCAAACCCGGTTAAATCTGCCCATTAAACACAAACTCTGATTGGACACCTTTTCCAACACAAGATCATGAATCACATCCACAGAAGGGAAGAAGCAATTTAGTTTATAAACCCATAACATCACATATTGGAACGACAAAAAAATGTTAGTAGTCACCCACGCTCAACTAATTCTGCTGCTGCTGCTGCTCCATCAATGAAAAGGTTTCGGTAATCGCAACCTATATTGCTAACAAGCCCTGTAATTAGGGCCCTTCTTGCTTTAAATCAAACAAGACATACCATTCCAATAATCTGAAAACTCATGTGGAGTTCATATATATAAGAGCAGAAACCGTACATGTCTACCCATAGGTTGCAGCCAGACTGCGTATAATGACAGTATTTTACATAAATATAAATGTGTATTTAAAGTTTCAGCAATAACTCTGCAGTAAGTACATTCTTGTACTGGAATTGGACAGTGGAAACCAATTAATATAACTAATTTCTAAAGATCCACAACTCTCAACAGATTCAATTATTATTAGAGAGAAATGGAGATATGCAAAAGCTACTGTATGGAAATAAGCTGATCACATTACAACACATAACCAACATAATATTTGATTATGTACACCCCAGGACTATATCTATACAGCATTTTAGTTTTCTAATAAAGAGAGATTAGTACTACATTATGTAAACGTTAGATGATCAAGTGATTTTGATCATTAATGCACCACTATGCTATGCAGACAAGCTAATTAGCATATAAAAATATCCTGTATAATAATATCAAACAAAACATAATTCTAATGCACTAGAACAATCCAATGGTCACAACATGAAAATACTGCTTTCTTTCTCTTTTTAACTTCTCTAAAGCTTCTGTCATTTGACACTGTCTGATGCTTTTAAAAATTGCATCTAATTGACTAATTGTGCTATTGCATGATGATTATAACTCCAAAACACCAATAACCAGTGTATACGTCACAAGAAACCTAATATAATTCGATAAAAGAAAAAAAAAAAAATTAAGGAAAGGAAAGGAAAGGAAAAAAGAAGAAGAAATTAAGTTCTACTAATTATTGGTTAATGGAAATTAACTTTCCTATTCCAATTCTTTTGCAGTCATTGATATCACCTTAACACAGTAGGAGGATTTATACATACATATATATATGGGATATAAAAAATAGCTGAACTAGTAACTTCCATTTGAAAAATGGGAAGGCAGTACAATACGTATATTCAAGGAAGCAAAGGTATGATCACATACATATATATAGAATATTTACCGCTAAAGAGAATTTTTAATATCCAAGATACCCTAATTCACATTACCGGAAAGAAGTAGAGATTTAAGCAGATATATGTACACGAACGAAACTGGCTAAGTCTATAGGGATCATTTATTTTGAGATATATATTATATATTAAATTTAAATTTTTAATTTTAAATTATATATTCTATTATTAGTATATAGAATATACATACAGATGCATTCCCGATCTGTTTATGTTATAATTGAACAATTATCCCTAAAAAATGCATGACGTAATCAAAGAACAAACATATAATAAAATCTTGCTGTTGCCTAAACATTATGGCTATGTGTAAGAAAATCGGTGCATTGTATAAAAAAACAAGATACTGAAATAGTGTAGGAATTGGTATGATGATCAACAATAGAAAATGACAAACTTCTACAGGACACAGTTATTGTCACACTGGTACGAAACTTGAAAATTTTGGATGATTTGTACTCTTTGCAAGGATGTAGGGAATGCAAAAAATTGATCCTTAAGGAAAGCCAACAGTTTAAAGTGGTGATTTGTTTAGAAAGTGATTAGCAATTCCAGCTAAATAGCAGTAGCATTACATTTACTCTTTTACATGATTATAGAAATCTACTGACTAGCTAGCACTGAGAAAGGAGAAACACAACCATATATGATTCCAGCGAAACAGCACTTCATGATATTATGTGTGCAGTGAATACAGATGATCAAGAACAGGTTGATTATTGTAGAGAATGCATGAAGGCAACATATAAAGAAACAAAGGAGAAGATATATATATATATATTAAATAAAGGTATTTATGGAGTTGAAGAAGGGGAGCAAGAATCAAAGTTAAACAAAAAGAGTTGAACAAAATTTAGTTAATTCTACCTTTTAAAGCTCTGGCAAATTGTCTGCAAAACCTGAGGTGTGCCCAACGAATCAGCGACAAGAACAACAACCTAGCAAGGTAAAGACAAAAGAGAGCTAAAAACTTTAATAACATCAGGTAGCTAGCGGTGTGCGCAGTTACTGAGCCAGGAAAGTTTGTTAATGTTATTACAGGATAACAGCGTCTAGAGTTAGTAATTGTGAGCCAAAGAGAATAAAAGATCTTCCAATGAAACTAATTCAGTCGGATGGATACACATTGCTGAAACCAGGCCTAGAAAAGGTAAACATCACATCACATCTCATCTCTCTCTCGCCCTTGATAAAAAATCAAATCAAATCTATATCTCATCCCTATTCATTTCTATCTATCCATCTATTTATATATAATATATAAATATATAATATTAATCATGTATTATCTAAATTTACACGAGTTAATCGACGAAGACGGTACTTCTTTCATCTCTATCCAGTTTCTTGGCGAAGCCCAAATCATCAGCTTGTTCCACCACCCTTGATCATTCTCGTTATTAAATTGTTAAGTATAGATAGATATTGATACACCACCATCGTCTGCTGGGTGTTTGGTGAGCATGAAGAGATTTCATCAAATATAAACTGAACAGTATGAAAAGAAAGCTATTACGTGTCTTAGCCATTCCCTTTTTCTTCATCTTCGAGAGATACTGTGTTAGATTGATGATGTTGAATCAAAAGACATGGAAGCCTTCCCTTTGTTGAGAAAGTCGACGGGAGCTGCTGGCAAGCTAGGTGCTGTTTGAATTGGGGTGCCATTGTAAAGCCTTAATTGGAGAGGAGATTGTGATGATGAAGAAATCTGGGAAGGCTGCTGAATTGTCATTGTTGTTGAAGACAATATGTCACACTCATCTGACTCCGTCAAGGGACACTCCATGTTTACGCCGAACAGTCTCAACCTCTTGGCTGCCGCCTTCCCTTGGACCACCGGCACCGAATCAAACACCATTGGATGCTGTTGTTGATGTTGATGTAGTTGTTGCAGCTGTTGCAGCTGTTGTTGTTGTTGCCACTCCACCATTCCCATTTGGACTTGTGGGTTTATATGAGCTGGTTGTGGTCTCAAGTAGAGAATTGACCCCATTGAAGAAGGGTTTGCAACAGTACCACTACCATAACCACCATTATAGTAGGAATTCCGATTGTAGTAATTATTGATTTGTGACAAGTGCGAGTGGTCCCTGGGCATTCCCGGGATTGGAGGTCTCATTAGTAAAGGACTCCAAGGAATGGAGCGGTGGAATGACAAGTGATGGTGGTTTTGAAGAGGAAACGTAGGCGGTGGATTAGCTGCATCTGGTCTTCGCCTCCAGTCGATATAAAGATGGTCTTTACCCAACTCACCAACCCCGCGTTGAAACGACACTATATCTCCTGCATCTAGTTTTTTATCCTTGACAAAACGGCTCCAACCTTTTGTCATGACGTAGCTTTGGCTGCTGTTCCAGTAAGAGTAGCGAAATCTCCATGGTTTTCCATTTCGATCCTCGAAATTCAAGAGTAGACCCTTTTCATTTGTGGAAGAATCTAAGGGGAAATACTTTTCGGCGTGTTGTTTTGGGATGACTAAACGATTTAGCTTACCCACATCACTTGGAGTGACAACTTTATCGAACATGTGTTCCTTCTCGATGCTAACACTTGCACTATTTCTGACGTCTTCATCCACGTTTGTTTGGGATGTTTCCATGAGATCAAGCTTTGTAGATACAGCTTCTTCAGTAGACCTTGAGTTGTTATGATCTTCTTGATCAGATGGGCCCAACCAAGGACCCATTTGGTGGTGAGGTTCCCATCTGCTGTTGTTGTTGCTAAGAGGAAGCAGCTGGGTCTTGTAGTGATGGTGAGAAGATGAAGATGATGGAGAGGAAGAAGAAGAGTATGAGGAATGAAGTTTAGCAGCTTTAACCATCTGAATCTGATCTTCTTCAACAAAACCTTCTTTGTTTGACCCAAAATCCATGATTTAATTGGGAGAAATATAGTTATAGCGTCTGCAGGTGAATGGATCTAGAATGAGTCGAGTCCAAGAGGATATAAAGATAAGGAAAGGGAAAAATCAAAGGGAATAATAATGGTGTGCGTAGATGAAGAAAATGAAAACAAACAAACAAGAATAAGTAACCACTACTCAGAAGTTGTTTGTTTCTTAGTAAAGCTAGGGTTGAAGAAATTGGAGAATAAGAAAAGGAAGGTCAGAGGAAAATGAGGGTTGTGGAAGTTTTTCTAATCTGACTGTCTTCAGTCTCAAACACGAAACTAAGACTAAGAAAAGAAGATGCCCCCCATGGACGTTTCAGCTCAAGACAAGAGAGAGGGAGAGAGAAGAATTGCAAGCAAGGCAGTTCCTCTTCTTGTTGACCTTGAAAAATCAATAATAATAAAAGTGGGGAAATTATATAGGGTGTGATATTCTTACAGGGTGCCTCCCTGGAAGGTTCTGTAGTTAGGCTGAATAAGTTTGATTTTCGTTTTTTTTTTTTTTTTTTAATTTGAAAAATAATTAAGAGGGATTGTACGTAGGGACCCCATGTATTTATCTGGTTGGGTTCATGTGATTGAGCTTGTCATTATCATCACCCTATCTGGTGTTATACACTCACAAGTCACAACATATATATTATTATTTCTGTGATAACACAGCTGTTTTCTATTTATAATTTAATGTTGAGAAATATACTTTGGAATCTAACTGGAGTAATTAGGGTTTCATTTCATTCATTTGGTAGTACGGACATCTATCACTGTTTCCACACGGGTCTTCTCATCTCAATTCTAATTAAACATAAAATCAGTCAATAATTAAATTATGAATATATTTGTGATGTCTTCTTGACTGCATGTGACACTTTGATCCCATCCCATCACCATCCTCCACCTTTGCTTCTTCTCCTATTCCTATATCTATATGCATGACTTCCAATATTAATTAACTCTTCTAATCACATTTCAAATTTTAATTAATACGTTAATAATTAATTAAGTGTCAGTATGAATCTACCCTGAAACCATTATCAGCTACGAAAGTGTATAGATTTTTTTAATAGTAATGTGGCACAGATTTCATTATAATAAAATACATAGAGACAAACAGAGTTTAATTAAAAAATAAAAATAAATTTGAATTTGAATCTAGTAATGCTAGCTTGTCTGTCTCGTGCGAAACCTGTTCTCCTTAAATTAATCCGAAAGGCAGCTTCCGTCACCTGCTGTGATTAGAGTGACGTTAGAACGCATAGAACTAATCAACACTCACTTAATATGATTAACTAATTATTAATTTTGTATAAGTATGATTCTTTTGACTTCCCATAAACGGGAGGGAGGGGTCTTCAGTACTCATCCTTATTTCTAATCCAAGAATTGCAAGTTGGAACTGAACCAGCGTCCCAAAGACGCGATATTATCATATCCCATTTGTTTTAATTTAATTATTGGTATATACAAGATTATGAGTTAAATAAACCTCTTACCTTTGTTTTAAAAGTGATTCTCCAAGTCAAATTTGGTGGCTACTCCTTGTGCAAATTGCCCATCTTTGGATCTTATCTAGCTGCCTATAAAGTCTTCTATATGTTTAATTAATTTAATTAATTAATTAATGTTCATGTTGCATTTTATTAATTAAGATTATTAATTAATTAATGTGTTATATCAAGTTGCAATCAAAACTTCATGATAGAATATGTAATATAGTCAGCAATATTTTGTTTAATTATATTTTTCACGTGGTGTATCTGGTGGATATGATGGATGTTACTTGTAATACTATGTTAGTAATGTATTATAAAATAATTTTTCAAAGCCCTGGGTGGGCGGTGCCTGGCCTTCTCTTTCTCTTACAACTTGTTAGATGAAGTGGAGGAGTGGGTCGATCAAATTTAAAGGCCGAGAAAAGGTAAAACGGATGGCAGCTTTTTTTTTTTTTTTTTTATGAAGTAGCAAATAAGATTATGGCAACTACCGGCAGCCACTCAAAATCCTACAAAATTAATTATCAAAATACATCACTGTGATGTCTCACCCATTGGAGTTATTGATGGTCCCCTTTTTCCCTAAGTAATTTATTTAACTTATCGCAATAACAATTTTAATTAATAGTTAANCTCTCTCTTTCTCTTACAACTTGTTAGATGAAGTGGAGGAGTGGGTCGATCAAATTTAAAGGCCGAGAAAAGGTAAAACGGATGGCAGCTTTTTTTTTTTTTTTTTTATGAAGTAGCAAATAAGATTATGGCAACTACCGGCAGCCACTCAAAATCCTACAAAATTAATTATCAAAATATATCACTGTGATGTCTCACCCATTGGAGTTATTGATGGTCCCCTTTTTCCCTAAGTAATTTATTTAACTTATCGCAATAACAATTTTAATTAATAGTTAATATATAGGTCGGTCGTTTAAATTAGACAAGTAGAGGTAAAGCTGGTACTAGAAGAGAGGAGGAGGACCACACTGGTTCAGATTCAGCTTCCAAATTAAACTCATCATAAAACTGGACCATTTACTTTACCCTCCAGTTGGCTGTTGGCGGCTTATCTTCTTTTATTTCTATCTCCTCTCCACTGTCTGTCACGGTGTCACCATCTTCCATGGCTCTTATTGGCTTACTGGGCTTAACGTTGCCCACAAGCTAGGGCAGTGCGCCCAACATTAGATAAAAAAATAATTTTGTCCTCTCGATTGATTCAAACAATATAAGTTGGGCCGGCCTTACTCAAATTTGCAGCCCATATGTTGGACCAAACCCAATCCCTTGCGAGAGACGGAGTAGTTTAATTTAGGGTTTACAAGTGCTACACTGTTCTCTTTTCTTCTCTAGGGGTTTTCAAGGACGCGCAAGAGAATGGATTCGTTTTCATCACCGACTGGATCGTCGTCTCCGTTCTCCACCGACGATTTCATGGACAAGTTCAAAACTCAGCTTGCTCAGGCTTACGCCCAAGAGTTCCTTGAGGTTTTCATTCTCTCTCTTAATTCATTTTGAGATTTTGCTATGGCGCCAATCTGTTTTCATAGAAATTTATCGATCTGTTATTTTAGAGTTGTGGTTTTAACCTTATTAATGTAGTAAAGCAATCCTATTTACGGCCTATTTTTTATTTAATCATAATGCTAATGATTAGGTTACGGTTATGGGGAAGGCACTGCAAACTAAGCCCAAATATAAGAAGAAACTTTATCTGTTACCCATTCATCTCTTGTTTGGAACAAATGCATATTTATCTCCCTTTGCTTAGTTATTGATGGCATTTCATGTATTACACAGACTGTAACAGGCAAGTGCTTTGAGAAGTGCATCACTAAACCAGGATCAAGCATGAGTGGTAGTGAGAGTAGTTGCGTTTCTAGGTGTGTGGATCGCTACATTGAGGCTACAGGTATCATTGGCAGAGCTCTGCTTAATTCGTCACGCTAGTATTTTTGATGAACAATATTTTCTTGAAGAATGTTTATTGAAAAATCTTGGAGAAATTGCAAATTAGAGAGTAGAAATTGTCTGTTTTTTGAAAATTCCATCCAGTATGGGGACTAATATTTTCTTCTCGTTCAGTCTTTATATATGTACTTGATCTTTAATCATGCAAACTTTGTGCATTTGAGCATTTCAAATGTTAATGCTATAATTATTGATACTTGGATGTGTATTGTTTTGTGGCGCAGACAATAATGACCTCAGGTAATTGATATACAAAACCAATCAGTGTTTCCTTGCATTACCTTTTCTTAATCTTTCTTTGCTTCGTACAACTGACAGATAGTCTTCTACTATGTTAAGGTGATTTTAGTCTGTAAGCATTACACAACCTGGTTTAGAATAATTAGACTTTTCTTTGAACAAATATGTGCCCTGCTAATGTCCGCAACATGCTTGCTGATCTGTTCTTCTTAGGTGTCCTCTCTTTTCCAATAGCTTCCATCTTACTAGTATGGGCCAGCTTGTGTAGCAACAGGCTTTGCTCTTATTGTACAATGCACTCAAAGTATATGGCCCGGCTGCTTCTTACCAGCAATACTTTGCAGTTTACCTTCTCTCATGTTTGAATAGCCCTCCAACTCTAAATCATCCCCGTTATCCTTGTTTAAGCTGAATAAGGCCAGTCTAAATGCTGAATTTAGGAGTCATTCCTGAAAGTAATTAACTTGTCTTGCAGTTAACCAGTGTCATTGACTTGAAAAATATCAGTAGCTTGAGGTATGCTATCTAAAATTCTGGTGATAATACTTCCAAACATATACTGGTCATCTAAAGTCAGAGGTTCATAGGTTATGAACATTTGAGATTGAGAGGCATAGGAAAATGTTTTAAAGTGCTTTGGAAGGCCTTGTGGAGGACCAAGATTCTTGTTTTCTATAACCTTTGGTCACGAAGCCCATCTAGGAGGGCCGAGGTCAGGGTTGAACCATGGGGTCGACCCATGATATCTGCGTGCTCTATTTATGCTAATAGATCATAGTCTGGAGAGCATTGTTCTGTTTGAATTTTACAAGTATGGGTAAATTCTTAAATTGGGACCTGTTTCACATAGAATTTAAATTATAGTTAAACAAGGGGTATAAGTAATTTTGTAGGTAACAAACCTAATTATTTCCAGATAAAAAATGATTACAGATATCTAAATAGTTTAATTTGTGACCCCACACTCTACACATGTGGAAATCCACCAAATTGCCAAATTATCTGGTTTGCTAGTTAGTGTAATGGGATAATTTCCAACAACTGATATTGTGATCGAAATTCATTACCCTCAACTTTAAAAGTTGGTTTTCGTGGAGAATTTATACTCCACAATCAATTTCATGGTCGGCAGATGTGCCTTCGCGCCCACAAGTTAAATTACAAAAACATGCTGAATTTCTTCTGCATCTGGAAGCTGGTGCCGACATGCAGAGACACTATTCTTTGTCAATTGTGGTTGGGTGCCAGCTGGACCACAATTACCCTATCACAAATTGAAACGAATGATTCTGAAGATTGGGACGGTGTATCTGAATTCCATAATTTTACAGTAGATATTCTAGATTGCCCATATCATGTAAACAATCTGTGCTGTTGATGAGCATCTGGCTGAATTTTTGCACATGAGAAGGGTGCTACTTATGCCATAATTTCACATGCATTTAACACTATAAGAACACATGTTAAGTTATTAAATCGAAGTTGATCTTTTTTTAAAAGGGAAATCTGATTTTTGGCTGCGCATCAAAATGTGCAGTAGAAGTGCGAAAAGATGCCAAGCGAATACTGATAGTGCCGGATTTCGTCCCAGGGGCCAGAATATGTAATCTGTTTTAAAAATAAAAAATAAAAAAAAATTTCACAAATAAGTATGAGGTGCTGGTGACGAAGGAGGTGGGGTTAGGTCAGGTCAGTGCCTTCCGTCAGTGGCAATTCATTTTATAAATTTGGATAAATTATAATCAAATCATCATCGTCACCGAATAAATGACGTAGTAGCAGCTAATGTCATCTTACATACGTAATATTCATTTCATTGGTCTACTTTGTGTCTCATCTGAAGGTCCGTATCGTATTTATATTAACAACTCTTTCATTTTTAGTTTATTACAGCTAAATTCAACCTATATATATATATATATATATTGCGGGATGATTCCTCAACCTTTGTTTATTAAACTAATTACCACGAGCTGCATGAGCTGAGTCGCATACAATAGCCTGTTGAAGAGTCAAGAGTGGTTGAACTGACAGATTCATACCAAGTTTAGATTTATATTACCGCACAAGCCCCGAGTCTTGCAGAAACAAAACACAAAGCGTTCTGTTTCACACATTTTGAACTACCATTCCTCCTACTATTACCATTTTTTAGCCGATTGATCAATATGATCTGACGTTACTTGCAGATGCTGTATTGATGACACGATCAGTCGATTATAATACTTATTCTCAATTATTTAATTTCTGACTCTTGACCCTTACCTTACCCTACCCATCCCTGTGGAACACTTCAAATAAGCACCAAATTTTTAACTCATTTACGTCTATTCACAGTTTCGCAGAAAAAAATTATAAATTTGATAAATGCAGCAGTGGCACACCGCACACACTCAACCCAATAAATTTGTCAATTCTCACTGCTCAGTCGGTCACTCGTGACATTAATATGATATCTTCCAGCGGTTCAGTCGGCAACTCCTCCTTTATCTTATCCTCTCTCCTCTCTCATTTAGCAATATTGTTTCCTATAAATAGGAGACTATCAAACCCCATACCATCCATCACTTTTACAGTTCCTTCCCTTTATATTTCATAATAATATATTATTTCATATGGCTACAGCTACCGCTTCCACCAAGCTCCTACTCTCCGACCTTGCATCCACTGTTCAAAACGTTCCCTCTAACTATATCAGACCCATCAATGACCGTCCAAATCTCACGCAAGTTGAGGTATCAGATGCTTCTTCTATTCCTCTTATCGATCTTGATGGTCTTTACGGTCCTCGCCACTCTGAAATCATCCAACAGATTGGTTTAGCATGCCAACACGATTGCTTCTTTCAGTTATATACTTTATTATTTGCAATAATCTTCAACTTCATTATTACTTGCTATAACTACATCTTAATCTATACATTCACCTGTCCCTGTAGGTGAATAACCATGGAGTTTCAGAGGAAATGATCAATATCATGTTGAACATTGCAAGAAGATTTTTCAAATTACCAGAGAGTGAGAGGTTGAAGAGTTACTCTGATGACCCTTCCAAAACCACTAGGCTCTCCACTAGTTTCAATGTTAAGACCGAAAAGGTGGCCAACTGGAGAGATTTCTTGAGACTTCATTGTTATCCTCTTGAAAATTACGTCCATGAATGGCCTACTAATCCTCCATCCTTCAGGTCTTGTATACATACATATATATATAAATACACACTTAACTTTATAGTGGCGAATCATGTATCATTAATAAATTTGTGTGTTAACAGGGAAGACGTGGCCGAGTATTGCACAAGTATTAGGGGGCTAGTATTGAGACTACTTGAGGCCATATCAGAGAGTTTAGGCCTTCAAAGAGATTATATAGACAAATCATTAGGCAAACATGCCCAACACATGGCTTTGAACTATTATCCCCCCTGTCCACAACCAGAGCTAACTTATGGACTTCCTGGACATACTGATCCTAATTTAATCACTATTCTTCTTCAAGATGATGTGCCTGGCCTTCAGGTTCTCAGGAATGACAAATGGGTTGCTGTCAATCCTATCCCCAACACTTTTATTATCAACATTGGTGATCAAATGCAGGTAAATTAATTGTATATATAATAAAAGAACGTGCTCCTTGTGTATAATTTATTCTCTGTTAATTAATTTTCTACCTAGCTCGTCCATGTGCGCCCTGGAGCATATATTGAATTTAAAGATCGTAATAATTTCGTGGTGGGTCAATTTGTATCAGGTACTCAGCAATGATCGGTACCAGAGTGTGCTTCATCGAGCTGTGGTGAACTCTGACAAGGAGCGCATATCCATTCCAACCTTTTATTGTCCATCGCCAGATGCTTTAATAGGTCCCGCCAAGGAGTTAATCGACCATAACCACCCGGCTGCCTATACAGACTTTACATATGCTGAATACTATGAGAAATTCTGGAAGAGGGGACTTGAAACTGAATGTTGCTTGGACATGTTCAAAACCTCTACTACTGCTTCATCCTTTTAATTAACCACAGATACACTAGGTAGTTGTGGAGAGAAAATTTCACACCTCAATTAATTATTGAGGCCAAATAGATAGTTAGATATATACTTTCAGTGATCACTTTTATTAGTAACTTAGGTGGATCAAATACAAAATCTCTTGAATAATACATTTAAGAATCATAATTGATCGTTAGACCACCTAATGATTGTTGTGAAAGAATAATTCCATCACCATTAAAATTATTGATTATATTTCATCTGTACTCAAGTTTAATGTTATGTAATTTTAATTTAAATTAGTGTCAGGAATTATTTTTATGTGGTGCTAGTAACACCAGTTATGGTATTGACTATTGAGGTAAAACTACTTATCCTGTGTCTTAAGATATGTGTTGTCTTTTATAGAAATTTTGAAAAGGCCAAACTCCAAAGCGCGTAACAGGTCGGCAGCCTAGCAAAAGAGAAATGTCAAACTTGGACACGGCAGGAAGCTGATGTCTTAGTCCGACTATTTTTAAAATGTTATTTATTATAAAGAGTTTATCTATAAATAAAAAAAATTTAATTATTTAAATATTAAAAAATGAGTTTATATTTCATATCTAAAAAGTTAAATTTTACTTTCTATCATAATTTTAATTTATAAATTATAAGTTTTTATATATTTTATTTATTTATTCTTCTATTAACTCTCTTTCTTGAAAATAAAGAGCATTTTTATTAAATTTCAAAAGTGTATTGAATTTGAATAAAAATTTTGTTCTTTATATTTAAAAAATAATGAAGATGCTCTTTATTTATATAAAATATGCTCTTTAAAATAAAGAACACTATTGGAGATGTTCACATCTTCAAATGACTCTTTATATGACCCAAACTCTTTATTATAAAGAGTTTATCCATAGAAACAAGAGTTCAACAGACTCTTTATTATTTAAATATAAATTAAATAGTGAGTTTGACTCTCCATATTTAAAGAGTCAAATTTCACTCTCTATCCTAATTTTAAATAATAAATTACAAGTTTCTATGCATTTTGTTTATTATTTATCTCTCCTATTAAGTTTTTTTTTTTTGAAAAAACATATTATTTCTCTTAAAATTTAAAGAGTCTATTGGATTTGAATAAAAATTTTGTTCTTTATATTTAAAAATAAATGAAGATGCTCTTTATTTATATGAAAGATGCTCTTTATTTAAATTACAAGCCTTGATCATGACTTTTTGTCTTCTTCCCTTTTTCTCCTCAAATTATTAAGAATTTCGATGCATTATAAACGCATCTCTAATTGTGCTCTTTATTTTAAAGAGCATCTCTAATAGTAATCTTTATTTTAAAGAGCATCTTTCATATAAATAAATAGCATCATAAAAAATAATGAAGATGCTTTTTATTTATATAAAATATGCTCTTTAAATAAAGAGTATCGTTAAAGATTATATATATAAATCAATAAAGATGCTATTTATTTATATAAAACATACTCTTTAAATAAAGAGCACCAATAGAGATGCTCTTAAAATGCATCAAAATTCTTAATAATTTGAGGAGAAAAAGGGAAAAAGACAAAAAATCATGATCAAAGACTTCTCTCGATGTATATATATATATATATAAATTAAAAGATGCTTTTTATTTATATAAATGATGTTTTTTATTTATATAAAAGATGATCTTTAAATAAAGAGTATTATTAGAAATGCTCTTAGAATGCATCGAAATTCTTAATAATTTGAGGACAAAAAGGGAAGAAGACAAAAAGTCATGATAAAAAACTTCACACGGTTGTGAATATAAAAGGAAAATGATATGTGTACAAAATCTTGTCGTAAACTTTCTTATAATTTTGATGTGACAATTCGTATATGGACAGATAAGACTTATATAAGAAAATGAGACTCATTTTGTGAACCGATCGATGACAAACTGTAACATTAAGATTATGAGAAAAAGTTTGTGAGAAAAGATTATGAGTGTAATAATACTTGTAAACAAATGTCCACCTATAATAATTAACTTGTACTGTTTGCGCTGAGATTAAAGATCTTAAATTATCCTCCCTAAAACTCTGTTTTCAACTACCAAAAACACAAGATGAACTCCGAGGAAAACCAGATGAAAACGTCCACAAATGAAGAGGACGATCATATTCATGGACAGTACGCTATCCAACTAGTGAGCGCATCAGTCTTGCCTATGGTGTTAAAAGCAACAATTGAACTTGGTGTGCTTGATATCATAGACAAAGCTGGTCCCGGAGGTCAGCTTTCCTCGTCATAAATTGCAGCCCAACTTGTTACTCAAAACAAACCACAAGCCCCTTAAATTCTCGATCGAATTCTCCGCCTTCTTGCTAGCCACTCTATTTTAACATGCTCTCTTACTAGTGATCATGATGGTTGTGTCTATGGTTCAGTACAAAGTGATGTTAGATATGTGGCATCATCTAAAAGAAGCAGTCGTTGAAAGGGAACTTCCATTTAACAAGGCCTATGGGATGAGTGCTGTTGAGTATGTTATATAAAGGTTTTGATGGTTTAAAATCTCTGGTTGATGTGGTTGGTGGGGGTCAGTGGCGGACTTAAAAGAAAATAATACAATATCAATAATCTGAAAGAAAATAATGGAATAACACGATCCTTTACTACTTGAATAAATCTATGAGAAGCAAAACCTTGAGCATATTATGTTGAAAATAATATCCAATTTATGAGGAAACATAAGAAAACTTTTATGTGGAAAAACCTCTTTAATTAAAGAGAGCAAAAGACCATGAGAATCTAACGATCTACTTAAATCCAATATAATTAAAAGAGTTTACAACAATCACAATCTATCCAAAATGTTTTACACAAATTTCTTATTTCTCCTTTTTATTATCATTATTTATTTAATTTTTGGCTTTCAAAGATTATAATATAAATTTTCATGACTTTGATCAGGCTTAGCCTAAGCTAAAGTCAATCAAAACTTAAATTAAGTCAACGTTGCCTTGACTTTTAATATGAATTAATAAAAAAAAAGGAAAATTTTCTTAGTATAAACATAAATAATAACTCAAACTTCTTTAATAATTTTGAGCAATCAAACAGTAACGTTTGAAATATTGGAAAGTAATGGGTGAAAGGTGAAGAATAACATTCAGTAAAATATAGTTAAAGTTTAATTTGGGAAAGCAAGAACATTCTTAAACACAAAACATAAAACAAACTCACAAGATCCATACATTTTTTTTTCCATTAAATTAGAATAAAAAACCTTCAAAAAATAAGTATGATTTTGTTCTAACATAAACTAAAATGAAATGAGCAATACACATAGCTAAAATTGATAAAACAGAAAACGAAGCTAATTGTGGCACTTTGATTAGTGAAAGCTTTAACCATTCAGTTTTCAAAAGTTTTAAGAACGAATAACATAGAAAAAGTGAAAGAGAGAATAAGAGAGTAAAAAATTTTAAGGATAAAATCATAAAAAATAGGTGGGCGTAAAAAAGAGTGGAGAGAGTTTTAATTTTTAATATGATATAAGCCTGTAATATATATATTAATAGTAAGTTTTTTATGAATCTGGATATATATATATATATATTTAAATTTGAAGGTAGGCCTGAATATATATATTAATAGAATTTTTTGGTGGGCTATATAAACAATTTAAAAAAAAAGAAAAAAATGTGAGGGTTGGCCCAAGGGGCTGGGTCCGCCCCTGGTGGCGGTGGTTCTATCCTTAAGATGATCATATTCAAATATCCTACAATTAAGTGTGTCAACTACGATCTGCCTTCAATTATTGAAAAGTCCACTTCCTATCCTGGTATGAACTTTTAGGTTTTGTTTCTGATCTCATAGTACGTAGACTTATCAACTGCACTTTATCTTCTTTGACTATAATGAGCCGAAAGTTTTGATCTACTTTACTGCTAACTACCCGTAGAAAATTCGATTTGATTTTTCAATTTGTATAAAGAAATTTTTTACTTTTTTGACTTATTTTACATGTTTGATTATGATACTGAAACGTTCCAAAAAGGTTACCAGTTTTACATATTTGATATTTGAACAAATGTTGTTGCAGGTATGGAGCATGTTGCAGGGGATATCTTCGTAGACATTCCAAAAGGAGAAGCCATTTTCGTAAAGGTTTGCAGATATCAGACTTGATTATTTTAGAACAATTTAAATGATTTCTGTTAATGACTTGGTTGATACTTTTGAAGTCGTAGGAATCCAAGTATTCATTTCAATTTATAGTTTGTTTTATTGATAGGAAGACACTCCAATAACTTAACAATTTGGACTAGGTCATGGGTCTTTCATGGGCTTATGTAAAACTCTCTTTGGAAAACCGACTTGCCAAAGGAGGGTGTCCAAGTCTTTATAACTCACATGCCCACACTTTTCCCTTTCAATGTGAGATCTTAACATTCTCCCACGCTTCGAGACCCAACTCCTTGGTTGGTCTTCCTTCCATAGAGCGCTCGCCCTCATCGGCCTTTATTGCCCTCCCTTTGGGTCTTACCTTGCCTAGAAGCCTGTCAACAACTCTCCTTCTCGACCCCTCGGGGGGCCCACTAGGCCCTGCTACATGGGCCTCTTTACCTTTTGAGTGACTTCGCGGATCTCCTTTCCTTGGGGTAGCAACCCAGGCCCAAGGTCAGCCTGCCATACGTGTGCAGGATCATGCTCTGATACCAATTGATAGGAACTCATTCCAATAACTCAACACTTTGGGTTGGGTCATGAGTCTTTCATGGGCTTGGGTAAAACTCTCCTTAGAAAACCAGTTTGTCAAGGAAGGGTGCCCAAACCTTTATAACCCACGTGTCCACCCTTTTCCCTTTCAATGTGGGATCCTAACATTTTATTCAATTCAATTTAGAGCTAATCAATACAGAATTTGTATGAAACAGTGGATGCTACACAGTTGGGACGATAAGCACTGCGTGAAGATACTAAAAAATTGCCATGAAGCATTACCAGCCCATGGGAAAGTTGATTTAGTAATACCAGAGGCCCCTGAAACTATTCTTGCTGCAAAAAGCTTATTTCAGTTAGATATGCTCATGATGAACATGAATTCGAGGGGAAAGGATAGGACAAGAAAAGAATTTCAAAGTTTGGGAGAAGACGCATGGTATTCTCATATTCAAGTGCCATGTTCTGCATTTAATTTCTCAGTTATAGAGTTCTATAAATCTATATGAAGTAGTTTCCTCTACTGTCATTATGGCTTGTCTTATGTTCATGTATCAGAAGCATAATTTTACTGATTTTAACAGGGCATTGAATTTGAGCCCATTCAAACCTATTTAACGAATCTAACTGGCAAATGATCAAAGCGATAACAGAAAAAGGAAGATTGAAGAGAGTAATTGATATAACGCATAAGAAATTATCCCTCAACAGTCAACACCACCTATATGTATGCTAAAGGAATATAAATCAGCCAAATCCATAGTTGATGTGATCATTTAACTGGTGTAAAAGAATTTGAAAAGTTAAAAACTGACACCCGGCCCACCCAGAAAAACACCACATACCCAGTCATCTCTCCTCAGAACTACTGCCTACTGGGGCTCTATCTGAATAGTCACCTGGCTGCTGTTGTATTCTCGCCTAATATACTCGATAACCTTGTCTAGAACCATGTCAGCATCAGCATCGGGCTTTATTTTGACATGGCACGCTAGTAACGCTTTCCCAACTGTTATTCCCCAAATGTGTAATTCGTGGATGGCAACAACCTCATCCATCTGTCAAAGCCCCTTCTCTAGTCTAGTGGCATCAATCTCTCTAGGCGTGCTCTCCAGCAGAACCTCCAAAATGTTTCATAACATTCTGATTTTTGCGCCCAACACAATAGCTGAGAATATGAGGGAAGGCATAGCAAACTAAGACTAAATATAAGAAGAAACGTTATCTGTTATCCATTCATCTCTTGTTTGGAACAAATGCTTATTATCTCCCTTTGCATAGTATTTATTGATGGCATTTCATGTGTTACATAGATTGTAACAGGTGTTAGTATATGCCTTAGGAACCAATCGTGTTGTCGGTTTCATGACATTATATCTTGTAAATGTATTATAAATAAAAGAAAGTGTTCTTTTTTCACATGTTGATTTTCTGCTTCATTTATATTATATTATATTTAATATTGCATGTGAAATGTCCGGATGACATAGATCTTCAGAAGATCAAATCATCAAAAGAATTCCCTATGTAAGTAATGTTAATTGGGCAATAACATTACATAGTAGGCATATTGAATGTCTCCATTGAATATCATGTGATGGTATTAGTGTGGGTGATTATAAGAGGTATGTCACTAAGGCAATAGCATGGATAAACGGTTAGTGAACTGTTTATCGAATATGACCGATTACGATGAATCACATGGATATGATCAATGATGCATCGTAGGATCGTGCTAGTGTTCCACTTATCCTTAGACCTAGGACATCACGATTGGATTCAACAGATGATGCATATGGTTCATATGGTGTATAAGCATGAGACTAGTCATGTCTTGTGTAATAAGTCAGTTTGGTCATATGTTATCCATGTGCGAGGACAAGTGATGGTCAAGATGGGGTCCGTTAACTCAAAATAGTCCAATCTCGAGTTCCCAGATGAATGTCAATAAACATTGGAAAAGGGAAATCTCTGGCCAGAGTATAATGAATGTCAGATGAAAAGTAGTTTCATGTTGACGAGTTCCATTGTATCGATTGACAATTCGATTAAAGATTAAGTTAAAGGTTTTGACATAACATGAACCATTCTTAATCGGGATTATATATCAGAGGGATTTGTCTACACGGTACGTACGATCAGAATAGGTTCATTGGAGTTTACACTTTATTGTTGTTTAGGGGTTATGGAACATTGCTAGACGTCTACCATAATCAGTGGGAGTTTCGATTATAAAGAATTATAACGAAACATATCAAAATCAGTTATTGGGCCCACGACTAGATCATAGTGAACCAAAATGGTCACACATAAAACCAAGCTCAAGGAGAGAGAATAATACATATCATTAATCAGATTAATGATGTTCGGACGTAAACGGTTGCATCCGAATTAATGTATTGATGATAAATGATTATTCATGGATAGTTAGCACTAACCAAGGGTAATAAGGATTTATTAAATATTATTATTGAATTGGATTCAATGATGGGGGCAAAAGTGGATTGGTCTTATTCTAAAGGGTTAGAATTTTTAATAGAATTAAAATTTTGTCTAATTATGAATTAACCATAAAACCAAGGACTTGACATAAATGTTTATTCTCAAGTTAATTTTAAATTGTTTGAGGCCTTCCCAAAACAATTTAAAATTACATTTTGTACCATGGTATATAAATTAAGTTTTATATACCATTTTAATTGAATTGAATCAATTGAAACAAAAAGCAATCTCTCACTTTCTCTCTCACTCTCTCGGCTCTCTCATCTTTGACTTGGGTGGACTTCATTTTGAGTTTCTTCATTTTCTTTTGAAGAATCTAGACTCCAAGTTTCAATATCAAGCTTTTAATAGCAAAAGGCGTTAGTAATTTTCTATCCTTTTCTTACATTAATATGTTAATGTTATGATGGTTTGTTTTCTATCTTATGTCCATCATCTTGATTATCATTTTCTCTTCATTTCCATGTCCAAAATGCATGAATCCCAACAATGGTATTAGAGCATGTTTAAATTCATGCATGCATGTAGCATTTTTGGTGAAAAATGACTTGGTTTGGACATGAATATGTTTTTGCTTTAGATGCATGTTGAAGTTATTGTGTATTTTGAATACAAATGATGATGGATATGTGATATTCATGCTTATTAACATGCTTCTATGAAATTTTGATATTTAGAATACAAAATTTCTTGTTCTTGAAGTCATATGTAGTATGCATGTTTGATTTATTGCATCTTGATGCATTTTTGTTAAATATGAATATGTCTCATTCATATGATACATGCATGTGTAATATAAGCATATTTGATGCAAATTTGATGATTTTGAGAAGGGATGAATTCGGTCAAAACTGATTCAAATGAATAATATATTTTAAATGCATATTTGAAAGTGTTATATGTGATACAATAGTCTATAAATGCATTTGACTTAGATTGTATTGTGAATGCAAGTTGGTTGATTCATCTTTGAGTAAAAATCGGTGCATGATGCATAGATTTGCATTTTTTTTATTTTATTTGATTGAATGTGATGTGAGAGATTTTTTTAATGCGATGGGTAATATAATATTTTTTATAAATATTATGGTGATGAAATTAAGCATGTACCCTTGGTTTAATCATGACATATTTTATACATTTATTGCATGAAATATATATATATATATTCATGTGATAGATAATATAATGATATTATAAGTTTAAGGGTAGTAAAATTATGCATGTACCATTTGTTCAATCATGGCATGTTTTTATTTATTTATTACATGAAGTCCTTTATTTATAAATATTGCAACTTGCATAAATATTTATTTATATGCCCTTGATTGAATTAATAGTTATTAATGTGATGGATGAATATTAATTAGGGGATGATCATGGTGTATATTTATTTTTCCCAAAAATATTTGATATTTGGGCATGTAATATTCTTTCAATGGCTTGAAATAATAATTAATTTTATTATTAGTTTGTTATCTAGGCCTGCGTGTCCTAAATTGGTTTATGTAATCGTACGGCCAGACGGAGGATGGAGATCAGATCAATCATTGGATGAAGATCTGCAAGGAGTAATAGAATTAGGTGAATAGTTTACCTAATTAGGGTGTATTTTCCAAAACCCCATGATCATCCCACCATCTTTTATATTTATATGGATGCATTTGAATTAATGTAAGCGATAAATGTAAAACATTTTTTAATCAAAGGTTAAACCTAATAATCTCCCTAACAAACAATATTAGATCCAAGCCTTCCATTATGGGCCAATTAATTCTTTGGCATAAAATTAGAGATCCCAAGGTTTCTATTATGTGAGGGATGCTAATTTTATGACATGGAATTAATTGTCTTAGTTCTTGGATAGAAATTTTCATAATACCCAAGATTTCTCTTATGTGAGGGTATAATGGGAATTCTATTTTAAGAAAGCATAATGGGTTGGATTTAACTAGTCTAGGGTACCAAGATTTCTATTATGTTAGGTATCCAAAATTAGAGTCAAGGATTGAATCATACCTTATATAGTGATATAAAAAGAAATAGTTTCCTACTTGTTAAATTTAATTGACCAAGATTTCTATTATGTGAGGTTTAATTAAGTTTAATAAGAATTTGATTCCCCACTAGAAATTTATTCCAACGAAATTTCCAAATCATCATTTAGGGGAATATGAGATTTGAATAAAATAGTGGGAGCTAATAAGATTAGCATTAAAGGGTTTGAATTTACAAGACACTAATAAAACTTATATTTTTCCTTGTAGTCTCTTTCGGTATTTTGTGATATTTAGTTAACGAAAATGAGCAATAACTTGCTTTTGAGGATTCTCGATAACAACATGCTGATCGAACCTAATTTTAATAATTGGTTAAGGAATTTGAGAATTATTTTCAATTCCGAAAAGGCTGGGTATGTCTTGGAAGCACCCCTTCCACTTTTTTTGTCTCCTGATGCCACAATGCAAGAAAAGGAAGTTTTCGATAAGTGGTAGGAGGATGAATTACGAGCTCGAACCTACATGCCAGCATCAATGAATGCTGAGCTCCAGGTTGAGCATGAAAAGATGGAAAGTACGAATGAGATAATGATCCATTTACAAGAGTTGTCTGGTGAGAACTTAGTGGTGAAGCAATACGAATTGCGTTTGACACTATTCACAATGAGGCTTAGGGAGGGAGTTGCCCCAGATGATCATGTTATGAAAATGAGTAATATTATAGGGAAATTGCGTACACTTGAGATTGTGATGCCACACAGTCTTGAGGTGAATTTGATTATGCAATCCCTTCCACCAAGTTTCAAGCCCTTCATCACAAATTATAATCTCAATAGGATTGAGCACACTCTTGCAGAACTGTCGAATAAGATTCAACAGTTTTATAAGAAGGGAAGAAAGGAAAAAGGGCAAGAGGATGTTTTTGCAGCTTCTTCTAGTAAGACTAAGAAGAAGCAATGGAAGCAAAAGAAAGGTCCAAAAGTTGGACCATGGAAAAGGCCTTTTAAGAAGGATGCTTCTAAGACTGAGAAGGGCAAAGAAAAGGTCAATGATAAAGGCCAGTGTTTCCACTGCAAGAAAGATAGACATTGGAAGAGGAATTGTTTTCTTTATCTGAAGAGCTTGAAGAAAGCTGTAGCAGGTATATTCCATTCTTATGTTATAGAATTTGAATTAAATGTTAGTTCAAATGATCATTCATGGATATTAGATTCAGCTGCTACATCTCACATTTGTGTTTCATTGCAGGCACTACGGAATAGTTCCGCACTTTTAAAAGGTGAAGTAATTTTGAAGATGGCAAATGGAGCAAAAGTTGCTGTCGAGGCAGTGGGGACTTGCCATTTGACATTGCCATCATGACACATTTTGTATTTGTACATAACTTTGTATTTTTCCAAAGCAACTAGAAATCTCATTTCTATTTCTGTTTTATGTAAATCTGGTTACAAAATGAAGTTTAATGGAAATGAATGTCTAATTTATTTTGGAAATGAATTAGTTGGCAAAGCAATTAGTACAAATGGTTTGTATGTTTTGGTAATGAATGATTATGACATAATGAATGCTATTACAAATAAGAGATCTCGAAATGAAATTAATCCAAAATTACTTTGGCATCATCGATTATGTCATATAGGAGATAAAAGGATAATCATGTTAGAAGCGAATGGGCTTTCAAGCCCATTGGGTTCAGAACCCTATCCAACTTGTGAATTCTGTCTTCAAGGAAAAATGATCAAATCATCCTTTAAGGGTAAAGGGGAAAGATCCAAAGAATTATTAGAGGTTGTACATTCAGATGTATGCGGACCATTTAATGAAATGGCTCGAGGAGGTTTTTAATACTTCATTACCTTTATTGATAATTATTCTAGGTACGAGTATTTGTATTTAATGAAATACAAATCTGAATCCTTTGAAAAGTTCAAAGAGTTTAAGAATGAAGTAGAGAAACGTACCGGAAGGAGTATTAAGTCTCTGTGATCAGATCGTGGTGGTGAATACTTAAGTACAGAATTTCGAGATTTTCTAAAGGAGAATGGTATAATATCCCAGTTGACTCCTCCATATACGCCGCGACATAACGGTGTGTTTGAAAGGAGGAATCGTACTTTATTAGATATGGTACGGTCGATGTAAGTTTTACGGACTTGCCAATGTCACTATGGGGATTTGCCCTTGAATCTGCTGTGCATATTCTGAATAGGGTACCATCTAAATCTATTGAGATGACACCATATGAGATGTGATATGGTAAACCTCCTAGTCTCAAATTTATGAGAATTTGGGGTTGTCCAGCTTATGTCAGGATTGTCAAGACAGACAAGTTGGACGTTAAATCTGAGAAAGGTCGGTTTATAGGGTATCCAAAAAATAGTTTAGGATATTATTTTTATTTCCACACTGATCAACGAATTTTGACTAGTAGGAATGCACACTTTCTTAAGAAAGAGTTCTTAGAAGAGAGTGGTGTGGGACGAAAAATTGTGCTCTAGGAAGAATTTGGGGAGGCTCAGACCAAAAATACTCAAATGGGTAGTCCTTCTCAGGAAACATTAATACCTGAAATGGTTTTGATTCGTAAATCATCTAGAGTATCTCGACCTCCAGAAAAATATGAGTTACTTCATGAAGAGATTTTTGAATCTATCATGATTGGAGAAGTCAGTCATGGGGATGATCTTAGAAGTTATGAAGAAGCGATATTAGATATCGATTCTAGAAAATGGCTAGAAGCTATGAATTCTAAGATAGAATCCATTCATGCTAATCAAGTATGGACTCTCGTTGATCCTCTCAAATGAATAGTTCCTATTGGATGTAAATGGATTTTAAAGAGAAAGATTGGCAAAGATGGAAATGTAGAGACCTATAAAGCAAGACTGGTTGCGAAAGGTTATACTAAAAAACAAGGGTTGGATTATGAGGAAACTTTCTCACAAGTCGCTATGCTTAAATCAATCAGAATTATGCTAGCCATAGCTGCACACTATGATTATGAGATATGACAAATGGATGTCAAAACAATATTCCTCAATGGATTTATTGAGGAAAATATCTACATGCAATAACCTATAGGATTTGTATCTAGTTCTAAAAGAAATAAAGTGTGCAAGCTGCATAAATCCATTTACGGGTTAAAACAAGCTTCAAGAAGCTGGAACATTCGGTTTGATGAAATAATCAAAATGTTTGGTTTTATAAAGAATCCGGATGAACCCTATGTTTATAAATAGACAAAGGATCATGCAATCATATTTCTCATACTGTATGTAGATGACATACTATTGATGGCAAATGACATTGGGATGATGACTGAAGTTAAGTTGTGGTTATTCGAAACTTTCTCCATAAAAGGCTTAGGAGAAGCGACCTACATCCTAGGAATTCGTATCTATAGAGATAGAACAAAAGGATTAATAGGCTTATCCCAAAAGATGTATATAGAAAAGATGCTAAAACGGTTCGGAATGTGATAAGAGCTTAAAAGTATATATTTTGTTAGTGATTTAATTGGATTATTTGTGGAAAAATGTGTTTAATTTGTGGAATTTGAATTAATTATTTCATAAATACCTTTTACGGGATCACAAGTGTATTTTGAGTATTTTTAGGTTCAAACCGATATTTGAAGGAATAAGAATGATGTCGATGGAATTCGTGACAAGTAGGAACAAACGGTGCAAGAATCGGAGTTGAAACGAGAAAGTTGTGACGCGTCGAAGATACAACGTAAAATCTGGAAATCCTTCAAGATGAGCATGCTTCGATGTTTCAATCATAACTTGAGCTGTAGAAATCAGAATTTGACGATTCTTGTGGCACTGGAAATATTATTCAGAGAGCTACAAAGTTTATGTTGATGACTTTATAAAATTCTAAAGATCACGGACTTGTAGGACAGAAAGAACGATCACCGTAGCGATGGGTCACAGGCCTGTTTGGGTTATTGCATTCTCCTAATCGGAATCTCAATGGCTTAAGGCATTTAATTCTTTCCTAAGTAACCTTAAAACCCTAGCACTATAATTAAGGGTCTTTAATTAGTTTTTATGAGAGGAGAGAAGGAGAAAGGACGTCTACTATTTTTGGAGATCGGAATTCTTGCAGTTCTCGTTCGCCTATTAGAGAAGTTTTTCTATTTTTCATTCTTGAACCCATGTTATTGAATACAATGGTTTTTTTCATTACTGTAATTATGAACTAAATTCCTTTTCTAGGGCTAAAGATGTAGCCCAATTTATGAATATGTGTTGACTATATTGTTCTTAATTTTTATTGAGCATTAATTATAAGTTTTATTATTGTGTGTAATGCTTTCAATTCTTAAGAATCCAAGAGTTGAATGATATCATGGGTTGGGTTGAGATCGAGAGATGAAACCTGATTTTTCTAAGGTAATAAAACCATAGATTGAGTGAACGCTAGAGATAGGTTACTGCGATCTATGAGGCTTTGGTAAATTCTATAGAACTTAATGATCTCTTAGCTCCTAAATTGAACTTAGAGATATTTTGGGTTGTTGCTTAAGGGTTAATTTGCTAATTGTTTGAGAGAAAGTTAGTGGAATAACAGGGAGTTTGGCCTTTAGAATAAGCTTAATTAGGTTAGCAATAATTGTCAATGCATAGGATTAAATTGGTATGAAATCAGTGCCCTAGGTTTAGTCATATTGATCTTTATACCAAAGTATTTATAAAATACTGCTTTTGTTTAGTTTTTAGTTTGTTTTCTTTTTTATTAAATTCATTCTTAAAATTTTGTTTCATCAAATAGTTACAAAATAGACTAGTTTGGTACTCGGTAGGTAGTTCCCTTGGGATTCGACACTCGTTTACTCGAGCTTTATTACTTGTGTGATTTCGTACATTTGCGAAGCCTGTCAAGTTTTTGGCGCCTTTGCCGGGGAACTATTTTTTTTTTTTTTTTTAACAATATCAATACAAAATATTTTGTTGGTAATTTGATTTTTTTTTTTTTTTTGTTATTTTTATTAGTTTAGTTTTAATATTAGGTTTAGTTTGTTCTTTTATAAATACATTTTTTTAGCTTACCAAAGTTTTCTTGTTTTTAGGTTTTGGATCATGCACCTACTAAGAGTGTAGTCTTAGTTCATTTTAACCCTAAAAACGAGAGAACACTCTGATAGTTAAGAAAAGTGATGGCAAGCAACAACTATATGATGCCTTCGAAATTGAATTTTTCAAGGAGAGTAGTAGGAGTTCATGAATTAGATTTAGATGGTTACACTGCTTTGGCCGCTCAAGTTTCAACTATTCAACAACAATTGGGTGCTGCACTTAAAGTTAATGCTATCAAGTCTCCTACTTCAATTTCTGAAATTACAGATTGCCAAATAGGAAGTCCGTTTGCACAACCCGAACACTTCAATTACATTAACAACTTCCAAAGAAGGTAAGGGAATCCATATTCCACAATTATACCCTAGCATGGCAGAATCACCCTGATTTCTCTTGGAGCAACAACAATGATCCTATGCCACCTCCTGTTTTTCAAACTCAAGAGCCAAAATCTAACTTGGAGAATGTGCTTACCAAATTCATTGAAGAGACAAGCAAGAGGTTTGAGAAGACTGAAGTCCTTGCCCAAAATCAATCAGCCTCTATTAGAAACCTTAAGACTCAAATTGGGCAAATTCATAACATATTAGCTGGAAGAGTTCAAGAAGTTTTGCCGAGTGATACAGAGAAGAATCCTAAAGAACAAGTGCATGCAATCACCTTGAGGAGTGGAAGAACTTTGGAGAATTCAGAGGATGAAAAACAGAACCAAGAACAAGAAAAATATTTGAAGGAAGAGTAGAAGAACGATCGTCTCATCAAGCGTGAAAATATGGAGAAGATCGTCAGCATGAAGGATGATTGTTTCGGTGATGATACTAGTGGCCGCGACGATCATGAAACAACTCCCAAATCAGTAGAATTTTCAACTTGTCGCCGCGGCGATGAATCTGGTGGACGCGACGAGTGTGAATCTGAGCTGAAACATTCTTCGAGACATGCAAACCTTCCGTACTCACACCGATTGAAGAATCAGAAGCTTGACAAGCAATTTGGTAAGTTTATCGACATGTTTCGAAGCTTGCATATTAATATTCCTTTTGTTGATATGTTAGAGCAGATGCCCAAATACGCCAAGTTTCTGAAGGAGATCCTCACGCATAAAAGAATATTTGAGGAACATGAGAAAGTAATGCTAACGGAAGGAGTGTAGTGCACTGATTCAAAAGAAACTGCCACCTAAACTATAAGATCGAGGAGTTTTAATATCCCTTGTATTATTGGTAGTTGTTTTTTTGATAAAATCTTATGTGATTTAGGGGCGAGTATAAATTTGATCCCGTTTTTTGTTTACAAGAAACTTGGATTAGGAGAAGTGAAGCCAATCACCGTGTCTCTCTAATTGGTAGATCGATCAACAACATATCCTAGGGGAGTGGTAGAAGACGTCTTGATTAAGGTAGACAAACTGATTTTCCCAGTAGATTTCATAGTGTTAGACATGGAGGAAGATCGGGAAATGCCTTTAATCCTAGGACGACTTTTTCTAGCCACGGGTAAAGCATTGATAGATGTTCATCAAGGGAAACTAATCTTAAGGGTAGAAGATGAGCAAGTAGAGTTTAATGTTTTTGATGTTAAGAAGCGTCCATCCGACTTAGACACATGCTTTGAGATTAGTGTCTTTGATAACATAGTGAATAAAAAATTAGAAGAAAACTACCCTAGTTCACCCCTAGAGAATTGTTTAGTCAACTCTAGGACTATGGAGGTTGACTTTGAGATCGTAGATGAACAACGATTAAAGCCCTATGTGAATGGTGAAATTAAGGATATGAGGGATTGGATTCTCCTAGATGATCCGGATTGAAGAAAATGAAAAGTCAAGCTTACGACTTTAACCAAGTGCTTTTGGGAGGCAACCCAAGCTTTTTATTTTTATTTTTTATTTTATTGATTAGTGTGTTATTTTTGCAGGTGCTAATTTTCAAGTATGTTTAATTTTTTTTTTCTGTTTTGTGTAAATAATTTTGATGTTGTGGTTGTTTCTCTAAATTCATAAATTTAACACATGATGTGTGTTTCCGATGAGGTGCACCGCAAGTTTCTTTGTTTTGACAGAATTAAAAGACAACAATGGAATGAAACGAGTTGGTGATCGAATTGTCACGTGTATTCGCACTTCACTATTGCAAAAGGGGGTAACTTTTCTTTTTCTCTTTTTCCTTTTGTTTATATTTGTACATTGGGGATAATGTAGATTTTAGGTTGGGGGTAAGGGAAGTTTCTTCCCAAAGACTTTGAATTTATGGATTTATGAGAATTTTTATTTTTTTATTTTTGTGTTCTGTTTTGAATTTTGGTTCTATTCTTGAATTAATTTATATGTCTATGATAGGAATGTGATTGCAATAACATGTAACAAATGAAGGACATTAATTTTTGCCTTTAATTATGGATGATTGTAAATGTTAATGACATTTAGTTTGAGACCCTAGTGATTTGTGGATTGGAAGTGGTTCAGTTTACCTACTTAGAGACGTTTTATGTGTGAATTTTCCATGAACATTTTTGCGATCTCAACAAACTGTAGAACTCATTTGACAACCACTCAAGGCGAAACCCTAGAGTTTACATCACTTAGGAAATGATTTAGACTGTTTTTGGACTGATTGAGCCTTTCAAGCCGACCCTTTTTATTGCCATTGCTAGTTAACCCTTTGAGCCTTTTAAACACAACTTAGCCTTGTTTTTCTTTCTTTGAACTTAATTTTTACCCTACCCTGATTATGAGCCTAAAACAAAATCCTACCCATTTTATCATTAGGAGACATAATTGTTATTCAAGCTTAGTACGAGTATTGGTGATGAAGTGTAGTTTTGCCACAACCCAGGTTTATGCGAAGAAACTGGTTGGGGGTTGTGGAGTGTTTGTAAGATCAGTGGGGCTATGTGTGTGTTTTCTAATTTCTTCCTATTATTGTTGTGAAAAAAAAAAGTGGGCATTGAAAAGCATTGTGAAGATTTGGAATTATGCAAATGGGTTTATATTACTATCGAAAAAAAAAAAAAAAAAAGGAGCTCGATAAAGGTTGGGAAGCTACTGAGTGAAAAAGGGAAGTGTTTTTGTATGATAGTAATAAGAATGAATGAAAATTAAGTTTCTCAATTTGATTTTTGCTAATGTCCCTTTTCGTTCCTTCATGAACTCATACCCTAGCCTAACGTTACAACCTTTACAAAGACTTATTGATCCAAGGTAATGTAAAATTCTACATTAGTGGAAAGTGGTTTGAAAAGTGAGCCTATGGAGTTTGATTCTATGATTCACATATAAGTCATAACTCGAATACTAAGATCAAAATTCTGTTCGTGAATGTTATGAATAAAATCATCCGGGTTTGTAGACTAATGGTTTGTGGTTGTATAGATGTTTTAGGGTTGATAACGAAAATGGAATTGACGTTTGCATTGTCTGTGAGTTTAGGTGATTTTTAATTATTCTATTTGTTTTGTGTATATGCGATTTTTGAGACAACTTTATGAATTGATCCAAGAGTTTTTGTTAGTTTTTGTTCTTTTTATGTTTATTTTTATTTTTGGAGTTTAGGTTAAGTTTAGTGTGGATGTTTGTGGGTATCATCGCTGGAAACCCTCACGAGACTACAACTCGTCCAACTAGGTCCGCCTAGGGGTTTAAAGGCTTGTTGCATATGTTAAATGCAATCGTGTCAATCTACGAAAGTGATTTAGGATAGTTTAGATATAGGTTTTGATTGGTTGTTTTATTTTCAAGCTTAGAGACTTATTTTATCGCTTAATTTGCTAGGGACTAGTAAAAAGCTGGTTGGGGGTTGTGATAAGAGCTTGAAAGTATATATTTTATTAGTGATTTAATTGGATTATTTGTGGAAAAATGTGTTTAATTTGTGGAATTTGAATGAATTACTTCATAAATACCTTTTATAGGATCACGAGTGTATTTTGAGTATTTTTAGGTTCAAACTGATATTTGAAGGAATAAGAATGATGTCGATGGAATTTGTGACAAGTAGTAACAAGCGGTGCAAGAATCGGAGTTGAAACGAGAAAGTTGTGACGCGTCGAAGATACAACGTAAAATCTGGAAATCCTTCAAGATGAGCATGCTTCGATGTTTCGATCATAACTTGAGCTATAGAAATCAGAATTTGACCATTCTTGTGGAGTTGGAAATATTATTCAGAGAGCTATAAAGTTCATGTTGATGACTTTATCAAATTCTGAAGATCACGGACTTGTGGGATAGAAAGAACGATCATCGCAGCGATGGGTCACGGGCCTGTTTGGGTTATTGCATTCTCCTAGTCGGAATCTCAATGGCTTAAGGCATTTAATTCTTTCCTAAGTAGCCTCCAAACCCTAGCACTATAATTAAGGGTCTTTAATTAGTTTTTATGAGAGGAGAGAAGGAGAAAGGACGTCTATTATTTTTGGAGATCGGAATTCTTGCAGTTCTCGTTCGCCAATTAGAGAAGTTTTTCTATTTTTCTTTCTTGAACCCATGTTATTGAATACAATGGGTTTTTTTATTACTGCAATTATGAACTAAATTCCTTTTCTAGGGCTAAAGATGTAGCCCAATTTATGAATATGTGTTGACTATATTGTTGTTAATTTTTATTGAGCATTAACTATAAGTTTTATTATTGTGTGTAATGCTTTCAATTCTTAAGGATTCGAGAGTTGAATGATATCATGGGTTGGGTTGAGATCGAGAGATGAAACCTGATTTTTCTAAGGTAATAAATCCATAGATTGAGCGAATGTTAAAGATAGGTTACCGCGATCTATGAGGCTTTGGTAAATTTTATAGAACTTAATGATCTCTTAGCTCCTAAATTGAACTTAGAGATATTTTGGGTTGTTGCTTAAGGGTTAATTCGCTAATTGTTTGAGAGAAAGTTGGTGGAATATCAGGGAGTTTGGCCTTTACAATAAGCTTAATTAGGTTAGCAATAATTGTCAATGCATAAGATTAAATTGGTGTGAAATTTGTGCCCTAGGTTTAGTCATATTGATCTTTATACCAAGTATTTATAAAATACTGCTTTTGTTTAGTTTTTAGTTTATTTTCTTTTTCATTAAATTCATTCTTAAAATTCTGTTTCATCAAATAGTTACAAAATAGACTAGTTTGGTACTTGGAAAGTAGTTCCCTTGGGATTCGACACTCGTTTACTCAAGCTTTATTACTTGCGCAATTTCGTACACTTGCGAAAAGCCTGTCAGCATGCAAGACTCCAAAAGGGGAATTTTGCCTTGCAGTCACGGAATTCATCTTTCAAAAGATATGAGTCCAAAGACTGATCAGGATCTTGAGTGGATGCGTGGGATACCCTATGCTTTAGCCACAGGTAGTCTCATATACGCTATGCTATGTACTAGGCCTGATATTGCATATGTTGTGAGTGTTACAAGCAGATATTAGTCCGACCCGGGGGAAAAACACTGGTCAGCTGTTAAGAAGATCCTTAAGTACTTAAGAAGAACTAAGGATCTAATACTAAGTTATAGAGGTTTAGAGTTGAAAATTGACGGATACTCTAATTCTGATTTTCAATCAGATGTGGATGATAGAAAGTCTACATCCAGGTTCATTTTCATATGCAATGGAGGAGCAGTTAGTTGGAAGAGTTCTAAACAGTCAACTATTGCTGATTCCACTACTGAAGCTGAATACATTGCCGCTTCAGAAGCAGCAAAGGAAGCTGTTTGGATGCGCAAGTTCATGAATGAACTTGGTGTGGTTCCAAACATGGTTTATCTGATAACCTTGTACTGTGACAATATTGGTGCTATTGCATAGGCAAAAGAGCCAAGAGCACACCAAAAGTCAAAACATATTCAGCGTAAATATCACATTTTGAGAGAATTCGTTGGAGTTGGAGAAATTTTGGTGTAGAAAACACCTTCAACAGAGAATGCAGCTGACCCACTCACTAAAGCGATGACACAAAAGCAGTTGGACTATCATCTTGAGAAGATGGGTATTAGATACCACAACGATTGACTCTAGTGCAAGTGGGAGTTTTGTTAGTGTATGCCCTAGGAACCAATCGTATTGTCGGTTTTAGGACATTATATCTTGTAAATGTATTATAAATAAAAGAAAGTGTTCTTATTTCACATGTTGATTTTTTGCTTCATTTATATTATATTATATTTAATATTGCATGTGAAGTGTCCGGATGACACGGATCTTCAGAAGATCAAATCATCAAAAGAATTCCCTACGCAAGTAATGCTAATTGGGCAATAAAATTGCATAGTAGGCATGTTGAATGTCTCCATTGAATATCATGTGATGGTATTAATGTGGGTGATTATAAGAGGTATGTCACTAAGGCATTAGCATGGATAAACGGTTGGTGAACTGTTTATCGAATATGACCGATTACGATGAATCACATCGATGTGGTCAATGATGCATCGTAGGATCGTGCTAGTGTTCCACTTATCCTTAAACCTGAGACATCATGATTGGATTCAACATAGGATGCATATAGTTCATATGGTGTATAAGCACGAGACTAGTCATGTCTTGTGTAATAAGCTGGTTTGGTCATATGTTATCTATGTGCGAGGACAAGTGATGGTTAAGATGAGATCCGTTAACTCAAAATAGTCCAATTTCGAGTTCCCAGACGAATATCAATAAACATTGGAAAAAGGAAATCTCTGGCCAGAGTATAATAAATGTCAGATGAAAAGTAGCTTCATGTTGACGAGTTCCATTGTATCGATTAACAATTCGATTAAACATTAAGTTAAAGGTTTTGACATACCATGAACCATTCTTAATTGAGATTAGATAACGAAGGGATTTGACTACACGGTACGTACGATCAGAATAGGTTCATTGGAGTTTACACTTCATTATGGTTTAGGGGTTATGGAACATTGTTAGACGTCTACCATAATCAATGGGAGTTTCGATTATAAAAAATTATAACAAAACATATCAAAATCAGATATTGGGCCCACGGCTAGATCACAGTGAACCAAAATGGTCACACATAAAACCAAGCTTAAGGAGAGAGAGTAATACATATCATTAATCAGATTAATGATGTTCGGATGTAAATGGTTTCAGCCAAATTAATTTATTGGTGAGAAATGATAATCCATGGATAGCTAGCACTAACCAAGGGTAATAAAGATTTATTAAATATTATTATTGAATTAGATTCAATGATGGAGGCAAAAGTGCATTGGTTTTATTCTAAAGGGTTAGAATATTTAATGGAATTAAAATTTTGTCTAATTATGAATTAACCATAAAACCAAGGATTTGACATAAAAGTTTATTCTCAAGTTAATTTTAAATTGTTTGAGGCCTTCCCAAAACAATTTAAAATTACACTTTGTGCCCATGGTATATAAATTAAGTTTTATACCATTTTAATTGAATTGAATCAATTGAAACAAAAAGCAATCTCCACTTTCTCTCTCACTCTCTCGGCTCTCTCATCTTTGGCTTGGGTGGACTTCATTTTGAGTTTCTTCATTCTCTTTTGAAGAATCTGGACTCCATGTTTCAACATCAAGCTTTTAATGGCAAAAGGAGTTGGTAATTTTCTATCATTTTCTTAAATTAATATGTTAATGTTATAATGGTTTGTTTTCTACCTTATGTCCATCATCTTGATCATCATTTTCTCTCCATTTCCATGTCCAAAATGCAAGAATCCTAACAACAGGCTAGTGCTTTGAGAAGTGCATCACTAAACCAGGATCAAGCATGAGTGGTAGTGAGAGTAGTTGTGTTTCTAGGTGTGTGGATCTGTTGGTTTTGATGGAAAGTAATGAGAAGAATGATATTAAGCAAAAGAGGAAGAGACGACAACATGAATATGTGCTCTACTTTTCATTCATAAAACAGGGGAAATATATACACAAACCAGTCCACTGTTACACCTAATGCAGTGGATATTTTTACAAATTTGAATTTGAACTAGATTACATTCAACTAATACAATATCAAGTTAGCCAAATACACCACTTAATCACTGCAAGTTTCAACTAAACCTATCACAAATTACATCAAAATACAACAAAAGAGCAGTTCTAACTACTGCAATCAAAACAACAACTTTGTATTCTTGGCACCAAAAAGATTTTTCAAAAAGTTGATAGAATTTGCTGCATTTCCAGCAAAATATCATCAGCTTCAACACTCCTTGATATTTTTGCTAGAAACACCAAGTTTGAGCCTTAAATCTTTAACTTGGCTTTGGATAAAGCCCTAGTCATGATGTTTGCCACTTGGTCTTCACCCCTGCAATGAACTAACTTAATTTCTCCGTTACATTCAACCTCCCTTATAGTATGAAACTTAATCTTGATATGCTTTGTGCGACCATGTAAGACTGGATTTTTATCCATTGCAACAACATATTGATTATTGCATAGAATCACAGTAGAATTCTATATTTTTGCTTCAAATCATCTAAGATTTTTCTTAGCCAAATGACTTGGTTCACGTCAGCAGCAACATATATATATTCAACTTTTGCTGTGGATTGAGCTACAGTATCCTGCTTTTTGGACAGCCAACTAATAGCACCCGAATTCAAGAAGAATACATAGTCGGAAGTACTCCTCATTCATCAATGGGTCCAGCCTAGTCACTCAGAGTATCCAACAAGCTAAAAATTTTCAGACCTCTTAAACCAAACACCAAGATTAGAACTCCCCTTAATGTACCTTAACACTCTCTTGGTTGCCATGAAGTGGATTTCACTCTGGTTGCTCATAAACCTAGAGAGGAGGCTTGTTGTAAACATTAAGTCAGGCCTGGTTGTTGTCAAATACAACAAACACCCTATCAAGCTTCTGTAAATTCCCTCATCAACCTTCACATCCCCATCATCTTTGCTCAGCTTCAGGTTTGCAACCAATGGAGTATCCACTGGTTTGCATATATTCATATTGAACTTTTTCAGGACTTCATTAGCATATTTCTGTTGGCTAACAAAGATTCCATATTGAGTTTGACTGATCTCTATACCAAGGAAATAAGACATTTCCCCTAAGTCAATCATTTCGAACTCACTATGCATAGCCTCTTGAATTCATTCAGTTGGCTTGTGCTACTTTCGGTGATGAGTAAATCATCCACATACAAAGACAAAATGATGAACTCCCCTTCCAACTCTCTCACATACAATGTGTGCTCATTAGGATTCCTCATATATCCCAAACTGATTAAGTAATCATTAATTCTGCCATACCAGGCTCTGAGAGCCTGTTTTAGGCCATATAAAGCCTTCCTTAGCAAATAGACTTTGTTCTCTTGGCCCTCAACTTCATAATCATATCCCTCCAGCTGCTCTATATAGATTTATTCATTGAGCCAACCATTCAAGAATGCAGACTTAACATCTAATAAAAAAATTCTCCATTCAAATTGGGCTGCTAGAGCAAGGAGAAGCCTGATTGTATCATGCCTGGCCACTGGTGCAAATGTATCCGAAAAGTCCACTCCAAAATGTTATGCAAACCCCTTGACAACCAACCTTGCTTTGTGCTTGTGAACTGATCCATCTGGATTCAATTTCCACTTGTAAATCCATTTAACCTAAATCAGCTTTCTGTTTGCTAGTATGTCCACCAATTCCCAAGTATTATTCTTCTCAATCATGTTTAACTCCTCCTTCATTGCATCCCTCCAAGTGTCTGACTTTGCAGCTTCAGTGTAGTTTGTAGGCTTAAGTATGACAGCATTACATCTTTCACAAATTTCTGTCAGAGGTTTGATACCTCTAATTGGAACCTTTTCATCTGATTTAGCCCCCTCTTCTTCATCATCTTGATTCACTACAGGTTTTGTCGACTGTGATCTTGAGTCTTCATTAATTTTGTTTTCCTCCCAATTCCAGACTCCATTCTCATCAATTTTAACATCCCTTGTGTGTATTTTATTGGTCTCTGGAACATAAACCCTGTATGCTTTGGATTGACTACTACAGCCAATGAAAATTCCTATCATGGCTTTGTCATCCAACTTACTTCTCTTAACTACTGGAATAAGAGCATAAATATGCTCCCAAAAAATTCTCCAGTTTTTCATGGCAGGTTTCATTCCATACTAGGCTTCATAGGGAGTTTAATTGATCAAGACTTTTGTGGGGATTCTATTAAGCAAATAAACCCCTGTGTTGACAACCTCTGCCTAAAAACCTTTCGACAACTTCTTCTCAGCAACCATACTTCTTGCCATCTTCATAACAGTCCTATTCTTCCTCTCACTAACTCTATTTTGCTGTGGAGTATAGGGACTGCTAAGTTAGTGCTTAATTCCAGCCTGCTTGCAAATTGATTCAAATTCATTTGATGTATACTTGGTCCCATTATCACTGCTTACTGTCTTGATACTTAGACCAGTTTGGTTTTCAACTTGCAATTTAAATCTCCCAAACACAGCGTGTAACGCCCTACTTAAGGTACGGGGGAGAATTCTAACGCCCCACTCGAGGTACGTCGTAAATTATGTTGTATGTTTGAATGTTTATTGCTTTGTTCTCATTGAGATTGTATGTCGTTATTTTCAGTTGGTTGGCCCTTGGTTGGTTTGGTTAAGTGTTTGCCCTGATTTTTGGTTGAGGTTTGGCGGACACCGCAATTACAAAGCCAACGTCGCCGCGGCGAAGACTATTCTTCGCCCCGGCGAAGATCAAAATTCCAAACTTCGCCAAACCTCAACCAAAAATTAGGGCAAACACTCAACCAAACCAACCAAGCGCCAACCAATGAAAATAACGACATACAATCTCAATGAGAACAAAGCAATAAACATTCAAACGTACAACATAATTTACTACGTACCTCAAGTGGGGCGTTACAATTCTCCCCTGTACCTCAAGTGGGGCTTTACAATTCTCCCCCCTTAAAAGAATTTCATCCCTGAAATTCACACGAATAAATCCAGGTACCGATTCTGCATGTCTTGTTCTACCTCCCATGTGGTCTCTTTGACCTTGTGATTCTGCCAAAGGACTTTTACTAACGGAATACTCTTGTTCCAAAGCTCTTTAACCTTTCGATCTAAAATCTGTACTGGTCACTCCTCATACACTAGATTCTCTGCTAAATCAACATCTTCTATACTCAAAATATGGGAGGGATCACTTACATACTTCCGCAGCATCAAGACATGGAAAACGTCATGTACCTTGTTCATACTAGGTGGTAGTGCCAATCTGTAGGCAACCTTCCCAACTCGTTGCAATACCTTAAATGGACCAATATATCTCGGTGCTAACTTCCCTTTGCTCTTGAAGCGCATTACTCATTTATAGGGGGAAACTCTCAAAAATACCTTGTCACCCACTTGGAATTCCACTTATTTTCTCTTCAAATCGGCATAACTTTTCTGTCGATCTTGGGCTTGCTTCATTCTCTTCCTGATTAATTTTACATCCTCTATCATTTTCTGAGTCATCTCTGGTCCAAGAGTGGTACTCAAATCATCCCTTTTGCCAATCTCATCCCAATGTAGTGGAGACCTACATCGTCTACCATACAAAGCCTCGTAAGACGCCATCTTAATTGTAGACTGATAACTGTTATTGTAGGCAAACTCCACCAAAGGTAGCATTTCATGCCATAACATTCTATAATCCATGCAGCAGGCTCTCAACATATCCTCAAGCACCTGATTTGTTCTCTCTGTTTGGCCATCCGTTTGAGGATGATAGGCAGTACTGAATGCTAAACGGGTACCCAAATTCTTCTGTAAACTCATCCAGAAAGCTGAAACAAACCTGGAATCTCTATCTGACACTATTGTCTTGGGCACACCGTGCAACCTGACTATCTCCTTAATATAAATCTGAGCCAACTAATTTGTAGTGGTGCTTTCCTTTACTTGAAGGAAATGGGCTGACTTGGTTAACCTGTCCACAATCACCCATATAGCATTATACCCTCTCTGTACTCTAGGGAGACCTGTAATAAAATCCATTGAAATGCTCTCCCATTTCCATTCGGGAAGACTCAGTGGCTGAAGCAACCCTAATGGCCGTTGGTGTTCTGCTTTCACCTGTTGACAAACCAGACATTTAGCTACAAATTCTGCAATATCTCTCTTCATACCTAGCCACCAATAGCCTCTCTTTACATCTTGATACATTTTGGTTGCTCCAGGATGAGCAGTGTATGGTGTGTCATGAGCCTCTATAAGTAGTCTCTTCCTCAACTCATCATTCTGAGGGATACACAACCAATTCCTGAAATAGAGGACACCATCTATTACTTGAAACTCTGTTGTCTTGCCCTCATGCACTTGCTGAACTATTCTCTAACACCACTCATCGGCCACTTGCTTATCTCTGACTTCGTCCAGTAAGGCAGACTGAACATCTAACCTGGTAATCTTTCCTGGAAGTACTTCAATCTGTTCCCTACATAATTCTTCTATTAACTCTTTTTGCTTAGTGAGCCGAGACAAATAAGCTTTTCTACTCAAGGCTTCGGCTACTGCATAGGTCCACACACATCTATGTGGATGAGTTGGAGTTTCTCAATAGCTCTTCAAGCCTGGTTTACGAGAAATGGCTTCTTACTTAACTTGCCAAGTTGACAACCAGGGCATACAACCTTAGTTTCTTCAATTTCAGGCAGATTTTGGACCAAGTTTTTGGTCTGAATTTCTTTAAGGCCATGGTAATTGAAATGGCCAAATCTTTTATGCCGTAACTCAGACTCAACTATCTTAGCACTATAGGCTTTGAGTTTTGGTTTTTTCAGTCTAATAGGGAAGCTTTTTTCCATCATCCTAACCCTCATCAGTTCACAACCCTCATTATCCGAAATTGTGCAAGATTGGTCTTGGAAATGCATGACATATTTTCTTTCTAGCATTTGTCCTACACTAAGCAAACTATGACTTATCTCTGGTACATATAGGACATTAGGAATCAGTTTGATACTTGACTTAGTCTATACAACAACATCTCCTTTCCCACAAACTCTCCATACCCAATTTTAACTCTAAAATGCTATGTCCTGTCCAAGCTGATGAAGTCCTACAAATTTGACCTAGGAACCAATTGTGTCGTCGGTTCCAAGGCATTATGTTTTGTATATATATGTTAATGTATATATTTTGTATATACATTTTATCTTATCAATAGAAGAAAATGTTCTTATTTCACATGTGGTTTATTGCTTCATTTATATATATGTATTACATGTGAAATGTCCGGATGATACAAATCTTTAGAAGATCAAAATCATCAAAGTATTCCCTACATGGGTAATATTAATTGGGCAATAATATTACATAGTAGGCACGCTGAATGCCTCCGTAGAATATCATGTGATGGTATTAGTGTGGGTGATTATAAAAGTTATATCACTAGGGCATTAACATGGATAAGCGGTTAGCGAATTATTTATCTAATATGACCATTTATGATGAATCACATGGACATTTAAAATGTAGTTAATGATTTATTATAAGATTATACTAGTGTATTATTAATCCTTAGACCTGAGATATCACGGTTGGATTTTGCATAAACGCATATAGTTCATATGACGTATAAACATGAGGCTAATCATGTCATGTGTTAATAGGCCAATTTGGCCGTGTGTTGTTTATGTGTGAGGACAAATGATAGTCAAGATGAGATTCGTTGACTTGGTATAGATTGATATCAAGTTCCTCGACAAATGTCAAGATAAATTAGAAAATGGAAACCTCCGGTCGGGGTATATAAAATGTTACTTGAAAGGTTGTTTTATGGTGACACATTCCATATGTATTGATTGTCAATTTGATATAAAATTAAGATAAAGATTTTGACATACCATAAATCCATTCTTAATTGGGATTAGACAACAGAAGGATTTGATTATATAACGCGTATGATTATAAAAGGGTTCGTTTAAGTATATCTTCATTGTGACTTAGGGGTTATGGAGCATTGCCAGATGCCTATCATAATCGGTGGGAGTTTTGTTCATAAAGAGTTATGACAAAATATATCAAAATAGACTATGATATTGGGCCTATGGCTAGGTCACAGTGAACCTAAGAGGTCACACATAAAAACTAAGGAGAATGGAGAAATAGCCAAAGAGAGTTGATTATCCAAGGTTGTCTAGCACCTACCAAGGGTAATCAAGTTATTTATATTATTATTATTGAATTAGATTCGATGGAGGGTTATATTAGTTATTATGAATAATTTAAGAGTTAAATTGCTAATTGGAATTAAATGGAATTCCAATTCATTATTAATCATTTTCTTTATATTAAATTGGATTTAATAATGGGTTGTAATTGTAAACATATGAACAATTTAAGGGTTAAATTGTTATGTAAACAATTTAAGAGTTNTTCTTAAGTTGTTATGTTTACAGAGGGATTTTAACAAGTGTTTAGTGTAGTTCAGAGTAGTCCAGTTTAAGGGAGGATGTTAGTAAGAGTTAGAAAATGGTTAGTTAAGTAACCTATAGAGTGGGTTAGTTAGCTACTATTATTGTTAGTTAGCTACTGTTATGAGCACTATAAAAAGTGCATTTACTGTACAAACAAAAGTAGTAAAAAGCGTGAAAATTTTCAGAACCTTCTCTTTACTTTTCTCTGTATTTTTTTCTCTGTTTTTCTTTCAAAACTCTGGATACTCTTTTGTTTAATTTCTCTTGAAATTAAAAGTCTCCAAGGTTGCTAAGGACTGGAGGTAACAAATTATACCTTACTTGTTTTCAATTTGATTGAAATTTTTTTGCAAAATATGAATGTACATGTTATAGTATCACATGCATCATTCTCCATATATTCCATCTTTCAGTGCATCCACTGTTTATCAACCAAGTATCATTGTAAACCTGAGTTGTATCATAGGATGCCACAAATAGCTGCTCAGATTCTAGATTTTGCTGTTGATCTTCAATAATCTAGGCTTGCTGTGGTGGCTGGTTTGACTTGTTTTTGCAGACCCTTTCAATGTGGCCAAATTGCTTACATGCTCTACATTGAATATTTGGTATGAACTAGCACCTCTTCTCGGAATGGCCCTTCTTCTTGTAGTGAGAGCACGGTGGATACTTCTTCATTCCACCTGATTTGTTCCACTGATTACTGGTTTTCTCCTTCCTATTTTTATCTCCAGCAAACCTCTTGCTTTCTCCCTGAACAGCTTTGCCTTTAAAGCCTGCCACCATTGCACCCTCACTTGAATCCTCTTGTCTCAGCAACCTCCTTTGCTCTTGAGCTTGCAGAGCATGTGCCAGTTCAGTGAGTGTGATCTGTGATATATCGTAGAGTCCTCAAGTGAAGAAATCTTAGACTCAAACCTCTCAGGTAGGCTCTCCAATACCTTCTCTATAATTCTTCTATCTATCAACTCCACCCCAACAGCCTAATTTTGTTAACGATACTCATCAATCTGTCAACATACTCCTTTACCTTCTTGGACTCCTGTATTCTTAGCATTTCAAACTCTCTTCTCAAGTTCAACACTTGAATGCCTTTTGTTGTGTCACTTCCTATAAACTCCTCAACTTATCCCACGCTTCTTTTGGTGTTTCACATGCCATAATCCTTGTAAATACAAGGTCAGTTACAGCTACATGGATGTGAGACAAGGCTCTCGGAGCCTTGCCAGCTTCTTCTTCATGTATCTTGATTTGATTGCGGGTGGGATTTGGTCCCAACTGAGTTGGTTTACGGTTTTCTTCTACATACTGCCACAAGCCTTGTCCTCAGAGGAATGCCTTCATTTTGACAGCCCACATGTGATATTGTTCACCATTGAAGACTGGAGGAGTAAGGGAAGCCGTGGGTTGTGCCATTGAATCGAGTTATTTGGAGTTTGAAACAATTTTGCTGTAACAGAGGTTGAAGAGTTGGATAGGGGGAGATGAGTGTATCAGGCCCTTTAAGATCAACAAGTGCTCTGATATCAATTGTTGGTTTTGTTGGAGAGTAATGAGAAGAATGGTATTAAGCAAAAGAGGAAGAGACAACAGCATGAATATATGCTTCGCTTTTCATTCACAAAACAGGGGAAATATATACACAAACCAGTCCACTGTTACACCTAATGCAATGGATATTTTTATTAATTTGAATTTGAACTAAATTACATTCAACTAATACAAAACCAAGTCAGTCAAATACACCACTTAATCACTGCAGGTTTCAACTAAATCTGTCACAAATTACATCAAAATACAACAAAACAGCAGCTCCAACTACTGCAATCAGAACAACTTTGTATTCTTGGTGCCAAAAAGATTTTTCACAAAGTTGACAGAATTTGCTGCATTTCCAACAAAATATCATCGGCTTCAACAGGATCGCTACACTGAGGCATGAATTATCATCTGTAATCAAGTTTAATATTATGTGATTTTAATTTAGATCAGTGTCAGGAATTATTTTTATGTGGTGCTAGTAATACCAGTTATGGTATTGATGTAAAACTAAATATCCTCTATCTTAAGATATGTGTTGTTTTCATAGAAATTTTGAAAGACGAAAGCGTGTAATGAGTCAGCAGCCTAGCAAAAGAGAAAATGTTTGAGATTGAGAGGCATAGGAAAATGTTTTAAAGTGCTTTGGAAGGCCTTGTGGAGGACCAAGGTTCATGTTTTCTATAACCTTCGGTCACGAAGCCCATCTGGGAGGGCACTGGGCAGAGGTCAGGGTTGAACCATGGGGTCGACCCATTATATCTGCGTGCTCCATCTATGATAAAAGATCATAGTCTGGAGCACATTGCTCTGGTTGAATTTTACGAGTATGGGTAAATTCTTAAAATGGGACCTGTTAGACATAGAATATAAATTATAGTTAAACAAGGGGTATAAGTAATTTTGTAGGTAACAAACCTAATTATTTCCAGATCACAAACGATTACAGATATCTAAATAGTTTAATTTGTGATCCCACACTCCACACATCTGCAAATCCATCATGTTCATGCCAAATTTTCTAGTTTGCTAGTTAGTGTGATGGGATAATTTCCAGTAACTGATATTATGATAGAAATTCGTTACCCTCAACTTCAAAATTGGTTTTCGTGGAGAAGTTACACTCCACAGTCAATTTCATGGCCGGCAGAGCTGTTTTCATTCATCTTTTCACTTTTAGCCCACATGTTAGATTACAAAAAACATGCTGAATTTTGTATGCATCTTATTTTTGATGCTGGATCTTCATGCCGGTGCTGACACGCCGAGACTCTTTATCACTATTCTTTATCAATTGTAGTTTGGGTGCAAGAATACATAATCAATTGCCAGCTGGATGTCGATTACCCTATCACAAAATGAAACGAATGATTCTGAAGATTGAGAGCATTGAGACCGGATATCTGAATTGCAAAATTTTACAGTAGATAATTTAGATTGCCCATATTATGTAAACATGACCTATGTGCATGTGGACCTCCGAAGTCTTAAAGTTAACGGTCAAATAAGTCTTTAGTGGTTATTCCTTATTAATAGTCGTGTGAATTCGATTCAGAACTTTTTGAATAATATACATAAGAATTCCAAACGAATCATCAAACTACTTAAGAGGTAATCTGATTTGATTTGGCTGCTAGTAAAAGTGTGAAAAGATGTCAAGCTCCACAAGAATACTTTAACATATTTACAATATGGCTGTTTTACTAATGAAATGATAGATGATAGTGCCGATGTCATTGCAGAACATGTGATATGTTTTAAAACAAATTGAGAAATAAGTATGAGGTGTTGGTAACGAAGGAGGTGGGGTTAGGTCAGGTTAGTGCCTTCCGTCAATGGGAGTTTATTTTATAAATATGGTATAAAGAATTTTGTTGTTGATGATGGTAAATGAAGTTGAAGAAGATGGTTAAAAGCTGATATGTATCAGCATCCAAATAAATGACGTTGTAGTTGCTAATGTCATCTTACATACGTAATATTCATTTCATTGGTCCTACTTTCTGTCTCGTTCAATTTGAAGATTCGTTTCGTATTCATATTAACGACACTTTCTTTCAATCGGTTTTAGTTTTTTACAGCTAAATTCATATTGCAAGATGATTCCTGAAGGACCTGAACCTTTGTAGGCGTTGTTTATTAAACTAATTACCACGATCAACGTGCTCAAGCTACATGAGCATGTTGAACTGACAGAATCATACCAAGGATTTATATTTTTGCACAAAATCACAAGTTTTTCAGAAACAGAACACAAGCGTTCTGTATCACACATTTGATTGATTTTGAACTGCCCTTCGTCCTCCTATTACCATCTGTTCGATTGATCAATAGGATGTGACGTTACTTGCAGATGCTGTATTGATGACGATGAGTTGATTCTAATACTTATTCTTAATTATTTAATTTCTGACTGCTGTCCCTTACCTTACCCATCCCTGTGGATTACGTCTATTCACAGTTTCGCAGAAAAGAATTATAGATTTGATAAATGCAGCAGTGGCACACACCAAGGCAATTAATTTGTCAATTCTCACGGCTCAGTTGGTCACTCGTGACATTGATATGATATCGTCCAGCAGTTCAGTCGGCAACTCCTCCTTTATCTTATCCTCTCTCCTCTCTCATTTAGCAGTATTGTTTCCTACAAATAGGAGAGGAGACTATCAAACCCCATACCATCCATCACTTTTACAGTTCCTTTCCTTTATATTTCATAATAATATGTTATTTCATAGGGCTACAGCTACCGCTTCCACCAATCTCCTACTCTCCGGCCTTGCATCCACTGTTCAAAATGTTCCCTCTAACTATATCAGACCCATCAATTGTTGATCAAGATGATATTATGCTGGAAACTTAGGAAGTTGGTTCCATTTTTGTAATAGTAGAGCTGCATATTCTGGCGGCAAAATCTGGAGTTCTGTTGCTGTTAGTTTCTACTGTAATGCACCAGCATTTCTTTGATTATTGTAATGTATACCTTAGGTGAATTCAGCTAAAAATATGCTGTGAATTAGTTGCTAATGTAATGTGATGTGTTTGTAGTAGTTAGTAAAGTATGGCTGTTTAATTTTGATTGTAAGCTTGCTACAGAGTAGGTGTAATTGCAGTGCAAACCATGCTTTATATTATTTTTTTTGTTCAATGAAATACAATTCCTGTATGCAACTATTTTTAGTGTGTGTGCCAACATAATAGCTACATTTTTCCTTAGAATTCTCCAGCTCTAAAACCATCATTTGGTATCAAAGCCACCGTAATCCTCTAGACCAAAAAACCTCAACTCCCTTAAGATCTCCTCCATGGCAACAAATCCAGCACCTCTTTCTCCAGCTATCTTCAATGGTGAGCAGTACCATGTTTCGGCTGTCAAAATGAAGACCTATTTGAGAGGCCATTCCTTATGGCAATATGTGGAGGAAAAGAGACAAATCCCTCAACTTGGAGCAAACCCAACATTGAATCATATTAGGATACATGAAGAGGAGGTTGCAAAGGCTCCAAGAGCACTCTCCTACATCCATTCTGCAGTAACTGACCAGGTCTTCTCCAGGATAATGGCATGTGATACTCCTAAAGAAGCTTGGGACAAGCTCAAGGAGGAGTTTGGGGGAAGTACCCAAACCAGAAACATGTAGATCCTAAACTTGAGGAGAGAGTTTGAAGTGCTCAAAATGCAAGAAACTGAAAATGTCAAGGAGTATGTGGATAGATTAATGAATGTTGTAAACAAGATTAAGCTACTTGTTGAGGAGTTGACTGATCAGCGGATTGTGGAGAAGGTTTTGGTTAGTTTACCAAAAAGATTTGAAGCAAAAATCTCCTCACTTGAAGACTCAAAAGACCTGTCCCAAATCAGCCTAGTTGAACTTGTGCATTCCCTTCAAGCATAAGAACAGAGGAGGCTGCTGAGGCAGGAAGATTTAGGTGAAGGAGCTATGTTTGCAAGTCAAAAAAAGAAGGAATTTCAAGGGGAAAGCAGGGGGTACGCTGGAGAGAAGAAGGGGAAAGAAAAGCTGAGTAATCAAGGAGGAAAGAATGTGGGTGCAGCAAGAACTTTTGCTCCTTGTCCTCACTGCAGAAAAAAGAACCACTCTGAAAATAGATGTTGGTTCAGGTCTAGCATTCAATGCAGGTCTTGTAATCAATTTGGGCACATTGAAAGAGTGTGTAAGAACAAAGGGAATCAGCAGGAACAGCAAGCTCAAGCTGTGGAAAGTTCCCAGCACTCCCAGCAGACAGAAGAGAGTTCAGCTGTTTGTGGTCTCTGAATGCATGGTTGCAAGCAGCCCTGACGTGTGGTTGATTGACAGCGGCTGCACCAACCATATGACCCCAAATGCCAAAAATTTCATGAGCCTAGATGAGGGTTACCAATCCAAGGTGAAAGTGGAAAATGGTGAGCTGCTAGAGGTGAAAGGCAAAGGTGATGTTGCTGTCCAAACCAAAACAGGTACTAAACTCATATCTGATGTTTTGTTTGTACCTAAAATCAGTTTGAGCCTACTTAGTGTAGGACAAATGTTAGAGAAAAAGTATTCTTTGCATTTCAAGGACTTCACTTGTGTTATTTTAGAGAGTGATGGGACTGAATTGATGAAGGTTAGGATGCAGGGAAAAAGTTTTCCTTTAGAATGGGGAAATCTTGTTTTTCAAAACCACTCAGCTAGGATGGATGATTCGGAGTTGTGGCATAGAAGATTTGGACATTTTCATTATCATGCCCTCAAGGAACTCAAACACAAAAACCTTGTCCATAACCTACCCAAAATAAAGCAAGGTGAAGGATTGTGCAAAACCTGCCAAATTGGCAAACTCAGTAAGCCTCCATTCCCTGCAAATAAAGCTTGGAGAGCAAGTGAAAAGCTCCAGCTTGTGCACACTGATGTGTGTGGTCCAATGCGGCAAACTTCTCTAAGTGGAAGTAGATATTTCATCCTTTTCATAGATGATTTTTCTAGGATGACATGGGTGCATTTCTTGAACCAAAAGTGTGAGGTAGTTGCTACATTCAAAAGGTTCAAGCTGTTGGTTGAAAACCAAACAGGTTTGACACTCAAAACTTTGAGAAGTGATAATGGTGGAGAATATACGTCCAATAAGTTTGAAGAAGCATGCAAAGGGGCTGGAATTTGGCATCAGTTCAACAGTCCATATACTCCACAACAAAATGGAGTGAGTGAGAGAAAGAATAGGATAGTGATGGAAATGGCTAGGTGCATGATGATTAAGAAAATTTGCCAAAACTTTTTTGGGCAGAAGCTGTCAACACTGGGATATATCTCCTTAATCGGTTACCAACCAAAGCACTTGACAACAAGACTCCCTTTGAAGCCTGGTATGGTGTCAATCCAAATGTGGATCATTTGAAAGTATTTGGAAGTGTGTGCTATGTGTTTGTTCCAGCAAACAAAAGGACTAAGTTAGATGAGAAGGCTGAAATAGGCATCGTGATTGGATACAGCAGCCAGTCTAAAGCCTACCGAATTTACAATCCAAGCTCCAAAAGGATTGTGATTAGTAGGGATGTCAAGGTTGATGAAGGAGCTACTTAGAATTGGGAAAAAAGGCAAGTTGAGAGAAAGATCAGTAGCTAACATGACACAGATCCAGAAATTTAGAATGCTGAATTGAATCCTGAAAAAGTGGATGAAATGCCAGTCCGGGGCACTAGGTCTCTGCATGACATATATGAGAGGTGTAATGTGGCTGAATTGGAGCCTACACGCTATGCTGAAGCTACAAAATCTGAAGCCTGGAAGGCTGCAATGCAGGAGGAGATGAATGTGATTGAGAAAAATCAAACTTGGGAGCTGGTTGATAGACCACTTGACAGAAAAGTAATACAAGTTAAGTGGATATTTAAAAGGAAACTAAATCTTGATGGATCAGTGAACAAACTTAAGGCAAGGCTTGTTGTTAAAGGCTTTGCACAGCAATTTGGAATTGATTTTTCAGAAACCTTTTCACCTGTGGCAAGACATGACACCATTCGGCTTCTCATGGTAGTGGCAGCTCAATTCAGTTGGAAAATCTTCCAACTTGATGTAAAGTCTACATTTTTAAATGGATTACTTGATGAGGAAATCTATATTGAGCAACCGGAGGGGTATGAAGTCAAGGGAAATGAAGAGAAGGTCTATCTACTCAAGAAAGCCTTGTATGGTCTCAAACAGGCCCCTAGAGCCTAGTATAGCAGAATTAATGACTATTTGTGCAAGCTAGGATATGCTAGAAGTCCAAATGAGCACACCCTTTATGTAAGGGAACAAAGAGGAGAAGTGATGATAGTCTCTCTTTATGTTGATGACCTCCTGGTGACTGGAAGCAATTTTGATCAGTTGGAAGAGTTCAAAAGAGCAATGAAGATGGAATTTGATATGACTGATTTGGGTGAAATGAGCTACTTTCTTGGCATAGAAATATACCAAAGCTTAAAGGGTATATTTGTGTGTCAAAAGAAGTATGCAAATGAAGTGCTAATGAAGTTCAATATGGACAATTGTAAATCAGTTGATACTCCACTGATTCCTAGCCAAAAGCTGAGCAAGGAAGATGGTGCCAAGAGGGTGGATGAAGGAGTCTATAGAAGCTTGATAGGATGCTTGCTATACTTGACAGCAACCAGGCCTGATTTGATGTACACCACCAGCCTCCTGTCCAGATTCATGAGCAAGCCAAGTGAGAAGCATTACAAGGCTGCAAAGAGGGTGCTACAGTACATTAAGGGGACTACTGAGTTAGGAATCTGGTTCAAAAGGGCTAAAAAATTTAGCCTAATTGGGTATTCAGACAGTGACTGGGCAGGCTCAGTTGATGACATGAGAAGCACTTCTGGATATGTTTTCTTTGTTAACCATGGTGCCTTCAGTTGGCTCTCCAAAAAACAAGATACAATTGCTCAATCTACTACTGAGGCAGAATACATTTTTGCCGCAGCTGCTACAAACCAGGCAATCTGGTTGAGAAAAATTCTGGCAGACTTGAGGCTGAATCAAGATGAGTCTACCACCATTTATTGTGATAACATGTCAGCTGTTGTAATTGCTAAGAATCCTATTCTCCATGGTCGAACTAAACATATCAAAATTAAATACCATGTTGTGAGAGAGGCAGAGCAAAGCAAAGAAATCAGCTTAGTTCATTGTTTGGGAGAGAACCAAGTTGCTGATATTATGACCAAAGGGTTGAACAAGTCCAAGTTTGTAGAATTCAGACTCAAACTTGGAGTTTCCAGCATGAATATCAAGGAGGAGTGTTGATCAAGATGATNTATACTGAACTGAAAAGTATAATCATTGCTAAATCCGTGGTTTGGTGTGATTGTCAGTGTATAATCAGGCTTTATGTCCCATTTCCCTTTTTCCAAGCTGACATCGCACGACTTGTGGCAGGAGAAAGGACGCGTGTGGGCTCCACATCACTTGGCAGGTCTGACGTGTGCGTGTTGCTCTGACGAGGGCAGGTCGCCCTTCACGTGACTCTTCCCACGTCAGGCCTTTATTTCCTTAGGCATGTGCGTGTTGCTCTGACGAGGGCAGGTCGCCCTTCACGTGACTCTTCCCACGTCAGGCCTTTATTTCCTTAGGCATAACAATATCCAAAATCCCAGACTTGCATTTGAGTTCTAAAGCCTTCAAAAATATGTCGAAGCTTAAATTTTTAAAATTCTATGTACCTGGTGGGCATTTTGGAGACTTGATAAACATCAATAAAGTACATCTTCCCCGAGGACTAAAATATCTCTCTAATGAATTGAGATTTTTATATTGGCATGGATATCCTTTGAAAAGATTGCCATCGAATTTTGATCCGAAGAACATAATCCTACTATCCTTGCCGTATAGTAATATTGATGGACAGTGCCGGGTGGATACAAAGGTAAGATTTTGATTGTTAAAAATATTATTTAACTAAGTGGAGATATAGGATAATATGTTAATTTTAATGATTTATTAATTTATTGGAATCATTTTCTTGTGTTACAGCACGGTTTTGGTTTCAAATTGTCCAGCATTTGCTGTATTTCTTCACCTATTGATTATATGGTCAACCTCCGCAACTTGAACCTGAGAGGCTGTTAGAGTATTCAAAGATTTCCATGCGGCATACATTTTGTATCGCTTCGCACACTTAATCTATCCCATGTTGATCAAATGATATTATGCTGGAAGGTCATGAAGTTGGTCAATATTTTGAAGTACTGGAGCTGCATGTTCTGGCAGCAAAAATCTGGTGTTTTGTTGCTGTTAGCTTCTACCGTAATGCACCAGCATTTCTTTGTTTTTTATAATGTATATCTTAGGTAAATTCAGCTAAAAATCTGCTGTTGATTTGGTGTTAATGTAATGTGATGTGTTTGTAGTAGTTAGTAAAGTATGGCTGTTTAATTTTGATTGTAAGTCTGCTGCAGAGTAGGTGTAACTGCAGTGCAAACCATGTTTTATATTCAGTTTTTTGTTCAATGAAAGAGTATTCCCGTTTGTAACTTTTTTTTCAGTGTGTGTGCCATCTCAACAGCAGTTTTTCCTTAGAATTCTCCAGCTCCAAAACCTTCATCCCACTGCATTAATCTAAAACAATTTCCTCTGATTTCGGGGAATGTGAAATATTTACATTTAAATGGAACTGCAATAGACGAGGTTCCCTCGTCAATTTCCCGTCTATCAAATCTCGTCATTTTACATCTACAATATTGCAGAAGGCTGAAAAGAATCTCAGCTAGTATTTGCGAGTTGAAATCTCTTCTTTGGCTTCGTGTTTCATACTCCAGAGTTTCTATAAGCCAATTACCATTCTCTTCCCGAAATTGGAAAGAAATTACGTGCTTAAAGTTATGTTTCTGCAATATAACAGACTTTCCCGAAGATCTGTGCTATTTATCCTCTATGAAATCTTTAGATCTCCGTGGAAACAAATTTGAGCGTCTTCCTTCAAGTTTCAAGCGGCTATCTCAGCTGAAAAGTCTTTACCTACAGAACTGCGATATGCTTCAATCAATGCCAGAGCTTCCGCTGGCACTGAAATACTTAGATGCTAGAACTTGCTGTCGACTCCAATCGTTACCAAAGCCTCCATCAAATATAGAGGTATTGGATGAAGCGGAACTAGAAATAGTATCTGAATATTGTCTGCAATATGACTTAAATAAGTTTATATAATTGAGTTTTGTGAACTGCTTGAAGCTGAATCAGAATGCCGACAAAATTTTGGAGATTTATATGAAAGAATTAAACAAATGGCGATCATAGCACTAAGACTCAGTTACGAAAAGGTTACTGTCTCTCTTTCTTTCTCTCTTTTTATGTCCCCTCTCACCCGTACAATCTCTCTCTCATCAGATATTATAAATTTCATATTTCAGGTATTTGATAGAATACCTGGAGTGCTGTTATGTTTACCTGGGAGCGAAATTCCTAGGAGTTTTGGGCATCAAAGCTCAGGTTCAATTATAACCATTGAGCTACCTCAGCATTGGGATTGTTACAATAGAAGGTTCATGGGATTCGCTTTCGCTGCTATTTTTGTAGTTGGGGAGAATGATGACGAAATCGAAAGCTTTAGTATCTCATGTAATTACCGTTTTGAAGACACTTACGGTAACAAAGTTCGCTTTAGTTGGAATAGCATTCTCAGAATGTTCAATAACCAAGATCACATCATACTAGCATATAGTCCTTGTATGAATACTAAGCTTGTTGAGGTTGAATATACAAATATCAGATTTAAGTTCGGGGGATCAAGAAAAATTTGCACAGTCAAAAGCTGTGGGGTTCATCCACTATTTCTAGAACCCAATATGACCAAGCCCAGCACCAGTGGAAGTAGTAGATCAAATGATGAAACCCATGCCACTTAACTTTAAGAGGAAGTTTCTTTTGTGGATTTTTTGTCTTTTGACTTCTGGACCATCTTGAGGTTATTATCAACTGAATCTTGATTTATTTTTTTTCTTTTTTAATTTATTATAATTTCATTACTAAGTACTTCAATTTAAACAGGATAATGTTTATATTGAAGTTCGGAACTCTGAAGGGTACAGCTTGTCTAGTGAAGTTATGAACCACTCCAAAAGTTGAATTTCAGGTGCCCAGAAACTTTTTATTATTATTCACTAGTACTGATGATTCTGGTTTTGCTACTTTTTAGTTACAAAAATATCGATTACCTCCTGCATGAGTAAGAAATTGATGATGGCTGTTCCTTATAACTCACGAAACACTGCACATACTAGAAGTAGAAAATAATTCATTGAACTTGATGACCAGGGCTAATTATTGCATCAAAGAAGGTCATAGTCGTTAATCATGCAACGTAATTGTGTGGTTTGATGGACACTCACAAGAAGGGAAGGCCTTTGTTAATTGGAGGTATATGTTACAATTTTATAACTGCTAAGTTTGGTTCAGGTTTGAGGATAAACCAGCTAAATTGACAAAAAAAATTTGGCCCAAAGTTTGAGATTAAATTATTCAAATTGGTAGTCAGACAAGTTAATTTTCGGCTAAAATACGCTTTGATATATGTAGGTTCTCACTGAGTGTTTAGCCATCTGCAGGGATGCTGGATGAACTCATTAATTGGGCATTTTAGAATGTGTGACTGCTAGCAGTATAAAAGGAATTGAATTGAATTAGATACTCATTAAAATAAATCACTATCTATCTCTCTTTCTACAATAATTGTCAATAAATCACTATTGATATAAGATTTTACCGACAATATTAATAGTATTCTCCTTTATGATCAACTTGAAACAGGAACTAAAAAAATCATGCTTGTCAAGGTTGTCTTCGAACATACACAAGGATCAGGTATGAATTGAAAGATGCATATACAAGGATTCATGTCCTTCATTAGTCAGAGTTCAATTTATGCAATACATTTATGTGCCTTCAAAATCATTTTATAAATCTTGTGAAATATATAACTTTAAAACTACTGTTGTCAATGGAAAGAGGTATTCGCCTGCAGGAAGCTCAAACTGCAACTGATAAAGAAGTTCAGTGAATCTATTTCACCTGCAGATGAAATAGACACCTTTTGTGATAAAGAAGTTCATTTTATAAATCTTGTGCCTTCAAAATCATTTTATAAATCTTTATCGCCTTTTGTATCAGGTACAAGACCAATTAATTAATGTATGGAACTCGGTGAATTAGTTTTACAAATATTAAAACTATTTAACCTGTGGGAGTTGACTATGGAAATATGTTTTTCAGTTCATGGAATCTATCAAGAATTAATTTGAAAATTCCTTTGTCAGGTAGTCTTTTCTAAATTTTTTTTTTTTTTTTAAATAACTTAGGCTTGTAATTAAATGTTATTCTAGAGTGGATGTGTTTGATCAGCTTGTATATTTTAAGGTTGTTATGGAAACCAGCTAGGCAGACAAGCACTTTGGCCTTCTGTAGACTTGACCAAAGAGATGAATTCCCTGTGGTTGATAGATAGCGAAAGAGACTTGCTTTAGAGGTAATTAATCTCTTGTATTGTTTAAATTTCCTTCATTTATGTTCAATAAGAAGTGGCACTTTGTACCCAAATGGTTTTAAGAATTTCCATTTTAATTCCCTCTTTCATAGCAGAAAAAATTTATTCTACGGATTCTATATGTTTGTCATTGCTTTTAATTATCTTCCTTAGATTTGTATAGATGCATCAAAAATCTTTCAAAAATTTTCCACACAGGTTTGCATTGCTAAATTGAATCCAACTTATGAGGCGGACTTGGACAATTTCTTCAGCAAGATAAATTAGTGTCGCCGAGGTGCGTAGTGATTTTCTTTAATTTTGATAGTAGCTAATTATTAAAGAATCTCTACACTGTGACAGCCATGGGAGATGCACCAAATCTGATGAAAGGGATTTGTTTGTGACAGTTTTATTATTGATGGGTGTTGAAGGTGAAGTCAGAATACACTGCCGTTTTGCTTCAACTAAGTCACTCATCCAGCTGTTGATTCTCAAGCAGATCTCACGCCTCTCATCAAGCCACGTGTACAGCAAAATAAAAGCAACACAAAAGTCAGATTTCGGGTCAACATAGATCAAAATATTTCTCTCTTTTGCTCTCGATTTTTGTTGTATTAGGGTTATTTGTTCTTCGTTTTGTTCTTCTGAGAAACCTGTGTAATCGAGTGTCTCTGAAATTCACTCATAGAGGATATTTTTTGTATTGCAAATGTTTGTACCCTGTACAATTGGACAATTTATACAAATTGATGAATGTAAATTAGGAATAAAAATTCCGATAAAATGTAAACATTCAATCAATCACAGCAATTAGGGTGAGTGATTGAAACTTAATTACATACAAATACACAAATAATTTCCTTGATCTTAATTTCCTTGATCTTAGCCTACTAAGATCAAGGAAATTATTTGTGTATTTGTATGTTAAGATCAAGGGAAATCAATAGCATTCCCTTTTATATATTGTCACTCACTCTCAAGCTTGTGGTTTTTAGATGTCGAAAACTCCAAGCTTGCTAAGTAGATATGAATATTGTCTGGTACACAATAGTTTTGTAAAAATATCTACTAGTTGTTCTAAAGTACGAATGTGTAAAGTTTTAATTACCCCTTCTTGTATTTTGCTCCTCAAAAAATGACAATCAATTTCTATATGTTTCGTTCTTTCATAGAATATTGAATTTTTTTCTATGTCATTTGCAATCTTGTTATCACAGTATAAAAGAACAAGGTCCCTTACTTGTACCTCAAGATCTGCCAGCAACCCTAGAATCTAGATGATCTCATGTGTAGTCTTTGCCATGACTTTGTATTCGGCTTCTGCTTAAGAGAGGGATACGGTAGTTTGTTTCTTTGTTTTCCAAGAAATAAGTGCTTCCCCTAGCTTTATACAGAACCCAGTGAGAGATTTCCTTGTCATGGGATATGTGCCCCTGTCTGAAACAGAATGTGTTGTGATATCTAAGCCTTTGTTATGAGGAAGAAGAAGTCCCAAACCAGGACATCCTTTCAAGTATTTCAATACCTTTATTATTGCATCCATGTGAGATCGTTTAGGTTGTGCATGAACTGACTAAGAATGTGAATTGCATAGCTAATGTCTAGTTGAGTCATTGTGAGATAAATCAGCCGGCCAACAAGTCTTTGATAGTTTGAAGGATCTTCCAAAGGTAGATCATTTTCTAAGGATGATGTCACATTGTCATAGTCATGACTAGTTCTACTAGAATGACACTTGGCTTGCATCCTGATTGTCCAAAATTAGAAACGAGTTCTAAGAATTTCTATTGACTAAGAGATATCCCTAGTAGAGATCTTGCAATTTTGATTCCTAGGAAATATTTTGGCTTTCCCAGATATTTTATTTGGAATTGTCTGTTGAGATGTACTTTTAAGGATTTGATGCCAACTTCGTAATTTCCTACAATGAGAATGTCATCGACATAGATAATTAGAGCAATAAATGTTTTACCTCTATGCCAAGTAAATAATGCATAGTCATGTTTGGACTGAACAAATCATGTGTCAGTGAGAGTTGTGTGAATTTCTCATTCCATTGTCAGAATGCTTGCTTTAGATCATAGAGGGATTTTCGCAGATGACATACTGTGTGCTCCCCTTGTCTACAGATTCTTGGAGGAAGGTCCATACAGGTTTCTTCATGGAGGTCCTCGTGAAGAAAGGCATTATGAACGTCCATTTGATGTAAAGGCCAGTCGCGAACAGAAGCAACTATAAGAAAAGCACGGACAATGAAATGTTTGGCTGCCAACGAAAAGGTCTCTTGACCCCTCACGTTGAGTGAAACCTTTAGCGACCAAGCGAGCTTTGTACCGTTCAATTGACCTATCGGCACGATACTTAATTTTGTAGACCCATTTGCAGCCAATGGGTTTTCTATGAGTAGGATGAGGGACAAAATCCCATGTATGATTCTGATTCAAAGCAGCAAGTTTATCAGCCATTGCTTGGCACCAGTGGGAATGTTTAACTGCATCTAAGTAACAAGTGGGTTCTCAATCGACAGAAATGTGATAGATACAAACTCAGTGAATAAGAGAAATACGATCATAGTTCACATAATTAGAGGTAGGATACCGAGTACTTGAAGATGTTGATATTGTAGGACACTCATAATCTGTTGTCCAGATTGGTGGCCGAGTCTGACGAGTAGTTCATCGAATAAGTAATGTTGGAACTGAATCAAGAGACTCTGGATGAGAATCTAGAGGAGAGGAATTTGTTAGTATATTGTTAGTGGCTGCCGAATCATTATTAGAATCAATAATAGTAGGTTGCTAAGGAGCCTCAAGAGTATGTATCATAGAAAAAAGAGGATCTGGTAGAGTGGGAGCATCATCATCATAAAACAGCCATGGAGATAAAGACGTAATAGGGTCGGTGTTGGCAAAAGAGAATATGTCTTCATGAAACACAACATCTCTAGATATCATAAATCAATCTTCAGTTGGATCATAAAAGAGATAACCTTTCTGGAGTGTGGGATAGCCCATAAAAATATAGCAAGTGGCTCGGGATCCAAGCTTATCATGAGAATCAAGAGTAGCACCATAACAGAGACAGCCAAACACTCGGAGATGATCAATGGTTGCTTATTTCTTCAATACTTTCATAAGAAGTCTTACCATGAAAAACTCTGGTCAGCGTGCAGTTGATCATGTATGTGGTTGTGATCACACATTGTATAGGCAAAAATTAGTTGGCTATATAGATGTTAGGTACCTTTTTGATCCTCACAAAGCCTGCTCGTAGACGGGATATGTTTTCACTCATAATGGTACTACAATCTCATGGCACTTTACAAAACAAACATTGGTTGCTACTTCCTCCAACCACTTTGAGATTTTTGCGCTTTATCAGCCAGCCGAGAATGCATATGGTTAAGATCTATTATCCATCATATTGAAAGTATATGCAAATTGCCACGTACTTTAGATGCTCCCACAATTATAAATGAAGCATGTATTGCTCAAGTCAGGGGAGGATATATAAAAGGAGACAGAACCAAGCATATTTCACCAAAGTTTTTTTACACTCACGAACTCCAGCAAAATCGAGAGATTGATGTCAAACAAATACGCTCAAGTGATAATCTTGCAGATTTATTCACTAAGGTCTTACCGATGTCAACATTTGAAAAGTTAATGTATAACATCGGTATGCAGTGGCTCAATAAGTTACTAAGTTAATTCTATCATTATGAGGGGGAGCATTTATCAAGAGAAGCATAGAGTAGGGAAAGTTTTTTGAAAAGTTTATTATATTGTTTATTGTATTGGACATATGTGCACTATACTCTTTTTTCCTTGATTAGGTTTTGTCCCATTGGGTTTTCCTGACAAGGTTTTTAATGAGACAGTATGAAGCACGTCTAACTTCACATTATAGTTGGTACTTTAGTCCTTGTTATTTACTTTATATACTTTACCTTTCTTGAGTTATTATTAAAGAACACCACTAAAATCACAACACCATTTCAAAATTGTAAAATTAAAAATGTTTTCTTATTGCATCCTAAAAATTCCATATATGTCCTTTATTCCATTTTTTTGTTTTGTATATGTTTTAAAAATTCACTTATGTTATATAGCTCCACCATTGTTATTCCAAAGATAAAATTTTAGGTAATTAGATTGAAAAAAAAAAAAAAAAATTAAAGCTATCAAACTCCATACAGTTAATCTCAAGAACATAATAATAGATATATATATATGCGAATCAATTAAAAACTTTTACAATTTAATATTATTTATAATCTGATATATCCCATGACAAATATTCTTCCCCTATTAAACTGTCTTTTTTGTGAAGAATGATTTGAATAGTATTAAAAAAAAAAATGGTTAAATGAGATAATAGTGGAGTCAAAAGTATTTGTAATGAATATAAAATTAAAGTTAATTTTAATCATCTAATCCAAGGATAATTTGTCACTATAAAATTTATCAAAAAGTGAGGCTTTTTAAGTCCATTAGTCCGGTGCTCATAGATCCATTCTTTTTAAAAGTCATAGGGGTCTATTTAATTTATGATCCAAAATAATTCTCAAAAACTAAAATAGGATTCAAATTTTGTATATATCTTAATATTTTTAATATAACATTCAAAAATTGTTTCACATAATAAACAAAATAAAACTATAAAAATGATTTTTAATTGCTTTAAATTTATACCAAATTTTAGGATTATATCCAAAAAAAAAAATAAAAAAAAAAAAAAAAAAAACTCTTTTTGTAAACGTTGTGACTCATTTCTACTAAATGCATTTTTATAAAATTTGTTATATTTTTTATTTTTTTTAAAAAAAAACTGTAATTAAATTCAGTATGAAAATAAGCACCTGTCAACCGTCTTCAATCAAAATGGAAGTCCAAAATGAGATACTAATGAAGTGTCAAAAGTATTTGTAAAGAATACGAAATTAAAGTTAATTTTAAGAATCAAATATAGGGATAATTTGTCATTATAAAATTTATCAAAAGTGAAGCATTTTTAGGCCATTAGTTGGGTGCTAAGAAATCTATATTTCTTTTTTCAAAGTCATAAGGGTCTATTTATTTGTGATCCAAAAATAATTGTCAATAACTAAAATATGATTCAATTTTTTTTATGCATCCTAATATTCTTAATATTTAAAAATCTGTTTAATTTAATTAGACTTGGCAAAATGGATATTCTATTCGTGAGTCCACCCGTATTAGAGTAATTTATGTGGATACGATTTAATATATTTAGAATCCATAGGAACAGTACCGTGTCCACCTTCGTTTTTTACGAGTGGGCCTAGTGGTATCCGCACAAAATAAAAAAATAGCAAATAGCAAATGCAATAAGGTAATTAAGCTTAGTTAGACTTAAATCTTTAATTAGCTGACTTATCCATGAATAATGTTATTATAAAAAACCACTTATCCATTAATTTCAAAATTTATACTTACCCAAAAACAAAAAAAAAATTATAATCAATCATTTTCAAAAAAAAAATAATAATAATTGTTTTACATTTTGGGAATCTTCTTATATGGAAAACTTATAACTTTAATTAAAAAAAAAAACTTGGTCTTTCTTTTTTGATGTAAAAAACCAAGTATTAGATTAGGTTATAAAAAAATAAATTTTGTTTTGTATAAAAAATAAAAAAATATGAAATGTCTCCCTCCAAGTTGTATATACCATTTTCATGGAATACGGCTTTCCAATCTAAACTTTAAAATACTTTTTAAACTCTTCAAAATTTTTATTTTATTTATATATTAATTTATATTCGGCGACCCCACAAAAAACTGTTTAAATTTTGTATGAAAATAACCACGTGTCAACCCATTAATCAAAATGGAAGTTCAAAATATAATTCTCTCTTTAAAACATTTTATCAAACACCTTACACTCAGGGGTGAGCACGGGTAACAGGTAGAATCAGAACCGGGGATAAGAATCGAAACCGGAACTGGAACTTACCCAGAACCTACACTGTGCGGGTAGGTTCTGGTTCCAATTTTTTGGAACCGCTACTGTGTGGTTTCGGTTCCGGTTCTTGCATGTGGAGGAACCGGAACCGGAATTGGAACCGGAATCGAAACCAGAACCTGTAAAAAGGGTACCCTGTTTGGAACCTGTAGGGGGTACCCGGTTTGGAACCTGTTTTGGAACCTGTTTGGAACCTGTTTTGGAACCTGTTTTGGAACCTATTTGGAACCTGCTTTGGAACCTGTTTTAGAACCTGTTTTGGAACCTGTTTTTAGAACTTGTTTAGAACCTATTTTGGAACCTGGACTATAATGAAATATTTGTGAAATGTAAATAATGGGGGAGTTTCTATTATTTTACATATAAAAAAATTTAAAATAGAAAAAGTTAAATTTTTAGAATAACCTAATTAAATAAATATACGAATACAATTATACTTATCATATAAATTACACCATATAAAAGCTTTAATATATTATAATACATTATATTAAAGTTTTGATCAATTAAGTGAATAATTGGAATTATGATCCAATTAAAAGTGTTTTACATTTTTAATGTTATTAAAAGAATTATTTTTGAATAAAATAGTATATTTGATTGAGTAATAATATTTTTGTTTTACTTCAATTATCAATTTCTAAGTATATCTATAATTAATTATATATGATAAATTGATAAACATTGATAAATTTAATTACTAGTTAATATCATACTTAATCAATTATACATTACATTATAGTTAAATGATTACTTAATTATTAATTTTTTAACATAACTTAATTGATTTATAGTATATTAATATAGCATTACATTAATTGATTACTACTTATTATTGCTTATAAGTTATACCATAATTAAATATTTACTAATTGACTAATATTAGAATTTAATTAATTAAACATTACGTTATAGATTTAGTATAAATTACTTAATCAATTATAACATTTTATTATAAACATTAGTACACCTTAATTAAATGATTAAAAATTAATTAATTATAATTTACATTAAAAATTTATAGTATTTACTTAAGTTAATTCCTATGCATTACATTAAGTAATATTATATATTAATTATAACATTACTAATTAAATAATTACTTAATTGATTATGTCATTATATTATAAATATTAGTAATTACTAATTTACTACATAAACATTAGCATAATACTTATTAAAATGTAGAAATTTAATTAATCATAACATTACCTTATAAACATTTTATATAAACATTAATTAAGCATTACATTATAGTTAATAATTATTCAATTAAATTATAATATATATATTACATTATATATTATGATCACTTACTTATTATAGCTTATTAGTTAATTATTCTAATTACATAATTATTTATGAATTATACATTATATTATAACATTAGTATTTACTAATTTACTATATTATTACATTCTTAATTAAACGATTAAAAATTTAATTAATTATAACATTACTTTATATATTTATATATGATTACTTAATCAATTGTAACATTCCATTATAACATTAGTATATTAATCAAATGATTGAAATTTAAATTATTAATTATTAAATTATAGATTTATAGTATGATTACTAATTTATTATACATTACATCATACTATTATAGTATGATCATATATTAATATAACATTACGTAATTAAATGATTACTTAATTGATTATGAGTTATGATATTATGTTTTAAACATTAGTAATTACTAATTTACACATAACCATCAGCACAATACTTAATTAAATGTAAAAATTAATTAATTATAATTTACTACCTTATAATATTAATTAAGTATTACATTATAGTTAAATAATTACTTAATTAATTATAATATTATTTATATACATTATATTATGATCACTTACTAATTATAGCATTATAAGTTAAATGATTACATAATTACATAATTAGTTATGAATTTATAACATTACATTATAAACATTAGTATTTACTAATTTACTATATTATTACATTACTTAATTAAACGATTAAAATTTTAATTAATTATAACATTACTTATATATTTGTAATATGATTACTTAACATTATAACATTCCATTATAAACATTATGATATTAATTAAATGATTTAATTAATTAATTATAATATTGAATATAGATTTATAGTATGATTACTTAATTCATTATAACATTACATATACTATTAGTATGATCATAATTAATATAACATTACATAATTAATGATTACTTAATTGATTATGATATTATATTATAAACATTAATAATTTACTAATTTACACAATACTGAATCAAATTTTATAACATTATATTATAAATTTATGGTATGATTATTTAATTAATTATAACATTCTATTATAAACAATATTACAATACTTAATTAAATGATTAACAATTCAAGTGTTGCTTAGAGATTTACATGTTATGAGTTACATTGGACACAAATGAATGAATAATGAAAATTTGTTAGGGGTGTATTTGTAAACTTATAAGGTGTTTTTGTTATTTTTTAAACTAATAGGGGGGTAATTGATTTTTTTACAGGGTACCCTGGAAAGGAGCCGGAACCTGCATTTTAGGTTCCGGTTCCTTGAATTGAAGAACCTGCACTGTGCGGTTCCGATTCCGATTCCTTTTTTTGGGAACCTGCACTGTGCGGTTCTGGTTCCGGTTCCGGTTCTCCCGGAAAATACAGGGTACCCGGAAACGCTCACCCCTACACCTTAGCCTTGTCTCTCTACATTCGCTAGGCAACTAGCAGGAAGAGTAAAAGCTCCGAGAAAGTCGCAAAAAGCGGTCGAGAATTTCTACACGGTAAAGTTTACTTCTTCAAATCAAGAATCACTTTGTTATGCCCACTGATTTTGCATCATGGCTTTCTTTTTTATAATTATATCTTATTCAGTCATCACCCATCAAGTTAAAGTTGACATAATCATTGTTTCTTTAGCACAATCATGATCTTTTACTTGTTTTTGTTTTAGTTTTGGTTTGAGTTTGTGTTTTCTATTTCTGCTGTTTTGGTCACTTGTGGAAAGGGTTACTTATGATGGTTAAGTTGTGATTTTGAATTTCAAGTTTCTAGGTGAAGCTAAGGAAGTAAGGATTAGGGTCATTTTTTCAGTGTTTGACTAGAAGAGAATTGTTAGAGGGAAAACATTTATGCTTGGTTTGTGCTTAGCTACTTGTTTTTATGTACAATTGTGGAAGCTTTCTGGTTTCCTCTTTATCATTACTAATTGGCGAATGCTTTTCTTTTTTCCCACTATTCCATGACTTGTGTTTGAACCAGTTTGTTGTTGCTTATCCTCCATCTTGGAAATTGATGTGAAATTTGTGAAACTTGCTATGTTGTGTTTAATTGCTTCAGGATACAGTAGATGCTTGAAGTATATAATTTGACATGGAGACGTTGATTTGATTATAGGAAGAAGGGAGGAATTGGGAAATAGTTATCAAGTCTTGATACCTCGTATTTGCAAAATATTCAGATGGATCCTGAATCATAAAGCTTCATATCCTTCTTGGAATATAAATGGATATAATATATAGAATGAGCTCCTGGAACTTTACAACTGCTTGCCATGATGGGGATAGTGCAAATACGTGACAATAAAGTAACTATATTTCTCAATCTGCATTTTCGCTTTTGTTTGGATTCTGAACTTCCTTTTTATTTATTTCTTAATTCTTATGGTTACGATTGTGCAAGCTTTGGCATTCTATTGATAATTACGGGATTATTTATTTTCTGAGATGATTGATGAAAGTGTGTCAATCCGTAATACGGAAAACTTTTGAACCATGGTTTGCTCAATGCAGTTATTTGATTTTCTTAATTGTTGGATGGAACCTATGTCAATGAGTTTTTCTGGTTGCATGCTGATTACTGAAGAATTTCTGATGTGCTTTTATACATTATCAAGGACAAATTAGGATTTTGTAGATTGCTTTTTCTCATTGGAGTCTATTCAGTCAAAGCCTTTTAGAATTGAAGATCAATATGAATAAGAGCATGACTCTTAGACGAGGCCTAATTAAACCTTAGTTGATGTATTTTCTGGTAGATGATCCCTGTTCAAAAGATAATTAAACGATTTTATAGGAATTTGATTTCACATTTAGAGACCAAAAGTAGTTGATGTTTTTATCGTTGTGCTGCTTTAAGTGGCAGATGTGATGGTTACTTCCTGAAGTCTTATTTTGGCCTCAAAGTTAAGGATTCCAATTCACACTACAGTCATGATCTGATGATTATTTAATTTTTTTTTTTCTCTATCACATTTTTCCACTTAATAATTTGTTCTATTTGTGGAGAAACTATTGAGGCTAGTTTGTTGAGGTTTACAGCCTTCCTTTCATCCTAAACTTCCAATACTTCTTGGGATTCATCGGTTTAGTCTTATAACCTTTCAGACTGTTGATGCGTGATTCTTACACCAACTAATCGACATGTATGTAACGTTGATTGGTCAAAAGACACACGTGATTATGGATAGAAAATGCGAAATGAATGCAATGAAGGCTTTTTAAAGTGGTTCGGATGCTAAGGTAGCAAGTCCTACGTCCACTGATTTGTATTAGTAATGTGGGTCAGGTCGCAGCAGCGGACTGACTTACAAATGATTAGGAAAAGTAAATACAAAGTTTTGCAAGAGAGAGAGAGAGAGTGTTCAAGTGTAAAAATGGCCGAATCCCCTTAATGAAGGGGTCTTCTTCTTTTTATAACAAGCTGAAGGCGTGTAATTATCATTAAATCCATGGGTTGGTGTGAGTGTCAGGACATAATCCGGCTTTACGTCCCATTTCCCTCTTTCCAAGCTGATTTCACATGATTTATTGCAGGGAAATGGACACGTGGGAGCTCTATATCGTTTGGCAGGCCTGACGTGCGCTTACTGTTCTGACGGGAGCAGGTCACTCTTCATCACGTGACTTTCCACGTCAGCCCTTGCTTTCCCAGGCATAACAGAAGTCCCCTAGTTTTTAAGGTTTGAGGATCGAACCTTGGAAACTAAGTCATGCTACGATTGGAGGTTCTGGTAATTTTGACCTGAACGGAAGAAGCTCGGGAGAGGGTCTTTTGCGAACACGACCTCGCATTCTGCCCAAACGACCTGACAATCATCATCCCAGCGACATGGATTCATCGGACGTTTCGTACCGTGTCTTGGTTGGAGATTCAATGAGTCTGTTTCCGCGCTGTCAGGCACTCTGCACGTGTTAAAGCGTCTGGCAGGCGCATTAAATGCATTGTGTGCTGATCCGGCGTTGTTTTGACAGCATTAATTGCATGACACATTTGAAACGACGACCATCATCACAGCATTGAATGCGACGTGGGGCGCATTTAATGCAAAGATAGAGAGAGGGTTGTCGTTTCGATTCCAAGAGGTGGTAACCGTCGGTTCGCAGTCCATATAAAAGCCCAAACTTTTCATATGAAGCCACCAAAATCCCTTCTGCCTCGAGCGATAAATTTTTGCAAACCGGAAGTTCTTCTTTTCCAATTGGCGCCTCTCAGATATCTAAAACAAGATCTGTTCTTGGTCACGCCCCCTAAAAGGTAAGGTCTTCTTCTTTCTTCCTTTCCCCCCCCCCCCCCCCCCCCCCCCTCTCTTTTTTTGTGTTTGGTTGGTGGGCAATGGCGTTGGGTCTCCCGGTGTTTCACCAGAGATGCGATGCCGTCGTCGGATTCGAGCCGTGGATGGTGGCTCGAGTTACTGTTAGGGTTTAAGGTATTTGTCCCATGCCATCGTGCGGGACATGCGATGGCTAAAATTACCTATCTGTCGGTGTTGCAGACTCTGGAATGGAACCGTCAATGTCCAGACCCGAGGAAGCGGCTAGTTCGTCCTCGCGGGATGTTCCTGAGGACGCATCCCTTGATGTCTTCTCGGTTCTCACCCAAGAAGAGTTCAATAGGATAAAAAAACAGTTTGACGTCTGCGCAGAGGTATTCCTCGACCACACCCGGTCGTCACGGCATCCTTCCGATGGCCTTGCTGTGATCTCCGAAGAGATCTTCAAGGGTGGAGGGATGATTCCCTTCCATCCTTTCATCAGGTCGGTCCTGGATCACTTCGAGATCGCACCAATGCAGTTGACGCCAAACGCGTATGTCATCGCCGTCGCGATCTACATCGCGTGCCGCAAGAGTGTCTTGGGCGAACCAACAGCGGTGGAGCTCGGTATCGCCTACTATCTCAAAAACAGTAAGGACAAGGATTCCTATTACTTGTCCCAGCGACCTACCATCGCCAAAGGGATACATAGCTATCCCAGCAACGCAGGGGCCTACGAGACAAAATTCTTCTTTTTCTGCTATGACGGCCACTACCGCTTTCAGAAACCAAGTAGGTTCTTCTTTGCTAGGCCCATTGTCTATTCGTATGCTTTATCATAACGACCTGCCTTCTTTTGTAGTTAATAAGACGACCAGCCAAGATCTGCTCGATGACCCAGACAAGCTCGTGTCTTTTGGAGTCCTTCTTGAGGAAAGCCGGGACGCGAGGAAGCTCGTGACAACTGCACTTGTGAAAGTACGGTTTCATCAGTAACAACGCGTCTTTGGAGCCCCTAGAAGGTAAGTTACACTAATTCCCTTCTGGTCGCAGAATAACTTTTGTTTACTAATGTACTTACATGCAGCGACTATGCCTCCGAAAGAATCCGAGCAGCCTCACCGAGCACCGTTTGTCTTCCCTCGATAGAGGAGAGAGAGAGCGGCCAAAGCTGCTTGTCCTATTACAGCACAACCGGTGCGAACAGCCACGCCTTCCCAGCCCCGTCCTGTGAAAGAAGCGACCAGGACAGAACAGGTCGCTCAGACACCACCTACTCGCCCAAGGTGGAAGGCTCCGGCCCAGAGGTCGAAGAATAGGAAGCAGATTCAGGTCGACGAGTCAGAGATCGAATCTAAGGAAGAACCTTTGAGGTCGTGACAGGACTCAAGAAGGAGGTCGGGCAAGGAACCCGCGGACGAGACGATCGTTGCCGACAAGGCAAAGGGCACACCAGTGCTGAACTCGTTGGGGAGCCTGCCCGATTACCTGCAGCCGATAGTCTATTCTCTGCTCGAGTGTGGGCTATCAGAGTCATATAATGAGTTCGTCGATACGGGCGACGACCTGATGACCACGTCGTTTCATCATCTAAGCAAGGTAAACGAACAACTCTTAAAGCTTGTTCGCCGTTTTTATTCTAATCCACTTCTTGCTCACAGGCTTTGCTTGCGATGAGGATGTCTATGGAGAAGACTCGATTGGGGGCCGCCAAGGGAGCAAGCGACCTAAAGGAGGAGGTCGCGAAGCTCAAACAGAACCTAGAGTCCGTCGAAGCAGAAAGAACGCAAGCATTCGAAGCGGCGAACAGATACCTGAACCAAAAGGGTGCCGCTCTGCGAACAGTGGACTTCCAAAAGGTGGAGCTTGAGCGACATGCGGAGGAAGTAAAGGAGCTTCAGAGGAAAACTGCTAGGCTCTCCAAGGATGTCGGAGAGTAGGACCAGGAGCTCCAGACGACCTCCATATGGGCTCAGCGAGCTGAACAAGAAAGGGAGGCTTCCGAAAAGGAAAGGCTTGCTCTGGAGGCCGAACTTCAGGAGAGTCGGGAAAGAATTGCTTCACTGACTGAAGAAATGCGTATCCAGTCAGAGGAGATCGAGGATAAGGCCGCCGACTGGGCAATCGGGTCCATCTATACCCTACAACCGAAGAACCCAGATCTGGATATTTCTGACCTCCCATAGGGGTGGCAAGAGACCTCGCGGATTCTGGCGGAGGAAGATGATCAGGCAGCAGCGGCCACCCAAAGATCCGACCAAGCAGAGGGTTCTAGTCCTGCTTCGAAGGATCCCTCCGACCAGCCATAGTGTAATAGGTCTGACTCCATTAGAATAGGATCTTAATTTTTTGTTGTAAATAAATGAAAATACACTTTGCTTTCAATTGTTGTTCGCTTTATCATACATAAGTGCATTTTACAATTCAGTTTTACATAGGCAATATTACATGAGAATCGCTACAAGCGAACAGAATAAATGCGAACTGCTTAAGCGAACAGAATAAACGCGAACTGCTTAAGCGAACAGAATAATACTTTACAACAAAAGAGGGAACTAACAAAATCAAAAACTGATCTATAACGAGAGCTGAGTTCGGGATTCCTGATAGTATGGCCGGAGGTGCTCGGCATTCCAAGCTTGGGGTACTTTGGAACCGTTCAATCTTTTGAGATGGTAAGTCCTCGGTCTGATCACCTTGTCGACCCGGTACGATCCTTCCCAGTTAGGTCCTAGTAGACCCGCACTTGGCTCCCTACTTCAAAGGAGAACTTCTTTTAACACAAGGTCTCCGACCTGGAAGTCTCTTCGCTTGACCTTTGAATCGAAGAACCTTTTCACACGTTGCTGGTAGGCTGCTATCCTTAGCGAAGCCTTGCTGCGGTGCTCTTCAACGAGATCCAGACTTGCCCTCATAAGTGCTTCGTTTTCAACCTCATCGTACAAGTCTCTCCGAAGAAAACCAGTTCCCACCTCCACAGGAATCATTGCTTCGCAGCCATAAGCTAGCGAAAAAGGGGTTTCTGAGGTGGAGGTTCTTGGAGTTGTCCTGTACACCCATAAGACTTCGGAGAGATTGTCAGCCCAATTTCCTTTGGCTGCCCCAAGCTTGGCCTTCAGAGTGTGCTTGATGGTCTTGTTGACAGCTTCAACTTGGCCATTCGCTTGCGGTCTAGCGACTGAGGCGAATTTTTTATGGATGCCCAGCTCGTCGCAGAACTGTTTGAACTCCTCGTTATCAAATTGCTTTCCATTATCCGAGATGAGGGTGTGGAGAATTCCGTAGCGGCACACTATGTTCTTGAAAACGAAGTCTTTCAGCTTTCTGATCGTGATTGCGGCTAGCGGTTCAGCTTTTACCCATTTTGTGATATAATCTACCGCGACCACGACATATTTGACCCCTCCCTTTCCAACTGGCATGGGACCGGTAAGGTCGATCCCCCACATGGAAAATGGCCAGGGGCTAGACATCGTTATCAGCTCGTGCGAGGGGGCTCGCGGAATGTTCGCGAACTGCTGGCACTTATCACATTTCTTGACAAAATTGTGCGTATCTTCTTGGATTCGAGGCCAATAATATCCCTGACGAACAACTTTGTTTGCAAGAGATCGAGCAGCTGTGTGATTTCCGCAGATCCTTTCGTAAATTTTTCTCATGACGTAGTCTGCTTCTTCACTGGTTACACATCGGAAGAGAGGGGTACTGAATCTTCTCCTGTACAGCTGGTCCCCGATGAGTGTGCAACGAGCAGATCTTGCTCGTAGGACCCTTGCCTCGACCTTGTCGCTTGGCAAGGTCCCGTCCTTGAGGTACTGGACAATGGGAATCATCCAGGAATCCGGTTGAGTCATATTTACGACCTGTTCGGTTGAGCTGATAGTTGGAGCATCGATGAAACGAACAGGAATGTTATCTGGAGCCTCTGAATCCAACGACGAAGCTATCTTTGTTAGGGCGTCCGCTATAGAATTGCTATCTCTAGGGATCTGAGTGATTTCAAAGTGCTTGAACGACCCGAGAGCGGTCTTAACTTCTTTCAGGTAGCGGACCATGTTCTCTTCTTTGGCTTGGTATTCCCCTAAAATTTGGTTGACGACCAGCATGGAGTCGCTGTAAATGCTGATCGCGGTTGCACCCATTTCTTTGGCAAGTCGCAACCCGGCAAGCAGGGCTTCATACTCAGCCTCATTGTTGGTCGCCTTAAACCCGAACCGGAGAATACCATAAATTCGAGCCCCTTCGGGGCTTACAAGAAGAAGACCCGCACCGGCTCTTTTCCTGTTCGATGACCCGTTGATGTAGAGGTTCTAGGTCGACAGGTTTTGAATACTTTCCTGCATGACTTCGCTAAGCTATTGCTCGCTTGGGAGTTAGGAAAATTCTGAGATGAAATCTGCAACAGCCTGCCCTTTAATGGTCGACCTAGGCTTGTAATTCAAGTCGAACTGGCTTAATTCCATGGCCTATTTGAGCAGTTTACTTGAGGCTTCTGGTTTCTGGAGGACCTGCCTCAGGGGGTAATTAGTCATTACGTAGATCATATGGGCGTGGAAGTAAGGTCGCAACTTTCTTGATGCGATCAACAAAGCAAAGGCTAGTCGCTCCATTTCCAGATACCGCATTTTGGCATCCGACAGGCACTTGCTCGCATAGTACACTGGCCATTGCGCCTTTTCCTCTTCCCGTACCAGAGCTGCACTGATCGCGAACTGAGATACGGACAGGTAGATGAGCAGGATTTCCTGTGGAAGAGGCTTAGAGAGGAGAGGTGGCTTCCCAAGGTGTTCTTTTATACTCTGGAACGCCTGTTCGCATTCGGGAGTCCATTCGAATTTCTTATTGGCCTTCAGAACATTGAAAAATGGCAAGCAGCGGTCTTTAGCCTTGATATGAAGCGACTAAGTGCCGCTATCCACCCATTTAGACTCATGACCTGTTTCTTGCTGGTCGGGCTCTCCATATCGAGCAGAGCTTGGATCTTTTCGGGGTTTATTTCTATGCCCCGCTGATTAACCATATACCCCAGGAACTTTCCTGATGATACCCCGAACGAACACTTGAGAGGGTTCAGCTTCATTCTGTACAGTCGGAGGATGTCAAACATCTCAGTGAGATGTGCAATGTGTTCTAAGGTGGCCTAGGATTTGACCAACATATCGTCCACATAGACCTCCATTGTCCTTTCGACCTGGTCGGAGAACATTCGGTTAACCAACCTCTGATAGGTCGCACCTACATTCTTGAGGCCAAAGGGCATAACTTTGTAACAGTACAGCCCCCAGTCCGTAATGAAGGACGTATGCTCCTCGTCTGGCCCATACATCGGGATTTGATTGTATCCCGAGTATTCATCCATGAAGCTTAACAGCTCGTGCCTCGAGGTGGCATCAACGAGCTGGTCGATTCTCGGTAGGGGGAAGCTGTCTTTTGGGTAGGCTTTGTTGAGGTCGCTGAAGTCAACGCAGGTCCGCCACTTGCCGTTTGGCTTCTTTACCAGGACCGGGTTGGTATTCTAGGTCGGGTAGAGAGCTTCTCGAATGGATCCATTTCTGAGAAGGTTTTCCACTTCTGATTTCAGTGCAGCGTACCGCTCTGGATCCATCGCCCTTATTTTCTGGTGAACCGGTTTGGCTTCACTGCTGACGTTTAATGAGTGGCAAATAATGTCCGGGTTGATCCCGACCATATCTGCATGTGACAAGGCAAACACGTCAATGTTTTTCCTTAAGAAGCTTATCAGCTCGGAAGCGAGCTAAAGGTTGAGACAGCTTCCAATCTTCAACACTCGGCTCGGCTCTTTTGGATCAATTAAAATTTTGGACAGATCCTCAACCGAGCCGCTGGGAGGGATTTCCTGGATTCGTGGATCTATGTTATCCTCCGCTGGACCAGGCTGTGGTTCGATCCGGCTGATCGCCATAGCCTGGCAAGGCGCACATCGCATAATGCCCTTTCCCTTGCCTGCCATCTGCACCGCTTTTATGTAGCATTCGCGAGATGCGCTCTGCGATCCGCTCACTTCCCCTATCCCCGTTGGAGTGGGGAACTTCATCTTGAGGTGATATATGGAAGTGACTGCCTTGAAGCTTCTCAACAGAGGTCGCCCCAAGATTCCATTAAAGACCGATGGGCAATCCACGACCAAAAATTCGGTAACCCTAGTCACCTCGTCGTAGTCGCCGAGTGTGACTAGTAGCTGGATCGTTCCTTTGGGGATCAGGTGATCCCTTGTAAAACTGTAAAGAGGCATCGAGGCGGGCTTCAGGTTGGCCTCGTCTAGGCTCATTCTATCGAAAGCGGTCTTGAACAGGATGTTCACAGTGCTTCCGTTGTCCACAAGTATTCTGCAGACATTATGGCACCCTATCAGGGGCGTGATTACCAGGGCGTCCTTGTGAGGATGGTGCAAGCGAGCTGCTTCCTTCTCACAGAAGGTGATCAGCTCCTCCTTTCGAGCCTTTGGCGGTTGCTGCGAAGTGTTCATTACCCTGATCGGGTCGTGATATGCTTCGCGAGCGTACCTTTCCTGCGCACCTCGCGTGTTTCCTACGAGGTGCAGACCTCCGAAGATTATGTTAACACTGCTGTACCTGTTGCGATCACGACGCTTTTTCTTCTACTCCCCTTGGTTCTCTTTTGGAGAGTCATCAATATACTCTTTGAAGTGCCCTTTCTTGATGAGCTCCTTGATTGCCTGCTTTAGAGCTCGGCATTCATCAGTGTGATGCCCATTATCCCGATGGAAACGATAATATTTTTTGTTGTTTCTGGCCGTAGCAGGGGTTTTCATGGGTTCCGGTTCACTGAGCAGGCTGGCCTCCTCGGATTTGTCAAGGATTGCAGATATGGACACGTTCAGCGAAGTGTATTGAGCTCTGTCCCGGTCGCGACGAGGAACAGAAGCATAGGACTTCTTGTGTTCGTAGTGGGGTTTCTTCCCTTTTCGCTGATCATCAATGTCTCCTTTGCGATCAGTTCTCCTATTTTCTCCCCGACCAGACACACTGCTCGAAGTGCCGTGATCGCGACGGCGAAGTGCCGCCAATGAATTCTCTATTCGGAGATGTTTTTCTGCAAGGTTGTAAAATCTGGTGAGGGAAACATCATCCTCAGCCTGCAGTTCTTTCCACAGGTCGGTTTGCAGGCGAACTCCAGCTATTATAAGTGTTCGGATGGACTCTTCTGGGGCATGAGCCACCTTGTTGAGTTCCCTGTGGAAATGGTCGATATAAGATTGCAGGGATTCGTCTTTTCTTGCCTTATGTTGCTGAGGTAGCTCAGAGGCATCGAAAACTTCCGATTAGCTTGGAAATGCCATAGGAACGTCATGCTCATCTGAGGCCACGAACTGATCGATCCCGCTGGGAGCAACCTCAACCACCGCTTGGCGTGGGAAGTCAGCGTCACGACCAAACAACGGCATTTTGCAAGATCCGAAACCTGGTGGAGCTCCATCAGGTCGTTGAACTCATATAAATGATCCTGGGGATCATGGTTCCCATCAAACGGCCGCATATCAGGCATTCTGAACCCCGGTGGGAGTGGAGCAGCTAGCACTTCGGGGGAGAAAGGGGATGCAGAGGCGACTTGGGCCTGTTCATTTTGCTGCTCCCTTAACCTGTCTAGAGCTCGCTGTAGCTCCTCAATTTGTGGTAATGGAGCCAATTGGGGATTGCTCTCACCCATGCGAGTTCGGCCTTCTCAATTACGGTTCAGGAAAGTCTGGAGGTCGGACTCTTCTTCACCGCGGCCGGTATTTCCGGTCGCACTCGACACACGCTGACTAGAGGCGTGTGAAGGTGAAGGATTGTGCAAGGCATTTTCATGACCCTCGCGGTGGTACGAACCTCCCCACGAGGTGTGGGGACCACCCGCATGATAGCGATCAGGATCGTTCTGCTGGTGGTGACAAGAATCATCGCGCCCGGCACCTTTGTTTGGATTCACCTGCGACGTGGCATGGGACAGCTCGGGATTCACTTTTTCGTCGAGTCTCAGCTTTGTCGGCACCCTGCTCGGGGCGCGGTTTCTGTTCGCTGGTCCTTGGGAGCCAGTAGGCTTACTTTTTGCCACTTCCTTACCCTTACGTCTATGCGCTACAGTGCTTGCGGCATGGGCTATTTCCCTTTGCCGCGCTTTCGCGCGACCTGCAGGCGTTTTTAGCGGTTGCACCGCCCCAGCTGTTGTAGATGACATTCCTTGGTCCAAACGGTCCAGCCTCTGGTTAACCGTCTGGAGAGTATTATCGAACCTCTCCAGGTAGCTTCTGATGGCGGGGTCAAGCTGCGAAGCTGCCGGGATATCCCCCGTAGCATTTTGTGAAACTAGAATTATCCTGGAAGGGGTATCCCCTTGGGTCAAGGGGACTCCTTCAGCGCGCTGGTTAGCTTGCTCAGGTTCAGATTGGTGGGTCATTTGTTGCTGTAGGACTAGTAGGTTGCAGATTCTCCTGATGAAGGATGAACACTAAATCAGGCCCTCCTTCTAGCGCCAAACTGTTGATGTGTGATTCTTACACCAACTAATCGACACGTATGTAACGTTGATTGGTCAAGAGACACACGTGATTATGGATAGAAAATGCGAAATGAATGCAATGAAGGCTTTTTAAAGTGGTTCAGATGCTAAGGTAGCAAATCCTACGTCCACTAATTTGTATTAGTAATGTGGGTTAGGTCACAGCAGCGGACTGACTTACAAATGATTAGGAAAAGTAAATACAAAGTTTTGCAAGAGAGAGAGAGTGTGTGTTCAAGTGTAAAAATGGTTGAATCCCGTTAATGAAGGAGTCTTCTTCTTTTTATATCAAGCTGAAGGCGTGTAATCATCATTAAATCCATGGGTTGGTGTGAGTGTCAGGACATAATCCGGCTTTACGTCCCATTGCCCTCTTTCCAAGCTGATTTCACACGATTTATTGCAGAGAAATGGACACGTGGGAGCTCCATATCGTTTGGCAGGCCTGACGTGCACTTACTGTTCTGACGGGAGCAGGTCACTCTTCATCACGTGACTTTCCACATCAGCCCTTGCTTTCCCAGGCATAACACAGACCTTGTCCCATTAGTTTTTCATCTAACCACAACTTCAATCCAATATCAACAAGCAAAATCAAAGTCTGAATCAATGAACAACTTGCCTTCTTCTCCCATCACTTTTGTAATGGGAGTCTTCATTAGAATGTCATCGCTAGACCTCAACTACTGAGGCTATTGATGATCAATTCAATACATTGCATATTAATTGGTCAGTTTAATTATATGATTTTATATTTTATATTTTTCTTGCTTCAGCTGGACATGCAACTCCTATAGAGCGTCTAGTATTAAGTGTAGTCATTGCAATTCCAATTCTTGGATATTCTCTAGCGGGATATGGATCAGTAAGCTTGATTTATGGCTGTATTATGTTATTTGAGTTTTTAAGAACTATGGGGCATTCCAATGTTGAAATTATTTTGCATGAATTGTTCAAGCCCCTACTGATTCTTCGATATCGTCTCTATACCCCCACGTAAGTATTTTCATTCTCACAATCAAGTACCATGGATTAATGCATTAGAAAGGTTCTAAGTTTCATATATCTTACATTTTTATTCATCTAAGTTTAGTTTAACTTTCTAGATAGGCAATATGTTGAACTGATCATTATTGGCCTCAATTGTTTTTAAGAAACAATTTGTAATAGAATGAGGAAAAGAGAATTTGTGCTTGAGTAACTTCTTGTACCTTCTTTATGGTGAAGATTTCAACAAGTCTTCGTTAGATGTCTTTGCTGGATCTCCACTCTTTAGATTCAAGCAAATTACAGTAAAACCTCTCTATAATGATACTCTATATAGGAATAAACTCTACATCTATTTCCAATTTGGGATAGTTACAATAAGAATAAACTCTACATTGTAATAAGTTATAATTTTTCTAATTCCCATCTTAAGGAAAGTTGCTTCTATATAATAATAATTATCTGTATATTGCAAAAAAATATATGATTTGTTATATTAAAGTTTTAAGATGAAATAAAATATTTATCTGAAATTGTTTGGGACAATAATTTATGCTTTAGAGTTGTTATTACATCTTTTAACTTGCGAGTACATTACTCGCTAGCATGGACATTTTCTTGTTAAAGCAAAAACATTTCTAGCTTCTTAAGCATATTTAGAGCTTCTTAACATGAAACTTTTTGTATTTCCGTACTAGCATCCTCATAATTATTTTCTTTCTCTTCTTGTTTAATTGTAGAAACGATTTTTTCTTTTGTTAAAACATACATGACTTGTTACTCATTTGGATTATTAAAGAAGACATTAATTTGATCATTCAATTCTACAATGACTCTTTGATTCTCCTCATTCACTTTATTTGTAATTTGTAATTCATCAACATTGGGGGTCTTAATTTTGTAATGCTTAAAACAATTAGCAATTGTCTATGGCTTCACATCAGTTGTCATGCAATAACTGCATTTACAATTTCATTAAGGATATTTATCTTTGTTGGTTTCAAAACACGATCTTCTATCCGTTTCAACAGTAGGTAATTAAAATGCTGAATTGAAACCCTAATATTATTAAAACATGAATTAAAATCCTAATATTGTACTATTAAAACATGAATTATGAAATAAGAAATTTTTTTAACTACACATATATTAAGTTATAACCTCCTCGTAGTAATAAAATTAGTTAGTCTCATCATTATGACTGTAGAGAGGTTTTACTGTATTTATTAGTTTGTTGGAGAAAAAACTTTATTCACGGCTTTGATTTCTTGACTCTTCATTGATTTTGTTAGCATCTTTATATTTTTTAGGAGCTTTATTAGTCGAGGAAGATAAATAGAATTTATCATACGAGAAAAAGAGTAGATATCAAATGGAGAGTTGATACCCCATTAATTGTTGAACAAGCTCTTTAAAAAAAAAAAAATACCAAGGGTTTTTTTGGTTTTAAATTCTGATGTAAATGTTTTTTTTTTTTTTTTCCAATAATAAAATTTAAAAGAAAGATGTGTACATATTTCTTTATAGAAGTCCTAATGGTATTTTGGTCCTTTAACAATCAAATTCTTTTTCAAGAAGTCCTAGTGGTATTTTGGTCATTTGAAGGTCATGAATTCTTTTTCAATAAATCTTAATGGTATTTTAGTCCTTTGACAGCCAAATTAGAGTCCAAATGTTCCAATTTACGAGGTTCTCTCAGGTGTGCGGTGTGTAATGATCAGAATGTTTCCGAGGTATTTTTCAACCAAGCCAAAGCCCTAGATGAAGCCAATACAGCTTAGTATGCTACCGGAGCAAACTGAGACCATCACAAGGGCTATATTCAACATAGTCAAGGAACACGGTCCTCTCACTGTTGCCGAGACTTGGGAACGCGTCAAGGTCTGTGAGAGTGTAGTCAAACTGTTTGATTTTTAATGTGCTTCTTATAACCACAACATTTGCTTAACTTATCAGGAAGTTGGATTGGGAGGATTGACAGGCAAAAGCCACATGAAAATAGTGTTGAGATGGATGAGGCAGACGCAGAAGCTCAGATTGATATGCAATCAAGTAGGGCTACACAAGCAATTTCTGTACACAACTTGGTTCACAAAATCAAACAACATCAAGCAGGCAAAACCAGTGAGTCATTCCTCACAATCTCAACCCAAGCTGCCTTGACCATTACAGAGCTAATAAAAATACATGACATATTGCCAGTCTAAAGGTGCTTTCTCTGACTGTAGTTTAACATTTTCCATGCTTCTTGAGCCACTTGTTTTGTGTATGTTCGCTATGGACATATTGGTTACACATAATTGTACAGGAAATTTTGATGCTATTGCACCATATCAAAATATTAGTCTCATGTTTGGCTCAATGCTAACGTGCATAGGATCTCTTCTTTAAATGGATGAAAGGAATTTTATTAGTTAAGGTATAATTTTTTCATGAAATGAGAGAAAACAGATACAAGTTTCAAATTGTTCAATTTATGGACGTTTAATGGTGATTTACTTTAACGGAAAACAATCAAAATGACTTAGATACCCTTGGATTTTTTTTTTTTAGTTTTTTGGTTATACATTTATAAAATAAAAGAAGAAAAACTCCAAAAGTTAAAAATAAGCATGGGTTCAAATCTAATTTACTCTTCCTTTTTTTTTTTTTTTTGTAATACTAATTAAACTAAATAAATAAACAGAAAACAGAAAAAAAATGGTTTGAACCTAAATTTTAGAAGTAAAACTAATCAAAAAATTAGAAAAATTAAAAGATGTAAACAACAGAGAAAAACAAGTTTAAATTTTAATTTAATTAGGATACAAAAAATTTGAAAAAGAAAAAAGAATAACCGGTTTAAATATACTCTAAAAAAATAAATAAACCGACAAATTTAAGAAACCAAAGAAAAAAAAAAAAAAAAAAAAATCTAACGACACCCAAGCACCATTGGCCTCGGCCTTTAGGCTTTTAGTTGGCTTTCTTTTTATCTTTTTCAATTTTTTTAATTTTTAGTTCCATATGTCAGTATATGATTGGATGAAACCTTTTTTTTTTTTTTTTTTTTTTTTTTATAACTTGTACAATCCACAATACCTATAGTTTTTGTTAAATGTAACAATTATTTTCTCTTATGTGTCATTTGAAACTTGTATCCGTTTCTTTTTCATTTCAGGAAACTATTGTATTTTAATTGATAATATCCTAAAGGAAAATGAACCCTTTTCTCTCACAAGCTAAGATCACATTATTTTAATAGAAATTAAATCTGATTTAAGAAGTTAATCAAATCTCATCATACATGTCACATGTTAAAAAATGTTTAAATTTTCAATTAAATAGTAAATATTTAAATAATTAGTTAAAACAATTAAATATCAAAATTTTTATTTTTCAGTAAATATTTGAAGAATCGAACATTTATTTGATAGTTTACTAAATAATTAAACAATTAACTGAATAATTAAACAATAAATAAAAATTTAATAATCTTATTACCAATATATGAATAAGTAATTTTAATTAATTAGTAAATACATAATATATTTATAATTTTTATTATGGCTACAAACATAAATCAAATTATCTTTATAATAATGTATTTAATTCAAAGTTTATAGGTAATTATATTAAAAGAAAAAAAAACCAATATAGTCTCATTAAACTAGAAACACAAGGTTTAAATCCAAAATCAAAGATGAAGAAGGTAGTAATGAGCAGTGAGCTGAGCTAAATAAAATATTTGAAACACAAAGGCTCACTATCGAGTAAAACACGTATAGCATGTTTTATAAATTATAGATTCTCACCTTTAAAATAGGCCAAACTACTTACACCTACCCAAAGTTTGTCACAAAGACAAATTAGTACGCAAAAGGGTTAGAAATGACAAACATATATTTTCTGTCATATTCTGTTAGGGATTTCCTTCTGCTAAAGAACAATATAGTAATTTCATCTAAATTTTTTAATTTTAAATCTTTTTTTCCGTATCCGTTCTCTTCTATTCTCTTTTTTTTTTCTTTTTTTCTTCACTTCCTCCTCTCTTTTTGGTCTCTCTTTTCTTGCATCTCTTTGTTTCCCTCTTTCTTCTTGTCTCTTGAATTAAACCAAAAAAAATTCAGTGGATCAAAGTCATAAAAAAATATATCACAGCCACCGGAAACAAACTCGGCTGCTGTGACCTGTCTAGTTATGATGTGGAGCACTAGATCGCATTGCAACGGATTTGTTTCTCTAGATCCACCGCCACTTAGGGTGTCCACCACGATCTGGACTAGATCATGGCGGTTCAAGGCCAGATCATGGCAGATCAGGTGAGTTCACAAAGTCATCGTATTCTTCTGCTACGATATGGCCGATTCCAGCATCCACTTAATTTTTTTCTTCACTTCCTCCTCACATGGCAGCCAACCAGTAGCTGGTTTTTCTTTTTCTTTTTTTTGCTTGTGGGTCTGGAGATAAAGTTAAAAAGAGAACCCATTGTTGTGTTAGAGACAGGTGGAAGGGAAAGAAGGGTTGGAATTGCTTTACTGTGAGAATAGGATTTTGATTCTTTGTTATGTAGGTTGGACTTTGAATTTCATGGATTAAAATTTAAAGCCTTCAATCTTGTTTTCTCTTAATTTTAGATTAAGCCAAAAAAAATTTGTTTTCTCATAAAAATTGTTATTTTTGGGTAGTGGGTTTTGGCAATATTTGATTTTGATTGGTGGGTTTGTGTTTGATGATGATTTTCATTGTCATTTTATCATGTGTCTGATTTAGTTTTTGTTTCAAGTAAATTTGGTTCCAGTATGCATGCCTTCGTTTGATGATGAGTTTTCTATTTTTTTCGTTTGATAAATTTATTAAATTGTTAAATATATTGTTGAATTGTTTTTGGTTTTGACGTACTCTAGAGATTTTTCATATTGATATGTTATTAATATCACTATTTCATTGATTTTGGTGTTGTTTTGTGTGATTCTTTCCAAGTTACAGTTTTTCCTTGGAAAAAATCTATTGATTAGTGGAGATAATTGATTGATTATTCACTACAAGAAATATATTATATTGTGACAAAATTTATTTTGTCAAATGTTATTTTGTCACAAGTAATAGAGGTATTATGACAAAATAAAGAAACATCACATTAAGTATGATAAAGAGAATATACAGTGACTAAAAAATATATTGTCAAAATATTTTATCACAATAAAGAAACCCATAAGAAATATAGTGAAGAAAAAACATTTTTATCATAATATTTCGTCATAAATTTTTGGTGCCAAATTTTGGTGTTTAGGTAAATTGTTTATTGTGACAAACATATTTTGTCATAATACATCTTTGTCACTAAATTTAGTTATACATGCTATACCTACAAATTATTTTGTCACAAAAGAATTTATTTATTATTAAAAAAAAAAATTGTCATAATATATGCTAAAATATAGGTATTAATGACAAAACATTTGAGTTAAAATTTAAGCACTAAAATAAATTGTTTATTATGATAAACATAGTTGTCATACAAAACTTTTGTCATTATATTTAATAATACATGCTATAATTACAAACTAATTTGTCACAAAAGAATCATTTATCATTAACAAAAAAAAAAAAAAAATATTATCATTTATAAATGTTAAAATCGAGGTATTAATGACAAAATATTTTAGTCAAATTAAATGTGATATTTTGTGACAAAAATTTGCTAAAAAAACATAATTAATATGCGTACAACTATTTGTCATTCCTCTTAAGTTTTCAGCAATAACATATATGTCATTAAAAAAAAAAAAAACTCATTAACATATAGGATCAGGTATGAGGTCAAGGGCTAGGAAATTTGGTTGGGATCGGGGGGTGACAGGGGCAGGTCGAGTTTTGCTATATCTAGCTAGATCAAAGAAATTTGCTAAAATAAATTATCAACAAATTAGCGATGAAAAAAAAAATAATCTGTTTGTAAAATTGTAGCAACACATTTCAATCCGTTGCAAATATTTGTTCCCAAATTTCAGTTCCTAATCAGTTGTTAAATTATTACTTTTATTTTTATTTTTAAAAACTTGAGAAGGCCAAAAAATTGTAAAAAATACAAAATCATTAATAATTTTATAAATGTAAATATTAAGTACCATTTTTGGCTTTAATGATACAAAATACAAATCAAATTCAAACTGAATAAAATTCATAAACTGCTAATGCATACTCTACTTACAACTTGTATTAGCAGCAAACAAAGGCCGATCTACAGAGACTAATTAAGCATATTACCTAACTTAAGATCATAGCAAATGAATGAAAAATGGGTGGGGTGGGGTTAAAGTCGGCGGTGGGCTGTACCATGCCTAAAAATTCAAGGCTCATCATGTCATGGGTCGTGCCGTGCCCAAGCCTGCAAAAATTCGTGTCCTATTGTGCTGTGCTAGCCCACCAAATTTGAAGGCTCCCAGCACAGCTCGCTATATATCGTGTCGTGCCTTGGACCATGTCGTGGGTCTATCAGTCCAGGTTCTTTGTAAAAATATTTATTAATATTTATAAATTACGATAATTTTGATTTTTATTATAAAAATATTTTCTATATTATATTTAGTGACATTTGTAATTAAAAAATATATAATCACTATGAAATATTAAAAACGAAAATAGAAATATAATTGAATTTTCAACACTTTTTATTATTTATAATTATAAATTACAAATACAAATTTATAAATTAGGATAGAATTATTATACATTTTCATTTTAATTAATTTTTAAAATCTTAAAATCTTTGAATATATCTGCAAAGTTTTTAAGTTCCAATGGGCTCGCGTATTTGCATTACCCAAATCCCTAAGTCACTCATTCTATTCTTCTCATTCCAATCGCAACACCTTGTCTAGGGCTCATTCTTCTGATCTTAGCAAAACTAATTATCTTTGCATTCTTCACCATTCAAGCATTCCAGTCGAAGAAATCTGATTCGTCTGTCGTTCAAGAGGATTAGCCGAGCGTTCTTCTCATCTCTCAACTCTCGAGTAGCCGCTACTTTGATACAATCAGACCAATACTTCGAAGCTTGAGACTGAGTTCGCCTTTTGTCGTCTCCATTCGTTTGTATCTCTTCTGAGTTGACTTCTAATTTGTGAATGGTGAGTTGTTGGGTTGGTTTCAATGTCTCCATTCACCATTCGAGTTTTTGGGTTGGTTTCAAACTTTCAATTTCTTCATTCACCATTCATTTCAAAGTTAGAAAATAGAAATTTTAAAGCCAAAGAAATGTGTTTACTGGCTGTTTATAAATATTAGCCGAAATGGGTAAGAAAGATAGTTGAAAAAGCTCTATCTACTTTACTTTTCCCATTTGATACTTGTTGACTTGGAATTTTGAAGTCAAATTTCTTGACTTGATGGCTTCTGGCTTAAAAACTTGTGAATCCAGTTTTAATAAAAGCCATAAAGCTCAATTTTATTGTTATCTTTTCAGATTTTGGTTTGAAGTGTTTGCATATCTTCAAAGAGCTTAATATTTTTGTTTTTTGGGCTTCGATTCTGAAGTCAGATATATATAGATTATTTTAAATGTTTTGGGTGCATTAACTTGTTCTGATTACTGTGGTGTAGGTTGGTGCTCTTCAAGATGTTCGATCTGACTTGACAGAGTTGCGAGTTCTTTTTTATAAAGTTTTGGAGGATTTGGATGCACATCTTTATAATAAGGGTGAATGTAGGTATTCAATTATCTTGGGAATCAAACTTTAACTATAATATTTGCTTTAAAATCCTAGTTAATTGATTTGAACCCCCTAACTATATGTTATTGAGTTTGAAAGGCTGGGAAAAATATCACGTGCTGTTAAAATTTTGCTGTATAAATGGCATCAAGTTCTAACCCCACCCTCACTGCCACCCAACCTGAGGTGTCCTCAGAACTGCAGCGGAGGGGCGAGTCGATTGCAATGGATTAGTATATTAGGACTTAGAGACATGGTCCACCACCACAAAGACTGTTGAAACCATTGCAACTGTTGGTAATGAAGAGGGTGACGTTAATCCATTTGCAAGAAAAAAGAGAGCTAAGACATCAGTGGTGTGGAATGATTTTAAGAATTTCATTGAACAAAATTTCTTTTATTAAAATATTAATAAGTTTTCGTTGTTGTATTCTTCATCTGTTTTACTTGGTAATTGCTAGTGCATATTCTGAGATAAATGATGAATTGTTTTCTTTTGCAGGTTTGCTTTTCTCTAAGTTTTTGTTTTGGTGGAATGGATAGCTGCTTGGTTACGCTCTTTGATCTTGTTTTGATTGCTTTCATGCTCTATGGAGTCCCTGCTGATGTATGGTCCATTGGTTGAATTTATATTGCTTACTGTCATTTATATGGGGTCTTTTTTGTATTTAGCTTATTGGATTATCATATCCATATGAGCTATCTTTGAAGGGTAGCCCAGAATGAATGGCTCTTGAGGTACATCACTTGCACCAATTACTAAATATTTTATGTTTAATGCTATATTTTTCTTCATTACTGTTTTTGTGCAGGCGATGAAGTCTATGATGAGAAAACATGACCATCTTAATCTTACTTTCTTCATGTTTGTCTGAACTATGGTTGAAGATATTGTTTTCTTCATGGAGATATCTGACTTGTGTTCATTTTTGTCTCCATATTAGTGGAGAAGTGTAAATTTATAAGAGATGCCTTTGTTGAATTATTAACATTAGTCTAATCTAATGCCTTTGTTGAAACCTCCATTTACTATTTTGTAAGCTTTAAAGTTGAACGTGTTAATTTATATAATGCATTGCATTCAGCCTCATATTATTTGATGTTGAATTCTCCCAATTTATGTAATAAGTGGTTTGAAAATGCATTTTGAGCTCTAATTCGAGCTCTATAAGGACTCGACTAATTATTTATGACTAAAAAAATATTTGTTATGCTATTAAATTTTGTACAAAATTATTTTAGTCATTACAATTTTTTACAAATAATATTGTCATATAAACAAACATGTGACAAAATAAATGTTGTTATAGTAAAGTCACTGACACATAAATTTTTGTCACTGTTAAAATTATGAGAAAATAATTTAGTTATTATTTACAATTTTGACAAAATCAATTTTGTCATAATATATTATTTTCTCACCATAAATCTTATTATTTGGTCTTTAAATGTAAATCAATTATGACAAAATATTACTTATATTGATAAAAATTACCTTCTATTGTTACAAATAATTTATCATAATAAATTAATTTAAAGTGACAAATTATTATCGTGATAATAAATAATTAAGCTATGGTGACAAAACATTCTTTTGTCACCATATACTTAAGTGTACAAGCTTAATGTGACCAACCTGGTGATCAATATAATTCCTCACATTAACGAAATAGTCATAATTTTGATATTTATAGTGACAAATTATTTTATTATGAGAAGCCTAAATTCTTGTAGTGATTAAAAAAGCTATCATTGGAATGCCTTCTGTTTCATCTTCATTTATAAGTTTGCTTAGTGAAAATTGGTTGTTTGTTTATGGTTTTAAGGATGCTTAATTTTCAGGTCTGTGGTATATTTAAGTAAGGTTTAGTATTGTAGCTGTGGTTTTTGCAACATAGGGATGAGTTCATGATCCTCTGCTGTAAACCTTGCGTTATTATTCCGATGCCCTAAGATATGAAATTTACCTTTTCAAGTAATTTTCTTTTTTGGAATGGAAGGGTAAAATGGTCAATTTACATGTATTTCGAGATGTGGCCATTATAAAGTGTAAGGGGTGATGTCATTGAAGAGAAATGAGGGTAGAATTGTCATAAAGTTGTTTGATATGGTTAAATGGCGTAAACGGTAACCAAAGGTATAATGGTCTTTTCATACAAATTCATATGATTTAAGTATCCATAAAAGTATACTAAGGGTAAATTAGTCATTTACCTAATGGGATTGCTTAATTGTTAAGTGTTTTAAAGAAGTCAAATGGCATTAAATGAGTGCTAATCTTTGTGTTGTGGTAGAAATGACCAAAACACCCTTATATGAAAAATTTATGTCAAATGACTTTTATATCTAACTTTTATTGACCAATCATAATAGAGTAACAATAGAATAAATATGTACAAGGTTTTAAGAGAGAGGAGTCGGCCTTGTACACCCCAAATGCATCATCTTCTTCTTCATCTCTCAAATCCACGATAAAAGCCACTAATTCAAGCATTTTAATTCTCAAATTTTCATAGGATTTCAAGTTGATTTTCAAAGGAGATCACCATCCACACTTAAAGAACTTCAATTTCAAGGTTTTATGTGAGTTTCAAAACCCTAGTTGTTCTGAACTTTTAATTAAAAGAGAAATTCATAAGTGATTATGTGTGTAAGGTAGAAAGGGTGAACCTTTGGAGCTAAGGAGGAGTGTCTTTATGCTTTGAATACTAAGGTAAGGAAAAAATATCCCTTATGACTACAATTGATAATACCTAAGGTTTATGAAACTTATATTTATTTATGTTAATATGAGTGTGATGCTATATTTTGGTTATGGATTATTTAAATGGGTGTGTTGATTAGTGTATGTGTGCATATGGAGGATGATTATGTCAATTAAGAGATTTGTAGTTGGACAATGTTTTGACACTTTTGGTTATGTAAAAATGGATGTTTTTATGGCCTTTGTACTTAGAATGATATGACAAATTATATGAACGTGCAAATGAAGGTGACATGGTTAAAATGAATAGAATTCGGATTTGGTTTTTTAAGACTTATACTATACGTGCTTCACTGAAGCGGTCATAACTGAAGTTATAGAAGTCTGATTGAGTTGATTCTTGAAGTATTAAAAAGTTGAGACATAGACCTAAAACTTTTATGTTTTAACCAAAAAACAATTCGAATTGGAAGTTAAGGGAAAAATTGCTTGAAAAGTGATGAACTATATGGCATCTACCTTTTTAATGGAAATTCCTTTTTTTTTTTTTAATTCTAATAAACCCCTGAATAATCTTACTATTGAAATTTCTTGTATTGTATGAGAAATTGAATGAATTAAGTTAAGGAATTTGGTAGGAGAATATTCATGTCATAGAGTTTTGCTAATAAATTGATTGATGAGTTGTGCAATTGGCCAAGGGTACATGTTAAATGAATGAATAGTATGATTGAGCGTGGGAGATGTTATTCTATATGTTTGCATTCATAATGGTAATGCATATAGCTTATTTAGTTGACTTATGAAAAAAATTATGAAATATTAAAGAATGAATTCCATGAGTCTCTTGAGATATAAACCAAGATCAGAGGAATGGAATTCTTATGGAAACCATGAGTCCTTTGAGGTGACGACCAAGAACAAGATAATAGTTCAAATGAATCTAATCGGATAACAAAGACTAATGAAAACATTAAGTATAAAAACAAAAGAAATAAGCATGCCATGTATATGAATATTTCATAAGTCATATATATTCTATGTTATATTATGTATGGTTATGTTATGACTTATGTTTATTTATGGTTATGTTATGACTTATGTTTATGAGAAAAGTCCAAAGGGTATGATATGTTTTATGAACTTGTTATATTAATGAATGACGGTCATGTCTTGTAGTTAGGTAAGGTCCTGAGTTATATACTTGTATAATGAACCTGAATAGTTTATAAATGATCATATTCCCTTACTGAGCGATTAGTGCTCACCCCACGAAATATTTTAAAAATGTTTTGCAGGTAAGGATTAATGCATGAAGTTGGGAGAGATTCTGAGGGACGCTATGAGCATGAAGAGATGTTTTAATAATGACTATTGAATGGTTTTGCTAGTATTTAGTATAGTAATTATGTTCATATTTCATAATACAGTAAATATGTTCATGTTCTATGATGGAGTAAATATGTTGTGTTAATAAAGGAAATCAAATTGCTAGTAAATTTGTAAAAGTATGTATGTTCTAGTAAGTATTACTATGGATTTCATAATTTACTCCAAAAAAGGAAACTATATTTTTTGACTTGTACAATTAACTTATTATAGTTTAGAAATCAAATTAAAAAAATATTTTTAAATTACAGGTTTATTCTTTAAATATGATTTTAAAATAAACTTCTTTCCTAGGCGTGCGTTTTCTAGGTTCTCAATGGCCAATGGATACTTAAAAAATACCCGACTAAGGAAGGGTTTTACATCTGGTCTATGATTTTTGCAACATAGCTATGGTTTTTTGATCTAGTCACATGCAGACTTAGTCTATTGTGTTTTTATTTGTTTGTGAACTCTTAATCTTATCTGATATAGCTATATTTCTATTTTCTGACCATCTTTTTGTTTTGTTATTCAAAATCATGTTGTATCTCTTTGTCTGCCTACACTTTTTTGGAGATCAGATTGGCTAAGCCCATGAAGGAAACAGTTTCTAAGCCTATGTTAGAGCGACATGCCAGACTTAAAGAGCAATTGAATTTTCGAAGATGTAACTGAACAAATACAATGGGTGCGTTTGGTTCATTATTTTGGATAGGATTTTGGGAATAATATTGGATAGTTGAGTAGGGTTATGATTACGAGAATAGGATTTGCAGAATATGTGTTTGGTAGAGTATTTTGACCTTGATACTTGTGTTGAATATTTGATTGATATATTTTTTTTATAAATGATTTATTAATATAATATTTTGTTGCATTTTGTTAAAATAAGGTATTATTATATATATAACTTATCAATTTACATTTTAATAATATTAAACATTTTGTTGGTAATTTTGTCACCTGTAAATATTAAAAAACAAAAACTCATATTAATTTCAAGTACTAATCCAACTGTTTAAAAACATTACATTAATACATATATGACAAAAGTATTAATTATCAATCTTTACAATCATTCTTTAATAATTTAAATACATTTTTAATGAAGTTGAACTAAATTAGGATAGGTAGTGATTGCGTATTGATAATAGATGGGTCCTATAATGCAATATTGGGTTTTAAGATTATGTAGATTCATTTGATATTAAACTTTCTCGAGTTTCTTTTCATGTAACAAAATAAATATTATGAAAATTATACAATTTCAAGGTCACAAACTTAGAGAAAATTTTAGTAAAGTATCTGGGTTTCTTCCCTCTTTACTGTCCATGCATTAAAAGCTGTCAGAAAAGTTGCAGGATAAAATTTTAAAGATTCTATTGTCTAAATAATGAAACAAACGCTATCTCCAAAATCTGTTTTAAACTATGGATAAAAATATCCTGCCAAACGCACCCAATGTTCTTGAAGATTTATGCTAATATTTAAGAGCTGCTAACAGAACCATTTTGAAATTGCTTTTTTTTTTTTTTTTTTTTTTGTTGTATTTCTTCGCTGTAAACTCCCTTTGCTGTATTGAATTCATATTTCTCAAGAAGAATTTCATTACAAATTTTATGTTCTTTTGAATGAAGGATTTCCTTTAAATAATGAAGAATGTCAATACAAATTACTTCAGTCGCAAATGAAACATGTAAATCGTGCCGCATTCTTTGTATATCTTCACTTTGTAATTTTGCTACCAAAACAGGGACAAATTGGTCTTTTGTTGCCTCTAATTTTCATAAATCCAAACGTTAAGGCTTCGTTTGTTTCGCTTTTGGGAATATTATTATTAGTATTCCCAAAAAAGTTAAACAGTAAAATGTCATTATTTTCAAAATATTATTTTATATTTTTCAATTTCTCTTAAACCTCTTAAATTTATTAATTTAACTAAACAACCCTAAATATTTTTTTTAGAAATTGCAAAAACACTTCGGCCACCCTCCGGCAGTGGTGGCCAGCTGTCTGTATTTAATGGGTGGGTTGGAGGTGTTTTTATTAACTTTTAATATTTTATTATAGGAGTGTTTAGTAAATAAACAAACATAGGGGATATTTTTATTAATTTTCAAATCCTACATCGTAATACCCGTCAAATTTAACTTTTTTCAAAATATTATTGTAAAAACTATCAGAATAATGAACCAAACGGACCCTAAGTTTTACAAATTCATAAGATAAACTAGTCATTTCACTAACCCATAAAACCTTCCTGGCATAATAATCATTTATTGTAATGATGTGTGTATTTATGTAATTAAATTAGTTGTATAAATTTATAAAAAAATATATATATAATATCAAACTTTTAAAAGTATTCTGGTCTTTTTGACCTTTGTTATCCTTTAGCAAATAATCATTTTTAACAAAATGTGTCGAAAAGTGGTTATTTGTCATTTTTTAACTTTTTGGATATCATCTTTACAACAAACTTTGGTGTGTGAAAGTTGTTTTCCCTTTAAAATAACATCATTCATTTATTTTAATAGTTAAAAGCTTAAAATGATTATTTACGTATTTACATTTTTTTTCATTTACTAAATTCCAGATTCCGATTTTGTTAACTATTTTCCTTCACCGTAGCTCTCTCTCTCTCTCCCTCTTTGTTCCTCTCGTTCTCTCTTTCTCTCTCTACACTCTTTATTCACCGTGGCCTCCCATCGCTCGCACGCTCTGGGTGGTTTGCAATTTGCAGAGTTGGGTAGCAGGGAGTTGGCTGGGGAAAAAAGTCGAGCAGGTGGTGGGCAGGCAATGGTAGGTGGGGTGCAAGTGGCGGCCGCCAGCGGAAATCGGGCCTTCTCAATCCACAAATCAAATCAACACAACAAACTCTCCAATAATCAATCAAAACCAATCACAACCCAAACACTTCGACATCCACCGAAAACCCAAAAAAATCCAATCAACCGCGAAATCGGCAGCAGATGCGCGGCCCACTGGCAGAGGATCGAGATCTTGAGACTGAGTGCACCATCAGGGGGTTTGTTTATTGTTTGTTTGGGATTTCTGGAGTTGATTGTTTATTCTTTCGCTCCATCTCTTTTCATCTCTTCCTTCCCATAATTTTCGATCTCTACATAGCAAGGCCACCATGGTCAATGTGATGTTGGTTGCGCTGGTGGTTGGATGCCGAGTTTTTTTTCAAGTGCATGAGAAATATTTAAATAAATGAATAAGGGAAGAGACAAGAAGGATCAGAAAAGTAATGGATGTTTAAGGGCAGTTTGGTAAAAGTATGTTGTGCTCTTTTTTAGGTTACTTTAAGAGTAAGAATTTAAATTATGAAATTAGAGGAAACTAACGACGTCTATTTAAGAGTGAGAATTTGAAATTTATGTAACTAAGAGATACCAGGCGGGATATCAATAAACTTCGGGTGAGAATATATAGTTTACTTAGAGGTGACTCGCCTAACCCGACTCGTATTAAAGAGGGTTCAACCGGACCGCCTATAAGGTGGGTTGGGTTGAACCCAACCAGCGTGCAACCCCTAGGCGGGCCGGGTTGATATATGGCAACCCACGACCCGATGGGTTGCTATTTTGTTTTTTTTTTTTAAACCCGTCAATCTGTCGAATTGACTAGCAGGTTGGCCCAAAGAAAAAATAATAAAAAAAAAACTAACCAAAATTTGCATTGTGCCCTCTTAAAAAGTAATCCTATTTTTATTTCGGCTCCGTTTGGTTCACATTTTTGTATTTTTGGGAAAAGTGTTTTGAAAAAAATTAAAAAAAAATTGAATTAGACGGATATTACGATGTAGGATTTACATATTATAAAATACCCCATATGTTTATTTATTTATAAAAACACCCCTATAATAAAACATTAAAAATTAACAAAAATACCCCCAACCCACCCTCAAATACGGACAGCTGGCCACCACCGTCGGAGGGTGGCTGGAGTCCTCGTATCAGCGCATGACCAACTGGATCTTGCCGGTCGTGCTCCGATATGGCCTTTTCCGGCCAGATCCACCATGGCCAGATCTACGACTAGATCTGGCCATTGAAGGCCAGATCTGGCCATATTTGCTCGTCAACGATGGCCAACAAACGGTAGTCGTTGATGGTCAACAACGACTGTTTGTTGGTCGTCGTTACCAATTGGTTACGGCCAAAGATCTGGCCTTTTCCGGCTAGATCCATGGTGGATCTGGCCGAAAAAGGCTAGATCAACGCACTACCGGCCAGATTCAGCTGGTAGTGCGCCATCCTACCAGATTCCGGCCTTTTTCCGGTAGTGGTGGCCGGAATCTAGTAAATGTAGATTGCTAAGGTATTTTTGCAATTTTTTAAAAAAATATTTAGGGGTATTTAATTAAATTAACAAATTTAGGGGGTTTAAAAAAAGTTGAATAATATTGAATAATATTGTGAGTTTTTTGGTATTTTACTGTTTAACTTTTTTGGGAATACTAATAATAGTATTCCCAAAAACCAACCAAACGGAGTCTATAAGGTGGGCTGGGTTGAACCCAACCCGCGTGCAACCCTCTGACGGGCCGGGTTGATACATGGCAACCTGCGACCCGATGGGTTGCTATTTTGTTTTTTTTTTTAAAACCTGCCAACCTGTCGGATTGACCCGCCGGTTGGCCCAAAAAAAAAAATAATAATAAAAAAAAAATAACCAAAATTTGCATTGTGCCCTCTTAAAAGTAATCCTATTTTTATTTCACCTTTTAGAATATCATTTATTTTTAGTTTTTAATTAATTATTTGTATATTCTATACTAGTTTATCTTTTATTTTGTTATTTTATTTAACTAAACTATTATCTATCTCTCTTTTTTTTAAAAAAAAAAAAAAATTAATAGTTTTTTTTTTATATAAAATGTCGTTAAAGAGTTTTAATGAATCTATTTATAATTAAATATGATTTAGTTTTCACTTTCTTTTCTTCCTTATTTTTTATGTCTTGCTCTACTTGAACTCAATTATTATATCTCAATAGTTTAGAACAAAACAAATTTGAATAATAGAATTCATGTTTTTTTTAGTATAAAATTTTAAATTTTAAACTATTATAACATGATGAAAAAATAATTATGTTATATAAACTATATATCCTTTAAATATTAATATTTCTATGGTACCCTTCTTATAAAAATTTTTAGGTCATTGATTACCTGAGTAGTATGATTATGTATATAGTTAAATTATGATTGGTAGTTTCCTAAAATTTTTCGTTTTATAATCCCAAAAATATTAAGATTAGATTTTATATTATTATGATCGTAGATTTGGATCATCTCTTCATGTTTATTTTTTTATTTTGTTAATAAGATTGTGGGGATATATGAGTCTTTTAATATTGAAAGTTTTAAATTAGATTAATTCTTTTATTTTAAAAACTCATTGTTTATAATTATAAAATCTAATCTTAATATTTTTGGGATTATAAAACGAAAATTTTTAGGAAACTACCAACCATAATTTAACTAAAAATAAATAAACAATTACACAAAAGAAAAGAAAAGAAAAAATTAAAGTAAAAAAAAGGGGGAGGGGGGGCTAACTCAGCCCGGCCTGCAGCATAACCCGTCGGGTTAGGGTTGACAAGTCGGATTGGATCAGCCAATTTTAACAAGTGGCAGACCTAACCTGATCCACCTTTAACTCGACCAGCCTATAACACTAACCCGGGTCGGGTCGGGTCGGGCCGATTTCCAGTTTTAGGTTCTCATTATATGATTCATCCTTTATTTTTGGCGATTGTGCCTGTCGATTGGGCTTTCTTGTCTAAAATTTGGGCCCCACTGAGAATATTACAGTGTGCTTTCCAATTTTGAAATTTAACCAAGCAAAAGAAATAACAAATATTATTTTACAAGCAACATTTTTCTCTCTCCAACTTTTAACCCATCTTAATTTATAAACAATTAAACATAATTATCTCTTTATGATGAGAATGGGAATAGAGATGGGAACGAGGATGTCTGAAAGAATAAAATATGATTATTTACATGTAATCATGAATAGTGATAGAACTGAATAAATTTTGTGCGTTTTGGACAAAATTACCTCAACTTTATGTTTATCACAATATCAAATCTATTAAAAATTTTAGACAAAAATAACTCTGAAAATATTTTCATAAACTTTTAAATTTAATTCAATATTAGAATGATATTACTATTTCTAGATAATAAATTTAAAATTTCCTTTTCTATTTAATTAAAAATAAATATAAAATTTTTTCAAAACCTTTCAACTTCGTTAGTTGACATCTAAGGTTCTGCAGCCATTGATCTGTCAATCTGGGCATTTGATTGATGCGTATATATGTTTAAACTCCATAATAAATAATTTACATTGGATATGTTTTATTTTCTCATTTTTAAAATATTATTTTCAACAAACAATTAGTTTTCATTTTCTAAGCACACATAGCATAAATTATCACTTTTAAAATATTTTCATAAAACACAACACGACTGTAAAAACGAAGAGAGCCCAACCCAACAACAATTCACAAACACTTTTTTATTATTATTGAAATCTCACCTATTCCTCCTTCCATCTAAAACGAGTAATAAAGTAGGAAGAATCAATCAAGAATTTTCAATAATAAATTTAAGGGTCAAAATTTTCTAATGTCTCCTTATAATTCTCTTTATGCCCAACAATAGTAGACGTTTATTGTTTCAAAATTCCTTAGACTAGAATGCTCTATGGACTATAATAATTAAAATATGTTAGATGCTTCAATTTATCAATTGTATTCAATAACTTAAATTGCAATATTTACAAAAATTAAATGCACATCTTAAAATATGTTCCAATGACAAAATTGTATATAGTATTTACTTCTTCAACCCATTAACAATTTAAATTAGGCAAGAAGGTTTCATTGCTTCGACGATGCAACAAAGGAAGCCTCAAGTGGTGGAAGGTATTGAGATGATCTCAATTAAACAGTTAATGAACTATTTCTGAGTTTCCTTGGAGCTCATCCCCGTGTACATTTTGATCACCTGCATTTTTCATTCTCTATTATATCAATAACAATTAGAAATTTTATGTACACATATGTAGAGATATTAAAATAATTTAGTGATATGAAAAATTTTACTTGTTGATATCTGAAAGTGTTTAATCGATTATTAAACATAGCAGAATGGGTTAGAACGTGTTTTTAATGCTTTGAAAGAATGATCAATCAACACCTAAGCAATATTAAGCATCTAAAGAGACATAATGTAAAGCACACCAAGGATTTTTACATGGTTCGGCTAAAAACCATTTTAACCTACATCCATGGGACCAAGTCCAGTTCAATCAAATCCACTAGCAACAAAAGTCAATACAAAGTTGAAATCAAATACATTAAAAAGTAACACTCCATGTTTACAAAAATTTAATTCCACACTCTAGATTGAACCACTGCCCAACTACGGTCTGATTGCATGCAAACAACCACTTGGATAGCTCGAGTTCCACCCGAACTTGGACAGCCGAAAGACACCTTCCAACTCATGAGCTTGAACTTCCTTCAAGCTTCAACAAGGAACCAAATTCCTTAACACTCAATAACAAGATATTAGATCGTCTAAGAAATGAGCAATTCACATAAAGGAACTTGACAAAAAAAGCCCTGTAAAATTTCAGAGAACAAAAAAATGGAATATTCAGGTTCAAAGGAGCAAGGAAGAAGATGACAATATATATTCTTGCTCAAACAAATCTCAACAATACACGTTTCATACACTTTTTAACAACCTTTTGTTGGACCACCCTTGGAAAGAATGACACCTATAAAGTAAACTTATCATGCAAGTTTCATGAAGAATAGAAGTAAAATATATTCAAATATAACAACAGTGAGACACCTGTACTGTGAAAAACTAACGATAAAATTTTTATACATAAGAAGAAATGTGCCCCTTTTTTTCAAATACGATCTTATGAACAAGACAATGTGTACACATACAACACTATGTTATAACATGTGCAAACAATAAAACAAACACGATTCTGGTTAATCAAGCAAAATGCATACATCGAATATAATATGCACACAGACTTCATAAGTTGACAAACAACACTTACAATATCCTTATTTTTATTTTTATTTTTTAATTCAAACAAGGATTCTTGATGACGAGAATGCACTAGTAGATGAAATTAAAGTCAAATTTCTTGTAGCATAGATATAAAGTTTTTTGCCCTTTAGTGTATTACTAACATCGGAAATATAGATTTGGGTTTAAAGAAAATTGAAATGTCACCTCTTCTCTTATGATTGGATGACAAGATTTTTAGCCATTGGGGTTAGTTATACCAAAAAATCTTGTGTTCGAGTCTACCTAGATCCATTGGACTTGTAAGATATTCCATAGCCTTGAAGATTAGGTAGGTTCGATTGGCACTTGTGCCTAGAAATTGAAGTGTGTAGGAGAAAATGATTGTTTAATACAAACAATTTAATGCCTACGTAAAGGTGGATTCATCTTCATAAGCACTAACTACTAGAAAAAAAATTCAAAATAAAAAAATCAAAAAAAAAACAAAAAAAAAATCAAAAAAAAAAAAAAAAAAAAAAGAGAGAGAGAGAAAGAGAAAGAGGACATAAATACTTAAACTGGTTATAAAAGGTTCTTAAAGGAGAGTGATTGTGAGGAGTATCAAACCTTTTCCATGAAAAACATAGCAGCTTCGAGTAGATTCCAAATGTCAGGTCCAAAAGTTTGAACAAACTAAAAAAGTAATTGAATAAATTAAAGAAATGCTCGTTTATGTAATTACTCCTTTGGCTAATTCAAATACCATCTTCCATTTACAGTTGTTTTATTCTGGAAGCATTGCTTCAATGCTTTGGGCCCTGCTGCAATTCCCAATAAGATAAGTTCAAAAAAACATTTCACTTCTGTTAATTTAACCATAATATTCTATTTTGTTAAAACTACAGCCAAAACACACTCGATAATAAAAGTAAAAAAAATAAAGAGACATATGATTTCCCTATTTATTTAATAAATAAACTATGTCCAGCATTTAAGTAGAGTATTTTATTGGTATAAAAAAACTATAGCAAATACAATGTAAATGAGAGTAGTTCACTCTTGCTCTCTATTTTTTCACTCTAGGTTTTAACTATTAAAATGCTATAATAGAAAACCTATCCCTATTTGGGTTTATCCGATCTAACTCGATCTAGACCCAATATTAAGCAAATTAATTCTGAACTCAATTACTAATTGGGCTTATTGTGAAGGGGGCACTGTCGAAGACCGATGTAAGCCGATAATTCATCAAAGCTAAGAGAAGTATAAACCATATTTAATATTTTTATACATTTTTTAAAATTTTTCATTAGTAAACACAAGAATTACAGACTAAAATGGAGGCAGAAAAAAAAAAACAAAAGAATCCGAAATATTACCCCAATAGTTGACATTTATTTGTAATAAAGCATAAATTTATTTACTGTGGAGGAAACTGAAAATATGTTTACAGATCAAAAGTGCTTTGCGCTGTATCACTTGAAACTTCTAATACACCCAAATGAGAAGAAGGTTGATGTTGCATTGCAAAAAACACAACTTAAATCAAGATTTTTTTTTTTTTTTTTCCTCAAAAGTCAGTACAAAATGGAGACATGACATTTTATTGTAGACGACTGCAAAAGTGGAAGAATAAAAAGAAACTAATCAAAGGGGACAGAACGTACCATCAAATTAACTACAAATTTCAAAACGTTTGCCCCCACCATTCCGTCCATGCTTTGCATTACAAAGGTAAGAATTCCAGAACCGTAGAAATCAGTAACGATATAGCGAAAGACAATATTTACTCAAGTAATTAAGAAAAGTCATACATAATCGGAAAAGTTATTGATAAATTTGAAGACAAGTTTCAACCTGTTGATGCAGAATTCTCCTCTGCATAACGACGTACTCAGCTATCTTGGTATAACCTCCCACCGAAGATTTTCCAATCGGATCATGTTCTTCAATGGGTTTAATAATCAGATTTTGGAGAGAGGGGCAAAATTTTATAGCTTGTTCCATTGATCGTAAGTCTTGGACATGACAGAATTTTCAAATCCACAAAGAAGTGAGCTTTTGCATCATTTCCACCGACAGAGATTCTACATCGGGAATTTTACAATGCATAGACTTTAAATTGGAGAGAGTGGCAGAAACTTATTCATCAACATCATCGTCTGCTGCAGTGGTTTTGAACTGTCTCGCTCAACTTTAGTTTCTAGAGATGGATACAGCGGCATAAACGTCAAGTTGGGGCAAGTTTGGATATCTAATTTGGAAGACAATGAATGAAGGCAACTCTGCTCCATTATAGCATCTCTCCTCCACCAACCCTTTAATTTAGGACAATGATAGATTGCCAGTTCTTAAGTGATGGGAAGAGTTGAAAACTAGTACTTACTTCCTCCGAAATGTATTCCACCACGTCTAGATATGCAAGAGACAAACTCCTCATGAGGTAATGATCCAACGGTGGGATTCATTGGCATCTCTTACAGTCTTTTATGCTAATTGAAGTTAGCTTTGTGAGAGAGGATAGCCGATTACATAGCTTCACTCCTGTAAATAAACTTATATTAAATTTTTAGATTTGGGTTGGCTTTAGAGCTTCTAACACATTTTCATCAGTCTTTTGAACCTCTCCATTAGCACTTCTCCCAATCCAATATTATAGAGCCAAAGATATGGTTTCCTTTCCAAGTTGGCCAACTTGCATTTTCCTCGTACTAAATTTTAATCTTTAGTTTTCCTCTAAGTTGTTAACCCTTTAATTCTTCTATCCCACTGGGTTTGCTATTTCTTTGACTTGCTACAATATTGTAGAGTCGAAGATTAGTCAGAAATCCTATTCCATAAGGCATCCACATAAAGAATCACATTTTTTATTTATAAGATGCCTAAGGGCATCATTTTTCTAATATCTCTGGTAGTCCTTAAGTTGTCACAATGAGAGAGGTCTAATGTTTCCAATTTCACAGTCTCGATATCGAATCGAAAGTTTTCAATTTGCATATAAGAAAAATTAAGATATTGTAAATGTCCAAATTCACTAAATAAACTCTTTAGCTTACATTTGAATGCAACAACTTCTTAAACTTTAACTATCCAAAATCTAATGCTCGTAAGTACCTATAACTTGAAAAAATTCATAAACCACCATCCAAGTCAAATCTCCAATTTGATCGATAAAATAAAAGTAAATTCTTATATTTTGGCATCATATATGCAATTGGAAATTTCCATGATTTTTTTACATCCACAATCAATGATATATGACGAATTTATCATCCACACTTTGACTGTTGCCTATAGTGTGAAGGGGCATTCAGTTCCTGCAACTAATTTTGCAAGTTCACGCAAAAGATCATGATCTTACATGCACTACATTGCCCCATTCCTCATATTCTGGGTCTTGGAAAAAGACCTCAAAAGAAGTCGTAAAATACTTATTACCAACTTCTTCAAGACGTTCATTCTTATCTAATGCTTGAAGAAACCCTTGTGCCATCCAAAGATAAATCAACTTTTGCTTCTTAATCTTATAATCTTTGGAAACAAACACACATAAGCGAAACATTGTTTCAAATGCGAGGGGAGAAATCAAAACTAAGCTTGAGTATTGGTAAAAATAGCTTCTTTTTCAATCCCCTTTGACATTTCATTGCCTTGAAATGCAACCAATCATCTTCATAAGCCACAAAGTAAAGTCCTTTGTCATTATAACAAGAGGAACTCCTCCACACTTGCCACAATCTCTTTCCAAACCTACTAGTTTTGAATCTTTTGGCTTTATCCCATCGCAAAGGCTATCTGCGTAACAAAGACCAAGAATTGTTTTTCTAGCACTTTCAAGGATAGACATAAGAGTTAAGTGTGCTAGTAATCCTAGCAACCTGCTCACTACGTGTAGTTACAAATATCTTACTTCCTCTTTCACCACCATTAACAAAGTTTTAATTTGTCCCACATAATGGGATTTTCATCCATATATCATCCAAAACTAGTAATATTTTTTCCCATTAATTATTTCTTGCGCAAGCATTCTTGCAATTGATCTATTTCAAGTCCTTCAGTTTTCTACCAGTTGCAGATTTTATGATATTTCCCACAATTTTTCACATTGAAGTATTTGATACACACACCCACATCCTAATTGAAAATAGTTTATAACATGCTCATCATTGTATATAAGTTGGCAAGTGCAGTCTTTCCTAATCCTCCAAATCCAAATATGGAGATGATTGAAACATTCTCATCAACGTTTGAGTCCAATAGAAGTTGTATAACTTTTTTTAATCATCATCTCTCCCTACAACCTTTCAGCACGTACAAAAGAGGTGTGTTCCCTTCCTATATCCATGACTCTTTTTTCATCAAGACTCTTAATAAGTTGGAACTTCTGATCTTTTTCAATCACATAGTTTCTCCCTAATAGTCTTAATCTTATGAGCTATATTAAACCTATATATCTGATTATATTGGAGAAAAAGATGCATACCTCCATGCCAATTTATTCCAGTCATTACCTCTCGCCGTTGAAGGTAAGTAGAGAAATCGTCCAACAAGTCATCAGCTTCATAAAATGCATCTTTGAGCCTTTGAATCCAATATGTCACCGCATAGTTCTTTATGCTGTGCTGCTCCTCAGCATCGAGAAGTACAAGTCTGATAGTGTGGACAGTGGTACTAAGTTTTGAATCTCATCTTTAACACCCCATGCCAATTTGCTTCTCGGCAAACAAGACCCCAACATTTGAAGATTTTCCCTGCAATGCCAAATACAATTCCTTCTGCCATTTGTTCTTGGTTTCAGTAATAAAAAATGATTTTAAAGGGTGAAGTTAGAAGGGTAGCTGTAAAAGTGATTGTAAGATCATGTTACTCATATTTATAGACAAAAGTAATTCCATCTTGATCAACACAAAAATTTAAAATATGAAAAATGATACTTGACTAAATGGAAATTAATCCCAATTAAGCTAGAAGAAAAGTAATATATACTTGGCGTAATGATAGAAAAAGAAAAGCAACTATCAGCACAAGATCTTGCTTTGCTTTGGTACTAATCAAACATTAATACATTTTTAATTTTTAACATATTAGCAACCATTTATCTTATATAATTATTACTCAAAAGCCAAGAAAACAATTTCACTATAATTTTGAGATTGCCTTCCAAATACCTAAAATTTCAGCCTTTGATGGTTAAATTTTGAGTAGTTTATAACTTTTTATAAGTGACCTTAAGGATTACGTTATTACAAAAATAAGATTAAAACTTACTTTTTATTGTTTTTCAAAAAACTTTGTAGAAAATGCGTTTTCTGTAATTTTAATTTAGGATTCCTATTTTTAGAAATTAATGACATCAAATCTGTTCCTAAATTTTGAAATTTTGAAATTCAATTTTTTTAATTTTTATTTTTCCTCTAAACAATTTTGAAAATTAACATCAACATATATAATTTAACTTTTCTGATTAGATATTTTAGAGAGGTTGATGGGAAGGAACAAAATAGTTTCTTGAAAAATGTAAATCATAAAATTTCATTCTTGATATTTACATATCTTTATGATTTACATTTTAAAAAGATCAAATTTCATTAAAATTCCTTCTTCTTTTTTTCTAATTTTAAAAATACACATATGATTTTTGAAAGTTTTCACTTGATTTTCATAGATGTTAAAACACCCCCTTAAAAAATTTAAAGTATTAAAGAGACTATTTAATTCATGGAAAAACACGCATTTCAAGTTTATATTTCACTTTTTACATCTCAAACGATGTTGCAGTAACCAACTATTCCAAAACAATAACACTAACCTTACTAACCCTTTCACTAACTCCTCTCACTAACCCCATGTGAAAGTTTGCGATTAGCTTGGTTAGGCGGGAACCATTATTAGACAGGTGAGACCCATGTGAACTGATGAATTATGAGCTGACACGTGACACTAGTGAGAGAAAATTAATGAGAAGTGTTAGTGAGTGTAGTGTTACTCATTCTAAAATGGTGGAATGCTATTTCTCTAAGGCCAAGAGTAGGAATACTATTGAAATTCTTTTTTGCCCCTATTTTTTTTTTTTTTCCCAATTTTTCTTTGAAACAGTTGATTTAGAATTTAATTATTTTATAATTTAATAATTATTATATTATTATATTAATAATTAAAAACCTTATCACCATAACCTCTACCACCACCAACAACACTACCACGTCATTGTCACCGGTTGTCGATTGTCGTTGGAAACACCCTATCAGCATAATCACCGACAAGTGCAGAACCTACGTATGATAGTTTGGGCAGGTTCTGATGGCCACAGACACCATAGGTGACATCATGTGTGGCAACATGAATAATATGTCATTGCATGTGATGTCACTTCGCCAATCTTCGACAGCATGAATTTTCCTAGATTATTAGATTATCGAATACCAATTCTGCACGTGTTAGCAGTGATGTCAAAACGTGAAAAAATGTTGTTGGGCTAGCACTGTTCACCGATGATTGACCACTATCAAAATATAATTTTTTAGAGTTTTTATTTAAATAAAAAATAATATATTCAGTTTATTAAATAAAATAAACAACAATACTACCCTGTCCGAACTAGACCTAGCAAAGGTGCAGGCCAGGCGGGTATGGGCCGGGTAACTGCAAGTAACAGGTAAAACGGGCATAGGTAAACAGGTAAATTTTTGGAAGGATAAAAATATGCATGACTCGTACTCGCCCATACAGGTACGGTGGACCTGCAGGTTACCTGTAAAAAATACAAAACCCAAAAAGATAAAAAGATAGAACTCTCTTGATAATTGCGCATATTTGTATTTTTACTTGGGCTCTCATTTCTAATCTTGTCTTCTTCCTCTCATTTCTTCTTACAATAAAATTTTGAATCAAGCGAAGCTCATCACCGCACTCATTCTTACCCATTCTGAGTAAGACTCCACCCAATACCACTATCTACTTTTTTTTTTTTTTTTTGGTTTAAGCATTATTCATGGGTGTAATGGAGAAAATAGAAAACTAAGAATCAAAAGTTGCAACCACAGTAAAGGAAGAAGAAGTAGGCAGTGGAGATAAGAACAATGGCTTTCACAACACAAATCTTCTTCACTGTCGCTGCCTCTGCCATCAACAACACAGATCTAAAACTCTCTCTCTCGACTATATATATATATATAGTAAAACATTTCTATAGTAATACTCTATATAAGAATAAACTTTACATAGTCATACAAAATTCAATTCCTAATTCGGGATAGTTATAAATAAGAATAAATTCTATATTGTAATAAGTTATAATTTTTCTAATCCTATCTTAAGAAAAGTTGCCTCCACATAATAATAATTATCTGTATATTACAAAATATATATATATATATATGTATGTTATATTACATTAAAGATTTAAGATGAAATAAAATATTTATCTAAAGTTGTTTGAGATAATAATTTATGCTTTAGAGTTGTTACTACATTTTTTAACTTGCGGATTGATTACTCGCTAGCATGAACATCTTCTTGTTGAAGTCCTATATTTCTAGTTTTTCAAGTATGTTTAAAGTTTCTTGACACAAACTTTTTGTATTTCCGTACTATCATCAGCATGATTATTTCCTTTAACTTATTGTCTAATTATAGTAATGATTTCTTCTTTAGTTGAAGTATACATGACTTATTGTTCATTTTGATGATTGAGAAAGACATTAATATTCATTTGATTAGTGCAATGAAGTTGTCGAATCTGATCACTAAATTCTACAATGACTCTTTGATTCTCCTCATCCACTTCATTTGTAACTTGTAATTCATCGACATTGGGGATCCTAATTTGGTAATGATTAAAATAATTGGCAATGATATATGGCTTCACATCAATTTGCTGTATAATTTTGTAATGATTAAAACAATTGACAATAGTTTATGGCTTCACATCAATTTGACCATGCAGCAACTGCATTTATAATTCCATCAAGGACACTTATCTTTGCTGGTTTCAAAACACGATCTTCTATCCGTTTCAAAAGTAGGCAATTGAAGCGCTGAATTGAAATCTTAATAATATTAAAACATCATTTGAAATCTTAATACTGTATTACTAAAACATGAATTATAAAGAAATCTTTGTTATCACACCTTTATTAAGTTATAACCTCCTTATAGTAATAAAATTAATTAATCTCCCCATTATGACTATAAAGAGATTTTACTGTATATAACTGTGAAAATCAAGAGTTTAAATTCTTGATAATGAATTACAAAACGAGACCGTAAATCTCTAATTCCTATAGCATTATTCCTATTTCAATTTGTTTTAAATTCTGTCGGTACTCGCGGGTATCACCCAGCCCACTCTCAAATTTTACGAGCGGACCGAGCACAAATAACTTTGGAACGGATAAATATTATAGACATCCATAACCGTCCATTTTACTCAGACACTCGTATACCCACAAATACCGGTCAAAGATTGTAGGTCTAGTCCGAACTCTTATCTTAAAAATAGTATCCCAAATGATGTGACAAACTGGGGGCCACTTCCACATCATTAATCAACTTAAATATATAAAAAATATAATTAAATCCCTATAAACTTTAATTTTATACATTAACCCACCATCACTATCATATTAATCTCTTATTCTCAAAAAATAATAGTTAGAATTACTTAGAATTCATATAACAATATTTAAATAAAATATAAAATATACTTATATTACATGGTTATTTAGCTCATCCCATCCCATCCCATCCCACCATAGCGGCATAGCCTTTCACATATCTAAAAGAACATAATAATATTTAATTCTGAAAATAAATTCCACAAATCATTCTTATTTCAATTTTGTCGCTTCATTTTCGTCTTCCTCTTCTCTCAATGCTCCACCGTCTCCCCCACGACCTTCTCTTCAGGTTCCCGTTAACTCTCCTTTACAATAGCTTTTTATTCTTTGAATTTGTTTGCTGGGTTTTGGTTTAAATTTGGTTCTATACTTCTGTATATTAATATAATCCTGATTCATTGCTCGTAACTATTCAATTTACTGATTCATGAATAATTATTATTTTTCTGTTTTAATTTTTTTTTTTTCTGGGTATGACTTATGAGTGACATATGTGATATCTAGAGCAAGGACTTTGTTTTTTCCTTTTTGTGGGAGCTGAAATATTCAAGGTTTTGTTGTTTTTGAATGCTGGTTGTGCTAATTGAGAGCCAACATGATAGTGTGTGTTGGACTTGAGAGTGCTTTGGGAACTGCCAGAAGTGCTTTTAAATGTTCAAAAGTGGCTTTGTGTTAATTTTGTGGAGCTGGGTTTAAAAGTGATTTTGAAGGAAGTGTTTTTTTAGTAGAAGTGCTTTTCATAAAAGCAGTTAAGTGTACCTTTCTGAAAATGTTTATTAAGTGTTTTTTTAGAACTCACTTTACTCTTTAAGAGCTGTTTGTTGCCACAAGATAAATAGAGAATTATCTAGTGCTTCTCCAAAAAGCACTTTTTTAAAAGCATTTTTATTGGTTTCAGCTAGACACTACAGTAGAGCTTACAGCTTTTAGCTTTTAACTATTTGACAACATTTTCCAGAGGCACTTCCCAAACTCCCTATGATTATCCGGAAAAATTGTGGCTATTTTTAGTTGATGTTTCACTACTTCCTTATTTTGAATTACAGTTAAAAAAAGATTTCACTCAGTTAATTTCTGAAATTTGAGTTGTGTTGCAAAAGGGCAAAAGCATATTGTTGATGTTAGGGGAGATTATATTGCCGTCCTGAATGGTTTCTTGAATAGAATGTTGGGTTCTTTTTGTTTCCTGAAGTAAGCTAAACCTCTGTATACAATACAGTGATACACATTAACAGAGTGGTCTTCAACTTGTTTCTTGATAGTTTCATACACATATCAGTAGTAACATTCTGAGTTTAACTTTGAATTTATGCAGGTTTCATTCACCTCAACATGATGGAAAAGGTATACATTATTTGATACAAGGACTGTAAGTGTTTGAGATAGGGTCAATTTTGAATGATGTAAAATGAAGTAAATGGAGGTGCCAAAACTTAGGAAATGAAATAAGTAGGGTTATATGTTTTAATTGACACCGTGTAATCTTTTATCTGAGGCATTAGATGGCTCTGCCACTGGGAACTTATGCTCAAATTTACATATTTCCTCTATTTGCTGGGAAGGGCATAGCCTAAAATTCACTGATGAGATATTATGATTACAGTGCTAGTACCAATCTTCTTGTTAGGTCTTTAGGGTGAGATTACCTACTTAGATTCTAGTTTATCAAAGGGGAATAAGTTCTACTGGCAGGCATGTTACAGTGATTTTATCTTCTAGGATTTGAAACATTTTTTAGTTGGGCTTTGTTTGGCAATTTAAAAATCAACCACTGTAAGAATAGTTATAAACTTGACTTCGATGAATCTGTGAATGCCTTCTACTTGTGAGTTGTGGGACAATGTTGGATTGATTTGATTACTTTCGTTTACAAATGATTTCCATCTGGACTATTTGTTCAGAGAACTTAGATTCTTGTTCTCTCTGATGTAACTCTTGGCAATTATGTCGCTTCTCGATATTGATTTTTATCACGGTTTAGAATTTGACATTGTTGCAGTGAGAAGTTCCATTTTAATTGACACATTTCTGTATCTACTATAGATGCTATAGAAAGAGAAACCAAGTCTTGGAATTCAGATTGTATATCTATAGAGAACAACAAATCATCGGTTCAAATAAAGGTATTGTTCTTTGCCAGAGCTCGAGATTTAACCGTTTAAGTGATTTACCTCTGGAAGTATCATATGGTAGTACAACTGAAGATTGCTTGAACAAGCTTGTTGCAAAGTTTCCAAGCTTGGAAGAGATCCGTGGCTGCATGGTTCTTGCTTTAAACGAGGAATATGCAAATGACCCAATTATTGCTAAAGACAAAGATGAATTGGCCATTATCCCTCCTCTAAGTGGTGGCTAATTATTTGCATTCATAAAGAAAATAGAAGAAAACGAAGTTGATGACTATATATATTTATTTTATATTCAGAAGAAAAACAAATTAGTGCTAATTTTAGGATGAGTGATCAGTTTAATTCAATTCACATAATGTCTATTAGACTCTTATTTTATGTTAGTATTTTAACCTTTAAATTTTTTAGGTTTCTATATAGGATTAATATTTTCTTACCTTATCGATTAAAGTCCCTATTGTTCTACAGTTAATCGATTTAAGTTTCTCATATATTGATTTTCTAGAGCTAGAATAATATTAAGCCTAGTTTTACTTTGTATTAAGTTATTATGTATGATGTGTAACATTTTTACCGAGAATTTGTGCAATCAATCAAGTTTTTGGGAAGAGGACAATAAAATTAGGAATGTCATGTTGACTACTTTGATCATGCTGTCACAAGTAGAAGTTTAAGTTGTAGATCTGATGAAGAAATAGTGATTGTTTAGAAATTATTGTCACTAAAAGCTTATAGTGTTTAGAAATTGTTCTCAATGAGTAATATCAGTCTGCTATTTTTTTATCTTTGACTGTTGAATATAAGGTATTGCCTGTGTTTATAAATGCTGAAACATAGTTCAGCTCTCTGGTTATTCTTTTTTCCATTAAGAAATATTAAAACTAGAGACCTTCTATGATAAGGTTTATTTAATTCGCATATTATGATAGGTTGATTGCTATGAGAACAAGTAATACATTTTAGAAGCTTATATTGTTTGAAATTTTACCTTCACTTTCATCAAATAGTGTTTTCCATTTACTTATTTAATCAACAACATTTCCATTTCATGCAGCACAACAAGCTTTTGTGTAAAGCACTATAAGGCTTTTGTTGTGTTCCTGCATTTCAAACTGAGTACTAGTTATACTGATGGACTTTTCAGCTTCAAGTAATATGCATTGTGATTTGCTTAGTATCAAAATTTGAAGTTTTTCTTAAATGCTTAATTCTGAGGCTGGCATTCAGTTGGTTATGTTTATATTTGATACATTGCCTGAGTTCTATGGTTCATGGGGAAATTACTGCTTTTAAAATTTGTTGCTGTATTCTGTACGTTTTCCCTGCCTAATACTAAATTAGTGGTTGGTTCGATGTGATAGAACTTTGCTCGTTTTGATACACTCATTTTAATTTTTTAAAATGCAGAGTTTTTGAAACACTTGATTCAACTGACCTATGCATGATGCTTGGGGGAATTGAGCTCATTCTTTGTTCTAATTAATTTCTTCAAATATGCATGTTTTTGTTGAAGTAAATGCACATCATTACACCTTGTTTTAGGAGGTTAAGCCCCCAGCTAGAGTAATAAGTTATTATACTGTTTTTCTATTCTGAATTTACTATGTAATGCTATACTATTGAATTTTTACATTGAAGCTGCTATGTCATAGATGGGTGAGGGAATGAATTTAAACAGTAAATGGAACTTTATATCATCTTTGTTTGATAATTTTCAGAGCATATTTACAATTGGTTCAATTTTTTTTTTTTTTTTTTAAAAAAACTTACAAAACACTATCATTTGTTTTAGAATACTCATCAGTTTATTAATTGTGATGTCAAGGTGGTAAATTTTTTCAATTAAATAATTTTAAGTCCTTGGCATTCGGAGAAGTGTAAAATTATTGAATTTATTCTATCAAATCATTTGAAGATGCAACACCTATTCCAATGTTTTCTTATTCTTGTTATTTGTTATTTATAAATAAAAACACTATTGAGCCTTTTTCTTCCCAACTGAGGCTTAAACTATTAGAGATAGCATATGATGATTAGAGCAAGGATATTTCTCCAACAACAGCATTCTAGTTTTCCCTTCCTGAGAATCGAAAAACCCACACATGCCAAAGCTATTTCTAATCTTACTACTGCATCATTCATTAGAGTGGTTAGCTCAGGATTTGTTCATAAGTATGACGGGCAAATTCACAACTTCTTATGTCTTTCACTACGTTGGATGAAACTTGTGCTATAATTTGATAGGTTATCCTTAACATTCTACAATTCTTGTGTGCTTGCTGGATAACTGCAAAGCTTTTATCATTAGTGGAAAGGAGTATTCTCCTTAATTTTGGCAGTTCAATATCATTTATACTTTTAGGGAGTTATAATTTATGATATCTTTCATTTTGTATACATCAGGCCAATTGCATGGTTGGTGTTAGATTCCATCCTGCTAAAGGAAATGCTCCTGCAGTTATCTTTATCAAGGAGGTGGATGCTTTTGTTGCTGCTAGGTTTGACACAAATTGGAGCTGATAGAGAAGTTGGATTAATCCTTTTGAAGCTTATGAATCAGGTATCACTGAATAAATATAAATAATTCAAAGAACTATTTTTATAGATTTTCATGGGAATTGATTGAGCATAATTATGATTTGGGTTTATAGAAAATTTGTCATGAAATGACTTGAAGCTAGTTTGTTTTGTAATCAATTCTTATTAATTTCAGTCTTATAATTAAATGATATTCTGGATGGATGTGTTTGATCACACAACTAATTATGCTATCCCAGGAGGCTTGATCAAAGAAATAAATACCCTGTGGCCTAATAGATGACCTAGGCGTCTCTTCCTGAAGGTAGTTCCCTTCCAAATTCCATTTTTCAATAATCCTATCATAAAAGTCTCTGACTGTTTAATTTACAGTAAGGATTTATAATGTCATCATTTAATTAAAACCTCCTAAAGGTGTGCACTTTGTCATTTCGCATAATATACTTTTCACCTGTAAAATGAATCTAAGGTGGGCTTAGAGGATTATGTTTCTCGGCTAGAGAAAATATCTGCTGCTTATTTTAGTTTCTATAGATTTTACAAGAGATGTTGTGTTTACTGATTAAAAATCTTTGAGTTATATTGAATGCTTGACCTATGCTTTAACTCGGGTAGTTCAATAATTTTCTTGTTGCTGTTACCAATTTCCAAATATGCTAAAACTGCTGAAGTACAATGTTGTGAAACTTGAGAGTAACAAATTAACTCTGGTTGTCTGGTGAACGAAAATATAACATGATGTGGGTATAAGTAGCCCATTAACTACTACTTAGTTATGGGCAGTTACAATCCACTTCCATTAGAAAGTGGATGTAACTTGAGATAACCACCTCAGTAATCACTTGGGATCTTGGGTGGTGATTATATAATTAGGGACTGGTTTCCCTAATTGTGAGTCTGTTAGGATCCCACATTGAAAGCGAAAAGGGTGGACATGTGAATTACAAAGGCTTTGACACCCTCCCTTGGCAAGTCGGTTTTCTAAGGAGAGTTTTACCCAAACCCATGAAAGACTCATGGCCTAGCCCAAATTGCTGAGTTATTGGAGTAGGTTCCTATCAATTGGTATCAGAGCATGCCTATGTGGCATGCGTGGTAAGCTGACCTTGAGCCCGGGCTGTTACACTGAGAAAAGGCATGGAGACCCGAGGGAAAGGAGATCCGCGTAGTCACCCAATGGGTAAAGAGGTCGACGGGGGTAAAGAGGTCGACATGGACGTCGGTTGCGGAAGCGTGGTGGAATGTTAGGATCCCACATTGAAAGGGAAAATGGTGGGCATGTGGGTTATAAAGGCTTGGAAACCCTCCCTTGGCAAGCCGGTTTTCTAAGGAGAATTCTACCTAAGCTCATAAAAGACCCATGGCCTAGTCCAAATTGTTGAGTTATTAGAGTAGGTTCCTATCAGAGTCTGAGAAAAACGCTTAGAAATCCTTAAGTCAATTGAGTTTTTTGTGGAAGTGAACAACAATGGCAGGAATTACACCAGGCCCCAACGGAGGTATGTAAATAATTATTCCACATTTTACAGAATAATGATGATGATAATTTGTAAATTTAATCTTTAATCTTTCATTTGGTATCAGAGTAAGTTTTGAGTATTTTCATGCTTAATTATCACATGTTTCATGTTCATTAAGTGATAATTGATTATTAAGATGTTTTGTGTGGGAATTGAATGAAAATAACATTATTTTTTATTTTTTATTTTATTTTTTCTGTTAATGGTAGTGTATGTTTTAAATATTGAATTGTCATGATTTCATAGTATGTTATGGCTTGTTGATCTATGATACATCCTAGAGATTTTGAAATGATAATTTAGAGTATATTGCATGAAAATCAAAATAATATTTATAAAACCCGTAACTTTAAATTCTGCATAACTTTTAGTATAAAGCAAATTAATTTTCGATTTTGATATCATTGGAATCCTTGTTTCAAGAGGTTTCTAACGATATGTTATTTGTCAAAATCGGAGTTCGAATTGCAAAGTTATGATGTTTTAAAATTTTGGGGCAGATTAAAATATCCTGAAAATGCTTATGTTCAAAGGTTACGATGAACATTTGTTACTGTTCATTCCCACTCTCACTCCAGGAGGGTAAATTTCACCCCCTGCCATAGAAATGTCGGAATTTGACATGTCGTTTTCACTATAATACTTAAGATTGCATGTTATGTGTTGCCATATTTTTTCTGGAATTTTATGAACATGTTAAATATTTATTATATATTTTTGAGATATTCTGGAATTTCACACTCTCAAAAGTACTTGATTTCTAAACATGTTTTAGTGATGTTATTTACATTTCTGGAATGCTGGTTGATGGATCTACTTATCAGTGTATGATTTGTAATTTTCCATAATGTGTGGGTTTTTATAATTATTTTTTGGTGTTTAAAAATGTTTAAATAATTATGAAAATTATTGAATATGTTATTTTGGTATTCTGGAATTTATTGTAATGTTATACATGTCATTTGGCTGACATTAATATACTTTATGTGGTGCATTATAATATATTATGTTATTTTCTTAATTGAGAAATGCATAATATACATTTGGAAAATTTACAGTTATGCCACTGCTACAATAGGAGCTCATGGATTATGTTTTGGGCCCATTTTTCATTTCTGCCCAGCCCACTAAAATGGGCTTAAGGAAGCAGAGTTGGGGTCTAGTTTATATTTCTGCCAGCCCACTAAAATGGGTTTTAGGAAGCAGTTTTGGGCTTAGCTTTCCATTTCTACCCAGCCCACTGAAAATGGGTTTCAAGAAGCAGAAGTGGGTTTTTCAGATTTCAAGCCCAGTTGTCTTCTCCTATAGAAAAATTAAATTGGGTTTTTTTCAGTTTTAAGGCCCAAAATTATTTTACTGAATTTCAGCCACATGAATTAATTAAATTTATTATTTGTAAATTATAAATTGATATAATGATATATGTATGACATTATTGGGTGTGTTTGGTTTATTATTTTGGATAGGATTTTGGAGATAGTATTGGATAGTTGGATAGGGGAGAATTACGAGATAAAATTTAAAAATTTATGAAAAAAACCTCCAAGATTTACTAATTTAATAAACACCCCAATATATTAAAATAGTGTAAAAAGACAAAAACAACCCTACCACCCTCAGTGCTAGATTCCGGCCACCACTGCCGGAATCTGGCCGAAAAATTACGTTACGACATAGACCAGTCGAATCTGTGTCGTAATGCGTCGTTATGGCCTTTTCGGCCAGATCCATTACAGATTTGGTCGAAAAATGCCAAATCTAAGTCCGATTGTGGCCTTCGACGGTCGAAAAAAGACCAACAACGGCTAAAAATATGGTCGTCGTTGTCTGTCAATGATGGCCAAGATTTGGCACTTGGCCATCGTTGACAGTCAACGACGGCCATTTCTTTGTTGACGGCCAGATCTGACCATTACCGGCTGTTTTCGGTGGTTGTATGACTATTGTGACAGATTTCGGCAACTACCGGCGGTGGTTGCCGAAATCTGGCAAGTATTGGTGGGTGGGGGTATTTTTGTTAGTTTTTAAACTTTTTTCTGGGGTATTTAATGAAATTAATAAATATCTGGGGTCTAAAAGTAATTAAAAAAATATTTTATTTTTTGGGAATAATGTGCCAAACAACATTTGAAGAATAAGATTGGGAATATGGATAAAAACAATAAGCCAAAAGCACCCATTATAATCTGCAACTAATGCATTTAAATAAATAATGTCCCTGCAGGGATTATTTATTTTTTATGTACGATGTTGGAATAAGATAAAATGTAAAATATTAAAATTGTGGGAGTTTTTTTTTCTTTAGCCCGCAGGCAAGAAAAATTTCATTATTTTATTGTGTAATATTTTAGTCTTATTGTTAAATATAATGATTATTATGCATTATAGATTTTGCCTACAAGTAATCTGTAAAGTATAATTAATCAAGATTTACTAAACTTGAGTTATAAAGTATATCTAGTCAAATGTTTAGTGTTACGTTTAGCAGACTAGAATGGTTAGGATTTTGCCTACAGGTAAATTGTAATTTATTTTAGTAAGTAATTGATTATTAGCATGAGTTGATATCCGTATAAAGTAATTTTACGTTAATGTATCTTGACATTTATTATTCAATTTTGCAGTTATGTTAGGTAATCAATTTCGTCTCCCTTTATTGAATAGAGATAACTATACTGAATGGAAAGAAAAAATCTTTTTGACTTCGGGGTGTATGGATTTGGATTTGGTGCTTCACATTTGTGAATCAGATGCCATTACGGAATTAAGTACGCCAATTGAAAAAGTCCATTTTGAGAATTGGGAATGCTCGAACGGTTTGAGTCTAATGCTCGTTAAAGCAAACATTTTTAAGAGTATTAAAGGTTCTATCCCTGAATGCACTAAGGCCACTGATTATCTGACAGCAATGGATGGCCAATTCATAAAATCTGGAAAGCAAATGGCAAGCACCCTTATGGAAAAGCTGAGTTCCATGAAACATCATGGATTAAATGGAGTGCGTGATCATATCATGCGTATGAGGGATTTAGTAACACAATTAAAGGAGTTAGAAATTGACATATCTGAATCCTTCTTGTGACTTTTATTCTTAACTCTCTCCCTAAGGAGTATAGTACCTTTAAGGTAACTTACAACACACAACAGTTTAAATGGTCAGCAAATGGATTGTTGGCCATGTGTGTTCAAGGGAGGAAAGATCAGAAGGTGAGGGTATAGAAAGTTCGTACCTCACAACCAGCAGCTCTAAGGGCAAGTCTTTTAAAAATTATAAGGGGAAGATGCTAATGAAGTCATCAGGCATTAAAGGTTCTCCTAAATGTTTTTTCTGCAAGAAGAAATGACATCTAAAGAAGGATTGCTCAAAGTTCAAGCAGTGGCTGGTGAAGAAAGGGATTGACAAGGTATGTTATGAATCTAATTTATTAGATACTTATTCTAATAACTGGTGGATTGATTATGGTTCTATTATTCATGTTACCAGCATTTTGCAGGGTTTCTTGTAGACAAGAACTCCCAGGCAAATTAAGAAATACATTTATGCCAAAAACAAGACTATTTCTCAAGTTGAAGCTATAGAGATTTATAGATTAGTGCTTGATTTTGGACATGTGTTGGATTTAAAGAACACTTTTTATGTTCCTACTTTTGCAAAGAACTTAATTTATGTATTTAAATTAACTTATGAAGGGTATGAAGTTATTTTTAATTACTCTAATTTTCGTATTTGCAAAAATGATCTAATTGTAGGTCGTGGTTCTTTATTAAATGATTTGTTTGTCTTAAATTTATATCCAACATTTGAAAGTAATTTACTTTCTATTAATCATATTGACACTAAAAGATTATATTTGAATGAGAAATCTGGAAATTTATGGCACTGATGTTTGGGATATATATAAGTTGAAAAAATTAAACGGTTGGAAAATGATGGGGTACTTGAGATTCTTGATTACACCAATTTTAATCTTTGTATCAATTGTATAAAGGGAAAAATGACCTAACAAACAAAAAAGGGTGCCAGAAGATCAAATGAGAACTTAAGAATCATACATATTGATATTTGTAGACCGTTCACACTTTGTTTAAATGGTCAAAGATATTTTATCTCTTTCATTGATGACCATTCAAGATTTATGTATCTTTACCTTTTACATCATAAAGATGAAGCATTAAATGCTTTTAAGATATACAAGATAGAAGTAGGAAACAAAGGGGAAAAATAATCAAAATAGTAAGATCGGATAGAGGTGGAAAATATTATGGTAGAACCACAGAATACGGTCAATCACTTAGTTTGTTTGCACGGTATCTTCAATAGCAAGGTATTCAAGCACAATATACCATGCCTGGATCGCCAGATCAAAATGACATTGTCGAAAGAAGGAATCGTACTCTCATGGACATGGTCAGAAGTATGATATGTAACTCTAATTTACCTTCAAACCTATGGAGTGAAGCTCTTAAAATAGTTATATACATTTTGAACAGAGTACCATCTAAAGCAGTTCCTAAAACTCTTTTTGAGTTATGGAAATGATGGAAACCTAGTTTGAGACACACTCGAGTGTGGGGTTGTCTAGCTGAAATAAGAATATATAATTCACATCTTCAAAAATTAGACTCAAGGACAGTCAGTGGATACTTCATTGGTTTTCTAAAAAGTCGAAGGGTTACAAGTTCTATTATCCCTCAAATTCCCTAACAATTGTGGAATCAAAGGTTACTAAATTTCTAGAAAATGACAATAACAGTGGGAGTGTTCAATCTCAAAACATTGATCTCAATGGTTCAAAGGCAATTGAAATTTCTCCTACAACTGAAGGTGAAGGATTAATTCTTTTACTTGTGACTCATGGAAAACAAATTCACGATATAATACCACATCAAGAACAAGTTGTTGTCGAATCGGTTGTTCAAATTTAAGAAAATGAAAATTTGGAACAAGGTCTAAGGAGATCCTCAAGAACTAGAAAGTCAGCAATCTCTTCAGATTACCAAGTATATCTCCAAGAATCAGAAATAGATGTGGATATTAATGAATATCCAACATCTTTTTCAAAAGCAATGGAATGTAAAGATTTCATTTCATGGTATAATGCCATGAAGGATGAAATGGAATCTATGGCAAAAAACCAGGTTTGGGATCTTGTTGATCTACCTAAAAATGCTTCCATTGTGGGGTGTAAGTGGGCCTATAAAACAAAACGAGACTCACAAGGTAGAATCGATAAATACAAGGTCCAACTTGTAGCGAAAGGTTATAACTAGAGAGCTAGAATCGTTCATCACGAAACCTTCTCTCCGATATCTAGAAAAGATTATTTGCCAATAATTTTGGCATTAGTAGCTCATTATGATCTTGAGTTACATCAAATAAATGTCAAAACTGCATTTCTAAATGGCAATTTGGAAGAGGAGGTATACATGGATCAACCTGAAGGATTCAGTTCAGACAAAGGAGAACATTTAGTTTGTAAACTCAAGAGATCCATATATGGCCTAAAGCAAGCTTTCAGGTAATGGTATTTAAAGTTTGATAAAACTGTTTCGGCATTTGGCTTTATAGAAAATCAAGCTGATCAGTGTATTTACATCAAGATAAAAGGAGGTAGTTTTATCATACTTTTACTATATATGGATGACATTCTCTTAGCTAGCAATGATCTTGGATTGCTACATGAAACAGAACAATTTCTAGCTCAAAACTTCGTTATAAAGGATATGGGTGAAGCCTTCTATGTCTTAGGCATAGAGATTCACCAAGATAGGTCATTAAAGACCTTAGGATTATCTCAAATGGGCTATACTGAAAAGGTTTTGGAGCGTTTCAATATGAAACGTTGTTCATCAAGTGTAGCACCTATTGTTAAAGGAGACAAGCTTAGTCTTGAACAATGTCCGAAGACTGATTTAGAGCATCAATCCATGAAGAATATTCTCTATGCTTTTGCAATAAGAAGTCTAAATTATACTCAAGTCTGCACAAAACCTGACATTTCATATGTAGTGGGAGTTCTGGGTAGGTTCCAACAAAATCCTGGTCTGACCCACTAGACAACGGTCAAAAAGGTATTGAGATATCTTCAAGGGACAAAAGATCGCATGCTTGTCTATAAGCATGTTGATGACTCAAGACACAAGAAAGTCTACCTCAAGCTTCATATTTCTCTTTGTTGGAGGAGGAATTTCTTGGCATAGTGTAAAACAGCAGAAGACAACTTCTTCCGCAATGGAAGTTGAAGTAGTAACATGTTATGAAGCAGTTTCTCAGGCATCGTGGTTGAGACGATTTATCACAGCTTTAAAGGTGGTCCATTAATAGAAAGACCAATAAAAATATTTTGTGATAATACAACAGCTGTGCGCTTCTCTAACAACACATGTTCAGTAAGTCGGTATCGTCACATCGAAATAAAGTATTTTGTTGTTAAAGAAGATGTTCGAGATCGTCATGTATCGATTGAACATACTGGCACAAATGATATGATCGCTGATCTCTTCACCAAAGGTCTTCCACCTAAAGTGTTTGTGGCTCATGGAAGCCATATGGGTTTATATAAATCAATATGTTAATAATTATTTTTAAAACTTTGCAAATGTAAACTTGACGATTCCAATTGAAGTTTTCTATTATTAATTTTGTGTATGCATGTAGTTTTGATAATGACAAATGTCTATTGTATTTAAGGCAATAAAGTTGACTTAAGAATAAATTATTGAATTTTATTCTATAAAATTTGGTTGTCACTCATCATAAAACGAACAATTCATGTAATGTATGGAACAGAGTATTCTGGTAATAAGGCATATACCGTCATGATTCATGACTTGTACTTTTATCATGGATGCGATGAGCCCATTAAGAGTGAACTAAAGTTCTATGTATGACCATACATCAAAGTCAATTCACTCTTTTATATCAGGTGACAAATAATGGGCCAAGTGGGAGAATGTAAGTGGCCCATTAACTGTCACTTAGTTATAGGCAGTTACAATTCACTTCCATTAGGAAGTAGATGTAACTTGAGATAACCACCTCATTAACCACCTAGGTCCTAGGTGGTGATTATATAATTAGGGATTGGTTTCCCTAATTTTGAGTCTGAGAAAAACATCTAGAAATCCTAAAGTGAATTGAGTCAATTGAGTCTTTTGTGAAAGTGAACAACAATGACAGAAATTACATCAAGCCCCAACAGAGGTATGTAAATAATTATTCTGCATTTTACAGAATAATGATAATGATGATGATCTGTAAATTTAGTCTTTAATCTTACAGTGGGGGGATGTCTATTTTTGGTTTTTAAGAATGATTATAAAACATTTCTTCAACGTAATTAGACCTGATCTGAATGAGTGAATGAGAATTAAGAATCATTTGTAAGAGATACCAATGAGCTGCTATATTTTCTCCCCTGTTTTCTGCATTTTTAAAAATGATTATTTTCAGTTATTTAAGTGGTTATTTGCTGAATCCACAGCCAAACAAAACAATTGTCCATCGGTTGCAGGAGAACAAATCAATGGATATATCATGTTTTCCAAAGACTTTTAGAAGGGTTATTGAACCAATCAGAAGAACACTGATACGGCTTTTAATTTTACAAACAAAGAGGGCTAGAAGTGCTCATGAATATCCTATTGTTTGTGTTTGTTGCAGAGGTATTCGGTTGTGTTTGTTCTTTTTTATACATTTGGCAAAACTCACTAATGGGATCTCGAAAGATTTGACTAGATATATTACCACATTATCCCTATTTAATTTTAAAATTTCATCATATAACCTTATTTTTATATTTCAAACAACTCACGCTTTTAATAAAATATTTGTCTAAGTATTTGTTTATTTAATTCTAAAATTAAATTATATTGTAATATGATCGAAATATATTTTGATAATATTATAGTAAAAAATTGAGTTAATATAATTTATTATTTGATGAAATAATGCAGTACCCTTTTTAGTCATTTTAATAATAAAATGTATTTAGAAGACACATTAACTACTTATCAGTCATTTATAAGTATTTTAACAAAACACATAATTGTTTAAATTTCAAATGCCTATAAGCTCAAATTACTTTATACGCACTAGTTGTTTATAAACTAATTTTTATAAACTCGGTCAAACAGGCTTTAAGTCCCATATGAGTAAAACTAGTGTACTTATTTATACGAGGGTTAATGTCATATACACCCCTTCAAAGTAATGTACTTGTGGAAAATTTTTAAAATACTTGTTGATAACTTTAAGGATCTTTTTTTTTTTAAAAAGAATTTGTATTAACTTGATTTTATCCATTAATCTTATCTCTTCTTTTAATCAAATTAAATATGTAATGGATTTTTGTTGTCGGGATGAGAATGATAGAAGCAATAGAGATGAAGATTTATGTGTGAATGTAAGATCCAACTTAATTTTTACCTTAATTATAAGCAATACTATGTTTACAACTGAGTCATACAACCAGACAAAAAATAAGGGATAGAGTAGTATTTTACATGAATTTTATGCAGTTTTTGTCTGGTTGTATGATTCAGTTATATGACTCAGTTATAAGCAAAACATTATTATTTAATTATTTAGAGGAACTCGAATAGATGTATGAATTTGATCAGATGTGGAAGTTAATAACTTATACAATCTAAAAGGCTTGAAATGATATATGACTTTTCCTTAAGATATTGATAAAAATTGTTCTAAACGTAAATCTCTCAATTTTCTACAAATTTTAATATTCAAAATGGCTTTTAAAATAATATATTAAACTATTGATCTTAGGGTGAGTTTGGGATTGTTGTAGTTTTTTCCATGATCACTTATGGTCAGACACCATCGTTAGAGCTGCTTTCAGGCTTCAGCGACACCTCCAACTTCATTGGATAGATCGTCAATGATCTACCCAATGGAGCGATCAAAGAGTTTGTTGGCTAAGACGTTTTGTTGAAGCAAGCTTGAAAATGTTTGATCAACATTTTTCGATCTACTATGACAAAATGTCATAGCTTGCAGTCTCTCTGATCGCTTCACTGGGTAGATCAGGCGGCGATCTACCAAATGGAGCTAACGGTGTCTTTGGATGCATCTCTAGTGACAGCATCCAGCCACCATCAACAATTGTCATCCAATGACTCTCCAACAAGTTGTATAGTGTTCTCAATTTTTTTATTTAAAAAATTTATTTTTAATATATTTTAAAAATTAAAAAATAGTTATTTGCAAAAAAAAAAAAAAAAAAAAAAAAAAAACTATTTTAGTCATTTGTGCGGAAATTAAATGAAAATAACAATTTTTTTTTTTTTTGTTAATGGTAGTTTATGTTTTAAATATCGAATTGTCATGATTTCTTAGAATGTTATGGCTTGTTGATCTATGATACATCCTAGAGATTTTGAAAGGATAATTTAGAGTATACTGCATGAAAATCAAAATAATATTTATAAAACCCGTAACTTTCAATTCTGCATAACTTTCAGTATAAAGCAAATTAATTTTTGATTTTGATATCATTGGAATCCTTGTTTCAAGAGGTTTCTAACGATATGTTATTTGTCAAAATGGGATTTCGGATTGCAAAGTTATGATGTTTTAAAGCTTTGGAATAGATTAAAATATCCTGAAAATGCTTGTGTTTAAAGGTTAGGGATGAACATTTGTTACTGTTCATTCTCACTCTCACTCCTGAGAGTAATTTCACCCTCTGCCATAGAAATGTCGGAATTTGACGCTGTTTTCACTATAATACTTAAGATTGCATGTTATGTATTGCCGTATTTTTTCTGGAATTTTATGAACATGTTAAGTATTCATTATATATTTTTGAAATATTCTGGAATTTCATACTCTCAAGAGTACTTGATTTGTAAAGATGTTTTAATGATGTTATTTACATTTCTGGAATGCTGGTTGATGAATTCAATCATCAGTATATGATTTGTAATTTTCCAGAATGTGTGGGTTTTTATAATTATTTTTGGGTGTTTAAAAAATGTCTAAATAATTATGAAAATTATTGAACATGTTATTTTGGTATTCTGGAATTTATTGTAATGTTATACATGTCATTTGGCTGACATTCATATACTTTATGTGGTGCATTATAATATATTATGTTATTTTCTTAATTTAGAAATGCATAATATATATTTGGAAAATTTACAGTTTTGCCCCCTGCTACAATAGGAGTTCATGGATTAATGTTTGGGCCCATTTTGCATTATCCCCAGCCCACTAAAATGGGCTTAAGGAAGTAGAAATGAGGTCTAGTTTATATTTCTGCCAGCCCACTAAAATGAGCTTTAGGAAGCAGTTTTGGGCTTAGTTTTCCATTTCTGCCCAGCCCACTGAAAATGGGTTTTTCAGATTTCAAGCCCAGTTTTCTTCTCCTATAGAAAAATTAAAGGCCCAAAATTATTTTACTAAATTTCAGCCACATGAATTAATTAAATTTATTATTTGTAAATTATAAATTGATATAACGATATATGTATGACATTATTATAATTTGCAACTAGTGCATTTAAATAAATAATGTCCCTACAGGGATTATTTATATTTTATGTACGATGTTGGAATAAGATAAAATGTGAAATTATAAAATAGTGGGAGTTTATTTTTTATGTATGATGTTGGAATAAGATAAAATGTGAAATAATAAAATAGTGGGATTTTTTTTTCTTTAGCCCACAGGCAAGAAAAAAAATTTCATTATTTTATTGTGTAATATTTTAGTCTTATAGTTAAGTATAATGATTATTATGCATTATAAATTTTGCCTATAGGTAATCTATAAAGTATAATTAATCAAGATTCACTAAACTTGGACTATAAAGTATACCTAGTCAAATGTTTATTGTTATGTTTAGCATATTAGAATGGTTATGATTTTTGCCTACAGGCAAATTGTAATTTATTTTAGTTTGTAACTGATTATTAGCATGAGTTGATACTAGTATAAAGTAATTTTACGTTAATGTATCTTGACATTTATTATTCAATTTTGCAGTTATGTTAGATAACCAATTTCGTCTCCCTTTACTGAATGAGGATAACTATACTGAATGGAAAGAAAAAATCTTTCCGACTTTGGGGTGTATGGATTTGGGTTTGGCGCTTCACGTTTGCAAACCAGATGCCATTACGAAATTAAGTACGCTAGCTAAAAAAGTCCATTTTGAGAATAGGGAACGCTCGAACCATTTGAGTCTAATGCTCATTAAAGCAAACATTTCTAAGAGTATTAGAGGTTCTATCCCTGAATGCACTAAGGCCACTAATTATTTGACGGTAATGGATGCCCAATTCATAAAATCTTGAAAGCAAATGACAAGCACCCATATGGAAAAGCCGAGTTCCATGAAACATCATGGATTAAAGGGAGTGCGTGATCATATATATCATGCGTATGAGGGATTTAGTAGCACAATTAAAGGAGTTAGAAATTGACATATCTGAATCATTTCTTGTGACTTTCATTCTTAACTCTCTTCCTAAGGAGTATAGTACCTTTAAGGTAACTTACAACACACAACAGTTTAAATGGTCAGCAAATGAATTATTGGCCATCTGTGTTCAAGAGGAGGAAAGACTGAAAGGTGAGGGTATAAAAAGTTTTCACCTCACAACCAGCAGCTCTAAGGGCAAGTCTTTTAAAAATTATAAGGGGAAGATGCCAATGAAGTCATTAGGCATTAAAGGTTTCCCTAAATGTTTTTTCTGCAAGAAGAAAGGACATCTGAAGAAGGATTACTCAAAGTTCAAGCAGTGGCTAGTGAAGAAAGGGATTGACAAAAAAGATGCAGATAATCTTCTATCTATGGTATGTTATGAATCTAATTTATTAGATACTCGTTCTAATAACTGGTGGATTAATTATGGTTCTACTATTCATGTTGCCACCATTTTGCAAGGTTTTTGCAGACAAGAACTCCCAAGCAAAATGAGAAATACATTTATGCTAGAAACAAGACTATTTCTCAAGTTGAAGCTATAGGAGTTTATAGATTAATGCTTGATTTTGGACATGTGTTGGATTTAAAGAACACTTTTTTCCTACTTTTGCAAAGAACTTAATTTTTGTATCTAAATTAACTTATGAATGTTATGAAGTTATTTTTAGTTACATTAATTTTCGTATTTGCAAAAATGATCTAATCGTAGGTCGTGGTTTTTTATTAAATAATTTGTTTGTCTTAAATTTAGATCCAACATTTGAAAGTAATTTACTTTCTATAATCATACTGGCACTAAAAGATTATATTTGAATGAGAAATTTGGAAATTTATGGCATCGATGTTTGGGACATATATCAATTGAAAGAATTAAACAGTTGGAAAATGATGGGTTACTTGAGACTCTTGATTACACCGATTTTAATCTTTGTATCAACTGTATAAAGGGAAAAATGACCAAACAAACAAAAAGGGGTGCCAGAAGATCGAATGAGATCTTAGAAATCATACATACTGATATTTGTGGACCGTTCACACCTTGTCTAAATGGTCAAAGATATTTTATCTCTTTCATTGATGACCATTCAAGATTTATGTATCTCTACCTTTTACATCATAAAGACGAAGCATTAAATGTTTTTAAGATATACAAGACAGAAGTAGAGAAACAAACGGGAAAAATGATCAAAATAGTAAGATTAGATAGAGGTGGAGAATATTATGGTAGAATCACAGAATACGGTCAATCACCTGGTCCGTTTGCACGGTATCTTCAAGAATAAGATATTCAAGCACAATATATCATGCCTGGATCGCCAGATCAAGATGGCGTTGCTGAAAGAAGGAATCATACTCCAATGGACATGGTCAGAAATATGATATGTAATTCCAATTTACATTCAAACTTATGGAGTGAAGCTCTTAAAACAGTTGTATACATTTTGAATAGGGTACCATCTAAAACAGTTCCTAAAACTCTTTTTAAGTTATGGAAAGGATGGAAACCTAGTTTGAGACACACTCGAGTGTGGGGTTGTCCAACTGAACTAAGAATAGATAATCCACATCTTCGAAGTAGACTCAAGGACAGTCAGTGGATACTTAATTGCTTATTCTGAAAAGTTGAAGGGTTTCAAGTTCTATTGTCCCTCAAATTCCCTAAAAATTATGGAATCAAAGGTTGCTAAGTTTTTAGAAAATGACAATAATAGTGGCATGGAAAACAAATTCATGATATAGTACCACATCAAGAACAAGTTGTTGTCGAACCGGTTGTTCAAATTCAAGAAAATGAAAATTTTGAACAAGGTCTAAGGAGATCCTTAAGAACTAGAAAGTCAGCAATCTCTTCAGATTACCAAGTATATCTCCAAAAATCAGAAATAGATGTGGATATTAATGACGATCCGACATCTTTTTCAAAAGCAATGGAATGTAAAGATTCCATTTCATGGTATAATGCCATGAAGAATGAAATGGAATCTATGGCAAAGAACCAGGTTTGGGATCTTGTTGATCTACCTAAAAATGCTTCCACTATGGGGTGTAAGTGGGTCTATAAAACAAAACGAGACTCACAAGGTAGAATCGATAGATACAAGGCCCGACTTGTAGCGAAAGGTTATAACCAAAGAGTTGGAATCGATCATCACGAAACCTTCTCTTCAGTATCTAGAAAAGATTCTTTGCAAATAATTTTGGCATTAGTAGCTCATTATGATCTTGAGTTACATCAAATGGATGTCAAAACTGCATTTCTAAATGGCGATTTAGAAGAGGAGGTATACATGGATCAACCTGAAAGATTGACTTCGGTCAAAGGAGATCATTTAGTTTATAAGCTCAAGAGATCCATATATGGCCTGAAGCAAGCTTTTAGGCAATGGTATTTAAAGTTTGATAAAACTATTTCAGCATTTGGCTTTATAAAAACTGAGTTAATCAGTGTATTTACATCAAGATAAAAAGAGGTAGTTTTATCATACTTTTACTATATGGGGATAACATTCTCTTAGCTAGCAATGATCTTGGATTGTTATGTGAAACAAAACAATTTCTAGCTCAAAACTTCGATATGAAGGATATGGGTGAAGCCTTTTATGTCTTAGGCATATAGATTCACCGAGATAAGTCATTAAAAACCTTAGGATTGTCTCAAATGGGCTATATTGAAAAGGTTTTGGAGCATTTCAATATGAAACATTGTCCATCAAGTGTAGCACCTATTGTTAAAGGAGACAAGCTTAGTCTTGAACAATGTCCGAAGACTGATTTAGAACATCAATCCATGAAGAATATTCCCTATGCTTCTGCAATAGGAAGTCTAAATCATGCTCAAGTTTGTACAAGACCTGACATTTCATATATAGTGGGAGTTCTGGGTAAGTTCCAACAAAATCCTAGTCCGGCCTACTGGACAACAATAAAAAAAGTATTAAGATATCTTTGAGGGACAAAAGATCACGTGCTTGTCTATAAGCATGTTGATGACTTGGAGTTAATTAGATATTCAGATTCAGATTATGCTAAATGTCAAGACACAACAAGGTCTATCTCAGGCTTTATATTTCTTTTTGCTGGAGGAGGAGTTTCTTGGCATAGTGTAAAACAGCCGAAGACAGCTTCTTCCACAATGGAAGCTGAAGTAGTAGCATGTTGTTAAGCAGTTTCTCAGTCGTCGTGGTTGAGACAGTTTATCACAGATTTAAATGTGGTCTCATCAATAGAAAGACCAATAAAAATATTTTGTGATAATACAGCAGTTGTGTGCTTCTCTAACCACACATGTTCAGTAAGTCGGTGTCGTTACATCGAAATAAAGTATTTTGTTGTTAAAGAAGATGTTTGAGATCGTCATGTATTGATTGAACATATTGACACAAATGATATGATCGCTGATCCCTTCACCAAAGGTCTTCCACCTAAGGTGTTTGTGGCTCATGTAGGCCATATGGGTTTATATAAATCATTGTGTTTATAATTCTTTCTAAGACTTTGCAAATGTAAACTTGACGATTTCAATTGAAGTTTTCTGTTATTAATTTTGTGTATACATATAGTTTTGATAATGACAAATGCCTATTGTATTTAAGGCAATAAAGTTGATCCAAGAATAAATTATTGAATTTTATTCTATAAAGTTTGGTTGTCACTCATCATAAAACGAACAATTCATGTAATGCATGGAATGGAGTGTTCTGGTAATAAGGCATATACAGTCATGATCCATGACTTGTACTTTTATCATGGATGTGATGAGCCCATTAAGAGTGAACTAAAATTCTATGTATGGTCATACATCAAAATCAATTTACTATTTTATATCACGTGGTAAATAATGGGTCAAGTGGGAGAATGTAAGTGACCTATTAACTACCACTTAGTTATGAGCAGTTACAATCCACTTCCTAATTGGGGTCCTGAGTGATGATTGTATAATTAGGTATTAGTTTTCTTAATTGTTAGTTTGAGAAAAATATCTAAAAATCCCTAAAATGAACTGAGTTAATTGAGTCTTTTGTGGGAGTAAACAACAATGATAGAAATTACACCAAACCTGAAGGAATTATGTAAATAATTATTTCGAATTTTATATAATAATGATGATGATCTATAAATTTAGTGTTTGACGAGACACCTTGACGTGTTCTAGAACTGTATCATTCATATATCACTGCAGTGATGAATGGAGAGTTGTTGGGGTGGCGAGCCACCATTAATACAGTAGAAAGACAAGGTCTTAATCTTCAACCAATTGCATGTGTTTTCAATTTTACAAATCTTATTGACTAGAGATCTAGCATTTATTAACTTCTTCTTTTTGGGTTTTTGATCTTCAAGGGGAAAAGGGTTACGTGATGAGGCAGATTTAGATTTTGTTATTATTAACATTCGACATTCGACTATCCTGACTACTCCTTTTCTTTCTCTAATTACACATATATTAACCTGTTGACTACACATTTATCTTATTAAAATTATAACCTAATCTCAATAATATGACATTTGTTCCAGCCTCCTTTGCCTTGAGACATAATAGATTTGACTAGTGACTTGAGAGATATCGAGATTGGGAAGACTACTCCCACTGTGAAGTTTATCGTGCTCACAATTTCGATAAGATAAATGATTGCTTCCACGTACATCAAGATAAAGATAAATATTAATGGTGCCCAGTGCCCACTCTCCACTAATTTTTGAAAAATAAATGAAAGCTAGCTAGCTTCCATATAGAATAAATTAATAATAAAATTATGAATTCATCTAAAAAAATTCCTTAGCGTACTTGGTGGTGCTTGACTGCAGGATAAATTATTTATTGAAGGGACGTTTAATCTGTATTAGAACCTTACTTACCACTGACCATAAATTAATTAACTATATAATTCTTATGGTTGTTATATTCTTTTAGTCTAGCAACAAGATTTGTCATTAATTGGTCAGACCACATGCACATTCCTTAGTTAACGCTATCTTTCCATTTAATATTTTAATTTAGACTAAACCATAACATCTTAATTAGTTGACCTCTTCGTTAATAAGGTTTTCTAATTTTCTGGCTTTCCTACAAATTTGCATTTTCCTTACATCTTTTGTCATATAGGTTTAGTTGGAAGTAGTCTATAAGTCACTGATGATGTTGAAAAAATATATTTAAGAACAGAGAATTTGAATCCTCTCATGTTAAGTTTTCTTGAGTTTTGAAATTCATTGCAATTAACTCTAATTCTTTTTTTTGTTTTTTTTTTTTTTCCCGCTAAGCACCAATGATGATTATGTTCATGTAAATATCCTACCCTTTAAGAATGAGACGTATACCTGCTGGCGATGTTGATATAAATCAGGTATTTGTGATGTATAAATAGAAAGCACAAGCAACAATTTCTTTGCTCAAAGGGATTCGTAGTTTAATTTCACACTTAACATATACACACAGAGCGTACAGTAATTTTAAGGACTTGCAATATGGAGGTATCAAATCAGGAAAATGGTGGTCTGATATCTGTAAAAAGTTTGGAACCCATATTTATCCAACCTGAAAAAAAACCTTATAACGGGACGCATCTGTTGTCCAATCTAGACCGCGCTGTCGTCGCCATGATGAAAACCATTTACATTTACAATCTAGACGGCAAGACGAGTAGTGAAGCTGCTTGTGATGTGATCAAACAAGCCTTGTCTAAAGTTTTAGTTTATTATTATCCACTTGCCGGGCGACTAAAATCAAATTCTGATGGAAAGCTTTTCGTTGAGTGCACTGATACCGAAGGGGTGCCATTTGTTGAAGCAATTGCGAATTTCAGCATCGTCGAGCTTGGTGACATCACAGTTCCTGAAACTCCAAAGTTAGAGAAGTTTATTTACGAAGTCCCTGGTGTTGAAAACATACTAGAAATGCCTTTGATGACCGTACAGGTTCGTAAATATGCTAACATATTTTTCTTTTTTAATCATATATAGTGTTAAAGTTAGAATCCTGACGTGGTGAATTGGTCTTTAACAATTATGTTGAAATTTTATGAAATTACAGGTGACAAGGTTCAAGTGCGGTGGTTTTGCCTTGGGGTTGACAATGAACCACTGCGTAGCTGATGGAAAAGCTGGGATGGAGTTTGTGAATTCATGGGCAGAAATAGCAAGAGGCGTACCACTAACCACCCCACCAGTTCTTGATAACTCTATGTTTATGTCCGGGAAACGATCTCCCCTCGACAAAAGCCCCACAGAGAAGTTCAATATAGTTGATATAAGTGACGTGTCAAACCTGGAAAGCCAGTACCAAAAAGAGAACACGGTGTACAAATCATTCAGTTTTGATCAAAACAAGTTGGCAGAGCTAAAGAAAAAAGCAATGGAGGAGGATGAAGGGTTAAAATACTGCTCAAGCTTCACAGTACTCGCAGCTTTAGTGTGGCGTGCACGAAACCAAACTCTGAAAATGGAACCCCATCAGAAAAGCAGGCTTTTGTTCACTGTTGACATAAGATCCAAGCTTAATACACCATTGCCAAAAGGTTTTTTTGGCAACGGGGTAGTAACAAGTGAGTGCACTTGCACTGCAAGTGAACTGAGTGAAAACCCGTTTTCTTTTGCAGTAAAAATGGTGCAAAATGCTATTAAGAAAGTTAACGAAGATTATGTCCAATCATATAATGATTTTTTTGAAAATATAAGCATCACAATACCGCCGCCTTCTTTGACTGGAACGCTTGTGATCACTTCATGGACTAGAATTGCGTTCAACTCTGCAGATTTTGGTTGGGGAGAGGCATCACAGTTTGGCAGTGTAGTGATTCCGAAAGAAGTGTGTTTGTTTAGTCCCGCAGGAATAAAAGAGACGGAGGGTGTCATGCTGATTTTGGGTTTGCCAGTTAGTGCCATGAACACCTTCCAAGAACTAATGAATAAAGTTTGATCATCAATCTATAGTGCGTAATATCTAGTTTTCCTAATAAATTGTGATGAGATTTTCTGCAATTGCATGCGTACAAGTTTCCTTGGCGTGTTTATATTATTGAAGTCATCTTTGTACCTTTTGTAAGTTGAAATATGTATCGGTTTGCTCACTTCTTTACTTACTGCATTGAATAAATTTGGATTTTCTCTTATGAGAATGGTTTGTTAGAATTTTTTATTTATGAGTCTTCTTAAGATATATTTAATTTAAGATTGAATCTTCTTAAATTCTTTGATAAAACATTCTTGTTCAAGTTAAGGAAGAACTGTTCTAGGTTTTTTTTTTTTTTTTTTTTTTTTGATGTAGATGGTTATTGTGAATTTGTGATTACTTAAGTTGTCAGATATATGATAAGGTAAAAAAACAAAGAGACAGGTGTACATAACCCAAATTTATATTAAAATACATATTTGAAGCCTATAAGGACATTGCAATTAAAACTAGAATTTTTATGTTTGGAGCATCGATCATTAATTTCATTTACTTAAGGGATACTTCAGAATTCTTTAGGCCTAAGCAACAACAACGTATTGGATTTGGAAGTTGCTTCAAATGTATGCAAGGGTTCATAAAAAAGGGGTTAGTTATTAAATGTATATTTATGGAGGTTAGGTATGTTGTGGAGCTTAGTCAAATACGTATTACTCATTTTCTTGAGTTTTTGAGTTTAAATCTTATGGCCATCTACCACAATAATATTGTGGTTTACCTGATCTTTTGGTTCGTAAAGTGTTCAAATGGACCTCGATGCACGCAAGCTATGGTTCGTAAAGTGTTCAAATGGATCTCGATGCACGCAAGCTAGGTCAGAGTAGGGAAAGGATTTGACTAAGCTCCACAACATACCTAACCTCCATAAATATACATTTAACAACTAACCCTTGTTATTATTATTTTTTACATGGTTTACTTTCATACTGTTCCAAAGAGACTTTGATAAATCAAATAAGGAACAGACTATAATGAGCATACATATAATCCTGTTGCCATTTTCCTGAATTAACCAAGCACAACTCCTCAGTTTTTCCAAGATAATTTTGAACGTAAATTGACCGTTTTGGACTTGCTTTGTTAATCTGGCCCAGAAATCGAGGAGTCCATTTAGGAAGTAATGACTAGTTTACAGTCAGGATAAGAAATAAATAAATCACTTTTGCAATTTAAGTTTTAATAAGTGGATAATTAACATCAAATTGCGAGTTATGTCATATTTTTAAAATTTACAGGTGGTTTGAACCTTCAATAAATGAACTTTAAAGATGGTAAATTAATAAAAGTGTTTGACATTAATTAAAGGCATTTATTAGTTAGTACTTAATTAATTATAAAATTAATAAGGGTAGAGTGGTAGGACCAAGTACCTGTGAGTTTTGTCGTTGTTATTAGAAACAGTACTGTTGAGTTGAATGAGAAGTTGTACTTCACTTCTGTAAGAGAACCTTTACGTTCCCCCCTTCTTCTTCCAATCACAAACAATAACACAAAATTAAAATAGAATGATTTTTACACTTTTATTATTATCTTAATTAATTAATATTCGTTCTGCATATTATGCTTGGCCCACCCTGCTTCTTTTATTAAAATTGTTCATCTTACTCTCATTTTTTTAATCATATTCTTAGAATACTAAACTTGATAATATAGGTAAAACAATTATATGAAATATATTGTTGATAATATTAAAGGCACTTTCAAGGTCCTTTTTCTTAATAAAGAAGAAAGAATTTTTAAAGAAATGGTTTAAATTAATTATCAAGTGTACATTGAGTAAGACAAGATAATTATGCATGTTTCGAGATGAATTGAATAGTCAAGAAATGGAGCTTGTTTAAAAAGGACATGACAATAAGACTCATCAAAATGTCAAATTACTACAGAACTTCGATATTTGTCTGTGTCTGTGCTTCTTAACCACCTATGTCACCGACCAAATAACAACATTTAATATACTTAATTAAGCTACCTAGCTAACTGTGTAAACAGACGTCACACACACACACACACACACACACACACATATATATATATATATATATATATATATAATTAATTAAGCTAAATTCCATTGATGGGTTCATCCTCCATTTCTGATACTGATACATAATCTCTTTTGCTCAGCCATGAAACTGGAAAATCATTGCTGAATATCTCTTAATTTCCTCCGCAGTGTAGGGCTTTGTCGGTATTTAATATTTATAATCACTCATCCTACTAATTCCATCTAAAGCAATAGCGATCAGTGCTTTTTTTTTGTTTTCCTATAGATTTTACATAAACTGTGCAAGGCGAATCATCATCACGAATCATATATATGCACTCTAATTGGGGCACAAACATGAGGGACAGCAACTTCACGCTTCATTTATAATTTATCCATCACGTTTTGCTCTTAACTCCATGTTTTTACCTTCCCAAATTATATTCATCCTACAATATCAACTATCAAGTTACCCAGTTTAGAGCAGACTAGTAAGCATGTCGATATGATCACTGATTTGAGGACTAATAGGTTATATATGGATATCTGATATGTTTTTAATTAAGGAATGGATTACTTTTAAATTCATTGAAACAAGACACTTCAAATGAAGCTGTGCAACATAAGCATACTTTATGTTATTCTTTACCCATTGTAGAATTCGGTTATCTAGCTACGTACCCGTCAAATTTCTCTTCTTCAAGTATCAAAACATTTGGCCTGCCAATTTCATGTACCTTCCACTTATGTTAATGTGAACACCTACCAATACCATTTATGGATCAAATTCTTTATGAAACAAACAAATTTGGAGTCCTTACGAGGAAACAAATATTGAACCCATTTGAGTATTTTTTTTCTCACACTATAACTTCATATTTATGGTGTTAAATTATGATATAGAAAACAATAAACATCACCAAATTAAGATGAAACAAACCAAAATTTCTGTAAGTAATATTGATCTTCTGATGTTGAAAAGAGAGTACGAAAGTTGGACCAAAGAGCAAACTTGTTGAAAAGAAGCTGAAAAACATAGCAGTCTCTCACATGGAACCTGGAACCAACTTCACCCGCCGTCTTTGCAGTTTGCAGGGCGGGAAAACCTCCTGTATAAGAAAAACTAAAAACCCTCAAATATATTTTTATATTATTATAAATACTTTTGTATTATAATATATCATAGCACATTAATTAAAGTTTCACTGTGTCATATATATCTCCTAGAATCCCAAACACACTTGTTTTGGGTCCCTCATTTGTGTCTTTATCTACACCTTTTTGTCCTTGCTTCTTTGTAGCCCATTTCTTGCTTCTCCTTTATAGCTTCCTTCACCTGTTATTAACTAATGTCATCTTCTTCTTCATCTTCATCATCATCTTCTTCTTCAGAAGATGGCAATGGCAATGGCGGTGGTGTAGGTTACCAGGGTGCAAGAAGAGGGGGTGATTTCGAAGGGCCTTCATCGTCTCGTCAACGTGCCATTAGTGAGGTCTGGCCTGAGCCTTTTGTGGAGGCTCTGGCGGCCCATGTGGCCATTGATGCTTCTCGCAATATTGGCCGCCTCGCAGCTGCTGCTGCTCTTACCAATGTCTTTCTGGTATGTTGTCTCTCTGTTGTTCTCTTGCATATGTTTTGAGTTGAGTATATAATATGAAACAAAACCATGTTTCGTTTTTGCATTATGCGCAGAGAATTGAATGATTTTGATGATTGTTGATTCAGATTTTATTTGGGTTAGCGATAATTTTGAGGTTTCTTTCTTAATCACATGGGTGTAGTGGTAGACCATGGAACCGGTACACTAATTAGCTACTGGATATCCTTCAGGAAATGGACAAAATCTTGCTCTAGTCAACATGTTGTTTTTTACTTTACAGTGAAGCTTTTCTTTATTATTATTTTACAAACACGAAAACTCAGATAATGGATTTTATTGGAGAAGGGAGTTAATGCAAGCTGGTTTACTGATATTGTGATCTGTGAATGCCTTGAATATATATATATATATATATAGACGAGCATCCAAGGAGAAATTTTCGTTTGGAAGAGATTGGTATCTTTTTTATGGGTCCATTTCTAACACAAATTTATGTCACTTTCAGAAGGGGTAGTTTAATCTTGCAAATGTTAGTTTTCCTTCCTTTTCATCACTTAGAAATACCTATATTTGGATCCCTTTTTATAAGTAGAGGAAAAAGGAGTCTTTTGGATTCAAATCTCTTTTTCCCTTTCTTGGCATGATCTTTCTAAGGCTTTAGAATCTCCAACTTTTTGACTCAACTTTCTTAGCTCTCTCTCCCTATTTTATATAGTGGAATACTTTTCTTTTCCTACACTAGAAATGCAGATAGAGACCCTTAAAGCCTATCTTAGTTTGGCTGTTTTGGCAAGCAAGTATATAGCACACACCACAATTCAAGGAAAGACTCAGTTGTATGTCTTACTTTGTTCATGTTAGGTTAATATTTCGCATTTATTATAAGGAACTTCTGCTTCTTTTCAAAGTACATATGCCTGCATTGCTTCATGCTAGCTGCTATTCCATGCAATGAATGATCTCTCTCTTATTCTAAAGTTTTTATATTGAGACTAAATTCATAAGAAGTTGCAGGCATATGCTTGAATTCTTTGCTGGGTGATTAATGAATAATTAATTGTGGCAGTTTCATGTAATTAATGCAGGCTTTATTGAGAAGAAGACTTGTGTAAACGTAGAGTAGCAGTGAAACAAGCTTGAAATTTTTTTTTTTTTTTTTTTTTTTTAAAAGAGACATCAGTTTTTATATTTTGGGTTTATTTTAGAGAATAAGTACCATTAATAGATTAGGAACAGTGCTACTTTAGAACAATTCCCAGTATAATCATATTCAAATGAATGTGTGGATGAATGAAAAAGTAGTGCTAGATTATTAAAATAAAAAGGTTAAAAACAGTATAAGAAGAAGCATGCAGAGTTATTGAAGTCAAAAGTAATAGAAAGAGAAGAGAAAGGTAACGTAGTGATGGATGAATATATTAATTAATTATATAAAAAAAAAAAAAAAATCTCTTTCTGTATTTTCGGTCTTAACGTCGCTTTCTCTGGACATTCTAATCCATGAGATCTCAGTAGTTGATTGTTCTATTCAAGCATCAGTCAAAAGGCAGCATGTGCAATGCCAAAAAGCACATGGAGCCCAATGCTGCCACCAAAGCCTCATGTCTCCTTGTCATTTCACTGCTAACCTCTTCTCATTGCATTAACCCGCCCAGAGCCACAGTTGGTGACTTCTTTTTTGTTTTTATCTTCTGTCTCTAATACTATTACTACTCACTTCGTGTCTATATATATATATGCACTCCAGAGCCACAACATTTGTTACAAGGAAAATTAAATTAATAAAGTATTAGTGTAGAAGAAATATTAGATGAAAAGATAGTGGTGGTAGTAAGCAGTATGTTGGAAGCGGAAGTTGAG